>NW_023270268.1:521040-572026 GCF_011800145.1 Mirounga leonina
GGAGAAGAGAAATAATAACGATCAGAGCAGAAATCAATGAAATAGAAACCAAAAGAACAGTAGAACAGATCAATGAAACTAGGAGCTGGTTCTTTGAAAGAATTAACAAGATTGATAACCCCCTAGCCAGACTTATCAAAAAGAAAAGAGAAAGGGCCCAATAAATAAAATCATGAATGAAAGAGGAGCGATCACAACCAACACCAAAGAAATACAAATAATTATAAGAACATATTATGACAACTATATGCCAGCAAATTCGAAAATCTGGAAGAAATGGATGCATTCCTAGAGATGTATCAACTACCAAAACTGAACCAGGAAGAAATAGAAAACCTGAACAGACCTATAACCACTAAGGAAATTGAAGCAGTCATCAAAAATCTCCCAAAAAACAAAAGCCCAGGGCCAGATGGCTTCCCAGGGGAATTCTACCAAACATTTCAAGAAGAATTAATACCTATTCTTCTGAAACTGTTCCAAAAAATAGAAATGGAAGGAAAACTTCCAAACTCATTTTCTGAGGCCAGCATTACCTTGATCCCCAAACCAGACAAAGACCCCATCAAAAAGGAGAATTACAGACCAATATCGCTGATGAACATGGATGCAAAAATTCTCACCAAAATGCTAGCCAATAGAATCCAACAGTATATTAAAAGGATTATTCACCACGACCAAGTGGGATTTATCCCTGGGCTGCAAGTTTGGTTCAACATCTGCAAATCAATCCATGTGATACAATACATTAATAAAGGAAAGAACAAGAACCATATGAGCCTCTCAATAGATGCAGAAAAAGCATTTGACAAAGTACAGCATCCTTTCTTGATCAAAACTCTTCAGAGTATAGGCATAGAGGGTACATACCTCAATATCATAAAAGCCATCTATGAAAAACCCACAGCAAATATCATTCTCAATGGGGAAAATCTGAGAGCTTTCCCCCTAAGGTCAGGAACGCAGCAGGGATGTCCATTATCACCACTGCTATTCAACATAGTATTAGAAGTCTTAGCCACAGCAATCAAACAACAAAAAGAAATAAAAGGCATCCAAATCAGCAAAGAAGAAGTCAAACTCTCACTCTTTGCAGATGATATGATACCCTATGTGGAAAACCCCAAAGACTCCACCCCAAAACTGCTAGAACTCATACAGGAATTCAGTAAAGTGGCAGGACATAAAATCAATGCACAGAACTCAGTGGCATTCCTATACACCAACAACAAGACAGAAGAAAGAGAAATTAAGGAGTCGATCCCATTTACAACTGCACCCAAAACCATAAGATACCTAGGAATAAAGCTAACCAAAGAGGCAAAGACTCTGTACTCAGAAAACTATAAAATACTCATGAAAGAAATTGAGGAAGACACAAAGAAATGGAAAAACATTCCATGCTCTTGGATTGGAAGAACAAATATTGTGATGATGTCAATGCTACCTAGAGCAATCTACACATTCAATGCAATCTCCATCAAAATACCATACACTTTTTTCAAAGAAATGGAACAAATAATCCTAAAATTTGTATGGAACCAGAAAAGACCCCGAATACACAGAGGAATGTTGAAAAAGAAAAACAAAGCTGGCGGCACCACAATTCCAGACTTCCAGCTCTATTACAAAGCTGTCATCAAGTCAGGATGGTACTGGCACAAAAACAGACACATAGATCAATGGAACAGAATAGAGAGCCCAGAAATGGACCCTCAACTCTATGGTCAACTAATCTTCGACAAAGCAGGAAAGAATGTCCAATGGAAAAAAGACAGTCTCTTCAACAAATGGTGTTGGGAAAATTGGACAGCCACATGCAGAAAATGAAACTGGACCATTTCCTTCCACCACACACAAAAATAGACTCCAAATGGTTGAAAGACCTCAATGTGAGACAGGAGTCCATCAACATCCTAAAGGAGAACACAGGCAGCAACCTCTTTGACCTCAGCCGAAGCAACTTCTTCCTAGAAACATTGCCAAAGGCAAGGGAAGAAAAGGCAAAAATGGACTATTGGGATCTCATCAAGATAAAAAGCTCTTGCAAAGCAAAGGAAACAGTCAACAAAACCAAAAGACAACCGACAGAATGGGAGAAGATATTTGCAAATGACATATCAGATAAAGGGCTAGTATCCAAAATCTATAAAGAACTTCTTAAACTCAACACCCGAAGAACAAATGATCCAATCAAGAAATAAGCAGAAGACATGAACAGACATTTTTCCAAAGAAGACATCCAAGTGGCCGACAGACACATGAAAAAGTGCTCAACATCGCTCAGCATCAGGGAAATCCAAATCAAAACCTCAATGAGATATCACCTCACACCAGTCAGAATGGCTAAAATTAACAAGTCAGGAAACGACAGGTGTTGGCGGGGATATGTAGAAAGGGGAACCCTCCTACGCTGTTGGTGGGAATGCAACCTGGTGCAGCCACTCTGGAAAACAGTATGAAGGTTCTTCAAAAAGTTGAAAATAGAGCTACCATATAATCCAGTAATTGCACTACTGGGTATTTACCCCAAAGATACAAATGTAGGGATCCAAAGGGGTACATGCACCCCGATGTTTATAGCAGCAATGTCCACAATAGCCAAACTGTGGAAAGAGCCAGGATGTCCATTGACAGATGAATGGATAAAGAAGAAGTGGTATATATATACAATGGAATATTATGCAGCCATCAAAAGGAATGAAATCTTGCCATTTGCAACAACATGGATAGAAGTGGAGAGTGTTATGCTGAGCGAAATAAGTCAATCTGAGAAAGACATGTACCATATGACTTCACTGATATGAGGAATTCTCAATCTCAGGAAACAAACTGAGGGATGCTGGAGTGGTGGGGGGTGGGAGGGATGGGTGTCTGGGTGATAGACATTGGTGAGGGTATGCGCTATGGTGAGTGCTTTGAATTGTGCAAGACTGTTGAATCACACATCTGTACCTTGGAAACAAGTAATACATTATATGTTAAAAAAAAGAAGAAGAAGAAGATAGCAGGAGGGGAAGATTGAAGGGGGGGGGAAATTGGAGGGGAGATGAACCATGAGAGATGATGGACTCTGAAAAACAAACTGAGGGTTCTAGAGGGGAGAGGGGTGGGAGGATGGGTAGCCTGGTGATGGGTATTAAAGAGGGCATGTTCTGCATGGAGCACTGGGTGTTATACGCAAATAATGAATCATAGAACACTACATCAAAAACTAATGATGTAATGTATGGTGATTAACATAACATAAAAAAATTTTAATAATTAAAATTGCAAATTCACTTCCTTAGCTTCAAAAATAAATAAATAAATGGGTAACCTAGATGTTACTCATCTACACCCATCACTGTCCAGGTGCCCCTTGGCGAAAAAGCTGGAGATCCCTAAGTCAAAAGGAAGAATCACTGCATGTAGAGCAAGAGCACACCATCAGCAGGGGAAGATTTGGGCAGAAGGTAGACTAGAGAAGTGATGTGCCTTAGTGCATAAAACACTAGAGATGTTTGAAAGGCAAGTTTTCACACTAGTGTTAGCTCTACATTCAAGACAATTCAGCATAGAGATAACAGGTTCTTAAGCATGATATATTGCCAATTCCCAGATCAAAACTGTGTTTTGGTTTTGGTCCACATTTTTGACCATTTTCCAGGCTTTTTGATAGATATCCTCTTGGTCACTGACCACTCTTTGAGGAATAAAAGAAGCCTCAAAATACCTCCAAAGAGCAAAGCCCATGAAAGGAAAAAAAGGCCATACCATACTTTCCCATTCAAGAAAGCAGCTATGCATTGTGAGCATTGATTGAAGTGACTAAAGAAAAGGGAGATGGGGGTTCTGTACTCAATCTCCCCCTACGCATGCACAAAAAGGGCCTTGTCAGCTAGAATCACTGTAGAGCCACTTGATTCCACCTCATACACCACACCCAAAGCCCTTTGTAAGGCTGTAGCCCCTTCCTGTGCAGTCACTGAGGAGTCTTCCCATTTCTCGATTCAAGCTTTGTGTTCCCTCTCCCCAGGCCTGACCTCTCTATGTGAATCTGTTCAAAGAACCTGTTTTCTTGGCATCTCTGCTCCCCAGCCCCCCATGCTCCATGCCTAACCAACCTCAAGACTAGCAGGTTCTGGCTCATCCTTCCTCTTATACCACCTTTCTGCCTATTAGCTGAGTCAGTTCAGCTGAATGTGTGGCAGTGTGGGGCTTGTTAATAATTTGGTGCTGGGTGAATTCTGAGTTCATCGTCCCTCTTCTCCTTCCTTCAGTATTGATATCCATAAAACTGAATTGTGTTCTGTAGTTTAATATTGAAATTCTCATAAAGGCAGGACTGATTTCTACTTATTATAAACTATTTCATGTAAACACCTAAAAACAAATCTTATCAAATACTTTAGAACACAAAGGAGAACCAAATATGAATTTAAACACATAATGAAATTATGCTTTTACTTGTGAAATGTAGCATGGATAGATGAAATGAATATTTTAATCCACAATTGTAAAGCAAACACCTGTATGACTACCACCAGGGGCCAATAAAGGAACATTGCCTGATTATGAGAAGTTTTGCCACTTCTATCCTTTCTTGCCTCTCGTGACAACCATTTGTTGTTTCCTTTATAGTTTTGCCCCCCATACACCTATTCTTAAATGACCTAGTAGAATTTTGGCCCTTTTTGAACTTTATTTAAATGGGTCATATTGTGTGAATTTTTTTGTCTTCCTCCTTTCCTCCCATTTTATGTTGCCAATATTCATCCATTGCTTCAGTTTGGTCATGCTCATTGCAGCATAATATTTCATTGTATTAATGTATCTCAACTTAGCCATTTTTATTGTTGATGTGCATTTGGTTTGCATCTAGGTTTTGACTACCATAAAAATGTTGCCATGAATACTCTCTTACGTGTATCCTGATGCATGTGTCAACAAATTTCTTTAGGATCCAAGAGTGAAATTGCTGGCTCATAGGGTATATCTCTCTTCTACATTATTAAAGCTGGATTCTAATAGTTGTGAACATATGAAGTGGTTGTTCCAGTTTTCATTCACACCTGGAGAATATGAGAATTTCCATCATAATATATGTTCAACAGCACTTATAATTATGACTTTCCACATACTTTAGATTTTTTGTTTTATTTTTATTTTTTAAGACTTTCCACTTTTTGCCAATCTGGTGGGTCTACAATGGTATCTTACTGAGATTTTAGTTTCCCTCATTGCTAATAAATGTATCACCTTTCTCCCCTAATTATTGACCATTTGGATATCCTCTTTTGTGCTGTGCTTATTCAAATCTTTTGGTTTTTAAAAGAAGTTCTCTTGGCTCATAACTATTCTTTAAAAACAAATTTTGATTTTATAGAGCAGTTTTAGGTTCATAGCAATATTGAGCAGAAGGTAGCTATTTCCCATATGCCCCCTGCCCCCACACATGCATAGCCTCCTCCGTTATCAACACTCCCCTTAAAGTGGTACATTTGTTATAGTTGATGAACCTACATTGACATCAGCATTACCCCCAAATTCATAGTTTACATTAGGGTTTACTTTTGTACATTCTATGGTTTGGAAAAATTTATAATGACACGTAGTCTTATTAAATTTAATTATTTGTAGTTCTTTACATATTCTGAATTTGAGTTTTATGACGGGCTTGCCTTTTCACTCTCTTTATGGTGTCTTTTGATAAACAGAAGTTGTTAAATTTAATGTACTGAATTTATTAAGGTTTTCCTTAAAGTCACTGTTCTTTGTTTAAAAAATATTTTCCTGCCCACAGGTCAGGACAATATTCCACATTGTCTTCTGAAAGCTTAGGTTTGCCTCTCACATTTAGGTTCATGAGATACAGGTTTCAAAATCATTTTTCCCCATATGAATACTCAGTTGTTTTAACACCATTTATTGCAAAAATCATCATTTCCCCAGTATTATGCAAGGCACCTTCATTATAAATAGTGTCCTCATATTTGAGACTCTATTTTTTTTTTATTTTTCCTTTGATATTTTTATTCCATGTTCTTTTTTTTAAATTTAAAAAAAAAATTTTATTCTTATGTTAATCCCCATACATTACATCATTAGTTTTAGATGTAGTGTTCCATGATTCATTGTTTGTGCATAACACCCAGTGCTCCATACAGAATGTGCCCTCCTCAATACCCATCACCAGGCTAACCCATCCTCCCCCCCCCCTCCCCTCTAGAACCCTCAGTTTGTTTTTCAGAGTCCATCGTCTCTCATGGTTCGTCTACCCCTCTGATTTCCCCCCCTTCATTCTTCCCCTCCTACTACCTTCTTCTTCTTTTTTTTTCTTTTTCTTAACATATATTGCATTATTTGTTTCAGAGGTACAGATCTGAGATTCAACAGTCTTGCACAATTCACAGCGCTTACCAGAGCACATACCCTCCCCAGTGTCTATCACCCAGTCACGCCCTCCCTCCCACCCCACCCCCCACTCCAGCAACCCTCAGTTTGTTTCCTGCAATTAAGAATTCCTCATATCAGTGAGGTCATAGGATACATGTCTTTCTCTGTTTGACTTATTGCGCTCAACATAATACCCTCCAGTTCCATCCACGTCGTTGCAAAAGGCAAGATCTCATTCCTTTTGATGGCTGCATAATATTCCATTGTATATATATACCACATCTTCTTTATCCATTCATCTGTTGATGGACATCTTGGTTCTTTCCACAGTTTGGCTATTGTGGACATTGCTGCTATAAACATCGGGGTGCATGTACCCCTTCGGATCCCTACATTTGTATCTTTGAGGTAAATACCCAGTAGTGCAATTGCTGGATCATATGGTGCTCTATTTTCAACTTTTTGAGGAACCTCCATACTGTTTTCCAGAGTGGCTGCACCAGCTTACATTCCCACCAACAGTGTAGGAGGGTTCCCCTTTCTCTGCATCCCCGCCAAAATCTGTCGTTTCCTGACTTGTTAATTTTAGCCATTCTGACTGGTGTGAGGTGATATCTCATTGAGGTTTTGATTTGGATTTCCATGATGCCGAGTGATATTGAGCACTTTTTCATGTGTCTGTTGGCCATTTGGATGTCTTCTTTGGAAAAATGTCTGTTCATGTCTTCTGCCCATTTCTTGATTGGATTCTTTGTTCTTTGGGTGTTGAGTTTGGTGAGTTCTTTATAGATTTTGGATACTAGCCCTTTATCTGATATGTCATTTGCAAATATCTTCTCCCATTCTGTCAGTTGTCTTTTGGTTTTGTTGACTGTTTCCTTTGCTTTGCAAAAGCTTTTTATATTGATGAAGTCCCAATAGTTTATTTTTACCCTTGCTTCCCTTGCCTTTGGCGATGTTTCTAGGAAGAAGTTGCTTCGGCTGAGGTCAAAGAGGTTGCTGCCTGTGTTCTCCTTTAGGATGTTGATGGACTCCTGTCTCACATTGAGGTCTTTCAACCATTTGGAGTCTATTTTTGTGTGTGGTGGAAGGAAATGGTCCAGTTTCATTCTTCTGCATGTGGCTGTCCAATTTTCCCAACACCATTTGTTGAAGAGACTGTCTTTTTTCCATTGGACATTCTTTCCTGCTTTGTCAAAGATGAGTTCATAGAGTTGAGGGTCCATTTCTGGGCTCTCTATTCTGTTCCATGGATCTATGTGTCTGTTTTTGTGCCAGTACCATACTGTCTTGATGATGACAGCTTTGTAATAGAGCTGGAAGTCCGGAATTGTGATGCCACCAGCTTTGCTTTTCTTTTTCAACATTCCTCTGACTATGCGGGGTCTTTTCTGGTTCCTTACAAATTTTAGGATTATTTGTTCCATTTCTTTGAAAAAAGTGGATGGTATTTTGATGGGGACTGCATTGAATGTGTAGATTGCTCTAGGTAGCATTGACATCTTCACAATATTTGTTCTTCCAATCCATGAGCATGGAATGTTTTTCCATTTCTTTGTGTCTTCCTCAATTTCTTTCATGAGTATTTTATAGTTTTCTGAGTACAGAGTCTTTGCCTCTTTGGTTAGCTTTATTCCTAGGTATCTTATGGTTTTGGGTACAATTGTAAATGGGATCAACTCCTTAATTTCTCTTTCTTCTGTCTTGTTGTTACTGTATAGGAATGCCACTGATTTCTGTGCATTGATTTTATGTCCTGCCACTTTACTGAATTCCTGTATGAGTTCTAGCAGTTTTGGGGTGGAGTCTTTGGGGTTTTCCACATAGGGTATCATATCATCTGCAAAGAGTGAGAGTTTGACTTCTTCTTTGCCGATTTGGATGCCTTTTATTTCTTTTTGTTGTCTGATTGCTGTGGCTAGGACTTCCAATACTATGTTGAATAGCAGTGGTGATAGTGGACATCCCTGCCGCGTTCCTGACCTTAGGGGGAAAGCTCTCAGCTTTTCCCCATTGAGACTGATATTCGCTGTGGGTTTTTCATAGCTGGCTTTTATGATATTGAGGTATGTACCCTCGATCCCTATACTCTGAAGAGTTTTGATCAAGAAAGGATGCTGTACTTTGTCAAAAGCTTTTTCTGCATCTATTGAGAGGATCATATGATTCTTGTTCTTTCCTTTGTTAATGTATTGTATCACATCGATTGATTTGTGGATGTTGAACCAACCTTGCAGCCCAGGGATAAATCCCACTTGGTCGTGGTGAATAATCCTTTTAATGTACTGTTGGATCCTATTGGCTAGTATTTTGGTGAGAATTTTTGCATCCATGTTCATCAGGGATATTGGTCTGTAATTCTCCTTTTTGATGGGGTCTTTGCCTGGTTTGGGGATCAAGGTAATGCTGGCCTCAGAAAATGAGTTTGGAAGTTTTCCTTCCATTTCTATTTTTTGGAACAGTTTCAGAAGAATAGGTATTAAGTCTTCTTGAAATGTTTAGTAGAATTCCCCTGGGAAGCCATCTGGCCCTGGGCTTTTGTTTTTTGGGAGATTTTTGATGACTGCTTCAATTTCCTTAGTGGTTATAGGTCTGTTCAGGTTTTCTATTTCATCCTGGTTCAGTTTTGGTAGTTGATACATCTCTAGGAATGCCTCCATTTCTTCCAGGTTATCTAATTTGCTGGCATAGAGTTGCTCATAATATGTTCTTATAATTGTTTGTATTTCTTTGGTGTTGGTTGTGATCTCTCCTCTTTCATTCATGATTTTGTTGATTTGGGTCATTTCTCTTTTCTTTTTGATAAGTCTGGCCAGGGGGTTATCAATCTTGTTAATTCTTTCAAAGAACCAGCTCCTAGTTTCATTGATCTGTTCTACTGTTGTTTTAGTTTCTATTTCATTGATTTCTGCTCTGATCATTATTATTTCTCTTCTCCTGCTGGGTTTAGGCTTTATTTGCTGTTCTTTCTCCAGCTCCTTTAGGTGGAGCGTTAAGTTGTGTACTTGAGACCTTTTTTGTTTCTTGAGAAAGGCTTGTATTGCTATATACTTTCCTCTTAGGACTGCCTTTGCTGCATCCCAAAGAATTTGAATAGTTGTGTTTTCATTTTCATTGGTTTCCATGTATTTTTTAAAATTCTTCTTTAATTTCCTGGTTGACCCATTCATTCTTCAGTAGGATGCTTTAGCCTCCATGTATTTGAGTTCTTTCCGACTTTCCTCTTGTGATTGAGTTCTAGTTTCAAAGCATTGTGGTCTGAAAATAGGCAGGGAATGATCCCAATCTTTTGGTACTGGTTGAGACCTGATATGTGACCTACGATGTGATCTATTCTGGAGAATGTTCCATGGGGACTAGAGAAGAATGTGTATTCTGTTGCTTTGGGGTGGAATGTTGTGAATATGTCCGTGAAGTCCATTTGGTCCAGTGTGTCATTTAACGTCTTTATTTCCTTGTGGATCTTTTGCTTAGATGATCTGTCCATTTCAGTGAGGGGGCTGTTAAAGTCCCCCACTATTATTGTATTGTTGTCGATGTGTTTCTTTGCTTTTGTTATTAATTGCCTTATATAATTGGCTGCTCCCATGTTAGGGGCATAGATATTTACAATTGTTAGATCTTTTTGTTGGATAGACCCTTTAAGTAGGATATAATGTCCTTCCTCATCTCTTATTACAGTCTTTGGTTTAAAATCTAATTTGTGTGATATAAGGATTGCCACCCCAGGTTTCTTTTGGTGTCCATTAGCATGGTAAATGGTTTTCCACCCCTCACTTTCAATCTGGGGGTGTCTTTGATTCTAAAATGAGTCTCTTCCAGACAGCATATCGATGGGTCTTGTTTTTTAATCCCATCTGATAGCCTGTGTCTTTTGATTGGGGCATTTAGCCCATTTACATTCAGGGTAACTATTGAAAGATAGGAATTTAGTGCCATTGTATTGCCTGTAAGGTGACTGTTACTGTATATTGTCTGTGTTCCTTTCTGGTCTATGTTGCTTTTAGACTCTCTCTTTGCTTAGAGGACCCCTTTCAAGATTTCCTGTAGAGCTGGTTTTGTGTTTGCAAATTCCTTTAGTTTTTGTTTGTCCTGGAAGCTTTTTATCTCTCCTTCAATTTTCAATGACAGCCTAGCTGGATATAGTATTCTTGGCTGCATATTTTTCTCATTTAGTGCTCTGAATATATCCTGCCAGTCCTTTCTGGCCTGCCAGGTCTCTGTGGATAGGTCTGTTGCCAATCTAATGTTTCTACCATTGTAGGTTACAGATCTCTTCTCCTGAGCTGCTTTCAGGATTTTCTCTTTGTCTATGAGACTCGTAAGTTTTACTATTAGATGTCGGGGTGTTGACCTATTTTTATTGATTTTGAGAGGGGTTCTCTGTGCTTCCTGGATTTTCATGCCTGTTTCCTTCCCCAAATTAGGGAAGTTCTCTGCTATAATTTGCTCCATTATACCTTCTGCCCCTCTCTCTCTTTCTTCTTCTTCTGGGATCCCAATTATTCTAATGTTGTTTCGTCTTATGGTATCGCTTATCTCTCGAATTCTGCCCTCGTGATCCAGTAGTTGTTTATCTCTCTTTTTCTCAGCTTCTTTATTTTCCATCATTTGGTCTTCTATATTACTGATTCTCTCTTCTGCCTCATTTATTCTAGCAGTTAGCGCCCCCATTTTTTATTGCACCTCATTAATAGCCTTTTTGATTTCTACTTGGTTGGATTTTAGTTCTTTTACTTCTCCAGAAAGGGTTTCTCTAATAACTTCCATATGTTTTTCAAGCCCAGCTAGTATCTTTAAAGTGATGATTCTGAACTTTAGATCTGACATCGTACTAATGTCCGTATTGAGTAGGTCCCTGCCAGTCCGTAGTACCTCTTGTTCTTTTTGTTGAGGTGATTTTTTCTGTCTTGTCATTTTGTGCAGAGGAGAATAGATTAATGAGAGAACAAAATGCTAGCAGAGTAACCACGTCCCCAGAAAATATACTCTAAACAAATCAGAAAAGACCTGAAGCAGTGGGAAAGGAAAGGGAAAGAGAGAAAAAAGAAAAAGAAAAAAAAGAAAAAGAAAAAGATAAAGATAAAAACAAAAACAAACAAAACAAAACAACAACAACAAACAAACCAAAAAAACCCCAGAATGTGATCAAATATGATCAGGCTGTTATATAGATCAGTGCCCACACTAGATTTTGGGCATATTTTGGTCTGTTAGAAGAAAGTGCCTCCCAAAATTTTAAAGAAAGAAAAACTTATATATGTACAAAAATAAGGGTTGATATGATGAAGGGATGGAATATGACTGTAAAGATGGAAATTATAAAAAATTTTATAAAAGGAATTGATAAGTTGTTTGAAAAAAGAAAGAAGAGTATTTAAAAAAAGAAAAAAGAAAAAAAAAAGGGAGAGGATGTGATTAGGCAGGGGAATAGAAAACACCATATCCTAGAGATTTAGGGTATATTTTAATCTGTTAGAAGAAACTATCTCAAAATTTTAGAGAGAGAACAACTTATATATATAAGCCAAAAATACGGGTAACTACTATGAAGGGATAGAATATGAGTCTAAAAATGAAAAATAAAAATGTTTTTTTAAAAAAAGGGATTGATAAGATGTTGGTTGAAAAAGGGAAAAAGAAAAATTCAAAAAGAAAAAAAAAGAAAAAAAGTTAAAAAAATTAACTTTGAAAGACTAAAGAATCATGGTAAAAAAGCCATGAATTCTATGTGCAGTATTCCCCTAGCGCTGGAGTTCTGCCGTTCTCATTGATCGGTAAACTTGGTCTTGGCTGGCTGTTCTCACTGATCTTCTGGGGAGGGGCCTGTTGCCGTGGTTTCCAAATGTCTTTGCCGGAGGCGGAATTGCCCCGCCCTTGCCCCCTCCCGGCTAAGTAATCTGCTCAGGTTTGCTCTCCTGGGCTTTTGTTCCCTGCGAGCTTTCCGTACAGCTTTGGAGGCGGAGAGTGAAAATGGCAGCCTTCCAATCTCCGCCCCAGAGGAGTCGAGAACTTGGGGCCCTGCTCCTCAGTGAGCCCCCAGAGAAAAGCCATCTCCCCAATCTCTGGCCGCACTCCGTGCTCACCTGGCCTATGACCGAGCATTTCTATCTCCAGCACTCTACCCCGTGTGGAGTCTCCAAACCCAGCAGATCCCTGAGGTGCGCTCCCGCGCCACTCCTCCCGGGGGAGGAAGGTGAGTCTCCCCGGATCTGCCACTTGTTGGGTCCCTGCTGGAGGAGCAGGGGCCCGACTGGGCCACGGATCACGGTTTATGGCAACCCCGAGCTGATTGCCCGCACCTGGGCTCCGCCTCTGCAGCCAGCTTCCCTGCTTCATTACCTGGGAGCTCTGCCACACTCAGGCACCCCCAGTCTTTCTGTGACCCCGAGGGTCCTGAGACCACACTGTCCCGGAGGGTTCCACCCCCCGCTTAGCCACCAGAGTGACGTCCCTCAGCGGAGCAGACTTTTAAAAGTTCCGATTTTGGGGGCGCCTGGGTGGCTCAGTTGGTTAAGGGACTGCCTTCGGCTCAGGTCATGATCCTGGAGTCCCGGGATCGAGTCCCGCATCAGGCTCCTTGCTCAGCAGGGAGCCTGCTTCTCCCTCTGACCCTCTCCCCTCTCATGTGCTCTCTGTCTCAAATAAATAAATGAAATCTTAAAAAAAAAAAATCTTTAAAAGTTCCGATTTTGTGCTCCCCAGCTCTATCACTTGCCAGAAGCGGCTGACGGAGGCCCCTCCCCCGCCATCTATCCTCCCGAATATCGCCTCGGATTCACTTCTCTGCACATCTTACCTTCCAGAAAGTGGTGGCTTTTCTGTTGAGAGAGTTGTTGCTATTCTCTTCTTCGATCTCCTGTTGAGTTTGTAGGTGTTCAGAATGGTTTGATCCCTATCCAGCTGAATTCCTGAGAGGAGACGAAATCCAGGTCTCCTACTCCTCCGCCATCTTGCTCCACCCCCAAGACTATTTTTAAGCTATTTTTTTCCATTGGCTCATTTGTCTAGTCCTGTATCAATATCACTTTCTTCATTACTATAGTTTTATAAGAAGGATTAGTATATGGTGGAGCAAGTCCTCCAATCATATGCTTCTGCTTAAGCCAGTTTTGGATCTTCTTGGCTTTACATTTTCATATATTTTACAAGATCATTTATCAAAAGCTTTCTCTGTTGAAATAATCACATCATTTTTCTCCTTTAATCTATTAATGTGATGAGTTAAGTTCATTTATTTTCAAATATTAAAGCATACTTGAGTTCCTGGGATAAACTCAACTTGGTCATGGTGTAATATCATTTTCATATATTCATTAATTATTGTTGCCTGTATTTTTTTGAGATTTTTGTATTTATGTTCATAAATAAGGTTGCCTTATACTTTTTCTTTCTTACATAGTTCTTTTTTTAAAAGATTTTACTAAAAAATAAAAACAAAAAATAAAATAAAAAATAAGAAAGATTTTATTTGAGAGAGAGCATGCATGAGTGGGGGGAGGGGCAGAGGGAGAAGCAGGCTCCCCACTGAGCAGGGAGCCCAACAGGGAGCTTGATCCTAGGGCCCTGGGATCATGACCCAAGCTGAAGGCAGACGCTTAACTGACTAAGCCATCCAGGTGCTCGTTTTTTGACATAGTTCTTGCCAAGTTTTGATGTCAAGTTATGCTTGTCTCATAAAATGATTTGGGCATTTTCTTCCTTTCTTTATACTCCGGAATAGTTAGGGCTAGATTATAGTTATAACCTCCATAAATATCTTGCTGGACATTTCTGAGTCTGGAGTTTTCTGTGGGGAAAGAAGCAGGTGTTTGTTTTTTGTTTGTTTGTTTTTACCACTGAGTCAGTTTCTTTAATGGTCTTAGAACTATTCAAGTTTTCTACTTATTGTTGGGAAAATAATTTATTTTTTTCTAGCAATTTGTCCATTTAATCCAGATGATATGAACCTGGGCCACATACCCAGGTGATGGCTGTGTCATTCTTGCCCTGGGGATAGATCCCATTTATATCATGATTTAGTAAAAAGTTTTGGAAACAAATGTCTGCACAGACATGAGGGTAATTGGTTGGGAGTTTATAGATTCTAGGCTGGAAACCACCAAGTCATCTTGTATTTGCCAGTCTCACCACTGGCTACCATGTTCACACTAGCTTCAGTGTTCAAATTCTTCATGACCTTTCTAAATTCTGTGATTTCACCTTTTCTTTCTTTCTTTCTTTCTTTCTTTCTTTTTTTTTTTTTTTGAAACTGTAGCTGGATGTTTTTCCTCTCTCTTCTGCCTGTATTATTTCAGCTCAATATTACTGGGTCTGTTCAAATGCCAGCCATTCTTGAGAATGTCTCCCCTTGGGAATCCTCTGATCTTCCAAATCTGTTTTGTACCTATTTCATTCTGTGTTGTATCCAGTTGGTTGCTTGGATATTGTCTCTTTCTCCCTAAACTATAGCTTACTTGCAAGTGTCTTTTTATTCATCTTAGTAACTACTACATGGTCTAGCACTGTGATTGGCTTTAGTAGCACTCAATAAATACTGGTTGAATAAATGAAGTTAGTCATGAAGAGATTTTCAAATTCTCTTTATTTTAATGAAGATGGAAATTACAATATAAAATATATTCTTAGTGTTATTGTTAATATTTTAATGTTTTACCTTGTGATTGACAAAAATGGCATCTTCTATTTCTAATTTGATCTTCTTTGAGTATTATTGAGTTTCAACATATTTTCATGAAGTTTCAGTTATTGTTTCTTCTGTGAATTTGTATTCATATCCTTTGCCAATTTTGGTGAGATTTTTTCCTGTGGATTTGCATATACTCTGTCTATATTACAGATATTAATACCTTCCTGATTATGCATATTACTGGTATTTTCTCCCATTGGTAGCTTGTCTTTAAATTCTGTCTCTGATATCTTTTGTTAAATAAAAGATTTGAATTTGCATGTGTTCAATCTGTCAGTGATTTCCTCTCCACACTTGGTTTAAAAAAAAAAGAAAAAACCTTCTTCTATGAGAAGTGAGCTCTTGAGGAAGGCCTCCTTTCTAAGAGATAGCTGTTTTATGTCTAATAAGAGACCCTTAAGTAGGACAGCAGTGAATCTTCCCATGCATTTTAACTTGCGGGTCCAAATTCTCATATGTATGCTATAGACACATAATAGCATATCAAGATTAATGCTTGTGTTTATCTACATTTTCTTCATCGTTGGATGACATTAGCATTCATCGTTTGGTTTTGTGATTGAATTTTTTAGATAGTTCAATAATTTATATGTAGATCTATAAGAAACTCTTCAGAGGTAACCCTTTCAGTGTGCATATTCTGTCAAATTCCTTCTGATCCTTCAATTTCTAATCTAGCCAAACTAATCAATATTTACAATAGAATATTTTTAAGGTCTGAAGTCCAGGATTTATGACCATATTCAGGTAGGATTGGGTTCCTACACTGGCTTAAGCTTTAATATAGACTGTTGTCTTTCATTTTTACAGTCAGAAATTATTCCCAGGACCTGTTGGCACAATACTGTGAAGGTTTTTAAAAATAATCTTGCTTTCTTGTACTTTTTTATATCTCCTGAAATCTGAATTTGCATGAAGAAAGAACCACCTTGAATGGTTCCTATTAGTTGTTTTTCTTTGTACTTGTTTAAATGTTTAACCTGATACAAATTTTGGGCTTTAACTCAGAATGGTTGCCCTAGGGGTGCCTGGGTGGCTCAGTTGGTTAAGCGACTGCCTTCGGCTCAGGTCATGATCCTGGAGTCCCGGGATCAAGTCCCACATCGGGCTCCCTACTCAGCGGGGGGTCTGCTTCTCCCTCTGACCCTCTTCCCTCTCGTGCTCTCTGTCTCTCATTCTCTCTCTCAAATAAATAAATAAAATCTTTAAAAAAAAAATCTTTAAGAATGGTTGCCCTAGGATTCTTCTCTAGTAGTGAGGTCTAGAGAGAGTAGACTTAGTTTGTACCTGATTATATACTTGAGATTTTTTTTTTTTAGCAGCAACCCAGAAGAATAAGTAATTCTGATCATAAAACCAGCAATAACATTTTCTTATTTTGAATCTAACTTAATAATAATAGCTAATGCTCATGCAGGGCTTACTATTTTCTAAGTCTTTACATATAGTAATTCATTTATTACACAACAACCCTGTATTTAACAGATGGTGAAACTGAGGCTCCAAGAGATTATAGGGAAATAACAGAACCAGGTTTAATATCAAGATGACCAGCTCCAGAACCAGGTTCTTAACCACTAAACTATGCCTTTCAATTATTATTTATTTAGAAAAATTGGAGTCAAGATAAGAGGAAGCCCATAAGCTGGTGGTCAACACATTGGAGCAGATCCCTCCAAAATTCATTCAAAGTAAAATCTGGAATGTGCTATGAAATAGACTAGCAAATGCTATAATAATAGAAGAGTATGAAATGGATATTTTTCTGAAGTTCTTAATATATATTAATTCATTTAATCTTCATAACAATCTTATGAAAAGGGTACTGCTATTTCCCCACTTCACTAATGGACAAACTGAGGCCCAGAGAGGCAAAATAATTAACCTAAGGACACATGGCTTTGAAGTCCTTTACTAATGTCTTCCTATTTCTTGCTACAAACTGTTCTCTATAAGCATTCAAGGTTTTTTACATGTATCCTCTCATTTTATTCTCAAAATATTAGTGTACCAAACTCTTCAGTTAGTCAGTATTCAATTTCCTTTAACAGTTAAAATATGTTTTCCATTTTAGGCCATTAGGAAATAATTAAGAGTTCTTCAGCACTCAAGGTAAAACTCCAAATCAGTTTGTTGAAATGAAATCATGGCAATAAATTGTTAACAAGAATCACAATCCAGGGTTTCAGGGCCTGGAAGGAGACAGATGGAGTCCCCAGATGGTCAGTACAGACTCAGGAAGTAAATAGAAATGCTTGAAACCCAACCAGGAGGAAGGCTGGGGTTTCACATCCATTCTGCTCAACTCTGGCCTTTTTTCATGTGCTATGCATTTCAAGGTAATTGTTTAGGGTATTTAGGTGAATGTGGGCCATTTGAAGTGGAAAGGAATGAGTGGAAATGAAGAACAGCTATTGATTGTTGATACAATGTAGGGTCAGGGCATGGGTCACCTCTACCTCCTAGGCTAGAAAGCATACAGTTTGAGATGGAGTTTACCTTGGGCAAGGTTCCTACACACTGCTGAGTACATTGTTGAGTGTATAATTCGCCTAACCATACACAGTGGTCCCCCTGGCATGAAATGCACTTGGGAGAATTTCTTATTGTACAGATCTAATGGTAAACAAATTCACCAAAAAAGATTTTCAAAATATAGAACACCGTTGTTCCTCCAGACCTTTTCTTGTCAGTTTTATTGCAATGGGTTTTTTAAAAAAATGAAATAACAGCTTTATTAAAATATAATTCATATACCATACATTTAATCCATTGTAATGACGTGGATGGAGCTAGAGAGTATTATGCTAAACAAAATAAATCAGACAGAAAAAGACAAATACCATATAATTTCACTCATATGTGGAATTTAAGAAATAAAACAATAAAAGCAAAGGGGAAAAAATGAGACAGAGAGAAAGTCAAAGCAAGAAACAGATTTTTAATTATAGAGAACAATCTGATGAGGAGGGGGATGGGTGGATGGGTTAAATAGGGGATGGAAAATAAGGAGTGGACTTGTGATGAGTACAAGGTGATGTAGGGATCTGTTGAATTACTATATTGTACATCTGAAACTAATATAACACTGTATGTTAACTAACTGGAATTAAAATAAAAACTTAAAAGGTAATAATAATTTTAAAAAGTATACAACTCAATGGTTTTTAATATATTCAGGATTGTGCAACTATCCCTACAATCAATTTTAGAACATTTAATGTGCCCAAAAGAAACCCATCCTCAGTAGCAGTCACTCCCCATCTCCTTCCAACCATCCCAACCCTTGGTGACCACCAATATACTTTTTACCTGTATGGATTTGCCTATTTTGGGAGTTTCATATTAATGGAATCATATGTGATCTTTTGTGTCTGGCTTCTTTCACTTTGCATGTTTGTACTCATCCGTATTGTGGTGCATATTAATACTTTGTTCCTTTTTATTGCCAAATAATATTCCACTGCATGGATATAGCACATTTGTTTACCTATTCATTAGTTGATGGACAATTGGGTTGTGTCCACTTTTTGGCTATTATAAACAATAATGCTTTGAATACTTGTGTATACATTTTTGTGTGGACATATGTTTTTTTTTTCTTTTGGGTATATACCCAGGAGTGAGATTGATGGGTCATATGGCAACTTTATATTAAACCATTTAAGGAACTGCCAGACTGCTATTTGCATTTCCATCAGCAGTGTATGAAGGTTCCAATATTTCTACATCATCACCAACATTTATTCTCTTCTGATTCTATCCATACTAGCAGGTATGAAGTGATATCTCATTGTGATTTTTATTTCATTTCCTTCATGACTAAACATGAACATCTTTTCATGTACATATTGACCATTTGCATATCTTTTTTGGAGAAATGTCTATTCAGAGACTTTGCTCATTTAAAAAACTGAGTTATTTTGGGGGCACCTGGGTGGTTCAGTTGGTTGAGTGTCAGACTTTTAATTTTGGCTCGGGTCATGACCTCAGGGTCATGGGATCAAGCCCCATGTTGGGCTCCATGCTTAGTGTGGAGTCTGCTTGGGATTTTCTCTCTATCCCTTTCCCTCTGTTTCTCCCTCCACTTGTGCTTTCTCTCTAAATAAATAAATAAAATCTTTTTTAAAAATTGAGTTATTTGTCATGTTACTACTGAGGTGTAGGAGTTCTTTACATATTCTAGATATAAGTCTCTCTTTTTTTTTTTTAAAGATTTTATTTATTTATTTGAGAGAGAGAGACACAGCGAGAGAGGGAACATAAGCAGGGGGAGTGGGGGAGGGAGAAGCAGGCTTCCCACCAAGCAGGGAGCCCGATGTGGGACTCAATCCCAGGATCCTGGGATCATGACCTGAGCCAAAGGCAGACGCTTAACGACTGAGCCACCCAGGCGCCCCAGATATAAGTCTCTTATCAGATATGTGATTCATATAAATTTTCTCCCATTCTATGGGTTGTCTTTTCACTTTCTGATGGTATCCATTGAAGCACAAAGTTTTAATTTTTATGAAGTTCAATTACTGTGTTTTTTCATTTGTTCCTTGTGCTTTTCATGGCATATGTAATCCCAGGTCGTGAAGATTTACACCTGTGTTTTCTTCTGAGTTTTGTAGTTGTAGCTCTTACACTTCGGTCTTTGATGACTGCAGTATAAATAATGGCTTCTTCCATGTGATAGATTTTTGCAGTGCACACCCTGTGTCACCCTGTATGGCAGTTCTGACTTAGGAGAATCTAGTATTAAATCAGATCTATAAATACTTGTGGTGTGCCTTTTAATGTGCGAGGTACCACACTTGTCTATAGGCATTAGGGCAAGGTTTAGGGGATATGCAGTTGTAGCAATTAACTTTAACAACTAGTTATTGAGCACCTACTACTTGGAATGCTCTTCTGGGACACTAAAATGAGTCCCACACAATCCTCATCCTCAATGAGGATGTCCTGTGTAAGACGGACAATTCGACACCTACAACCACTGTCTGAATTAGCCATCTTTGTAGGCTACTGTCATTCCAACAATAAAGTCAGGGTCCCTTGCCCAACAATCAGCATCAACCCCTTCCCAAGCTACCCCAAATAAGCTCATTATCTAAGCTCAAGCATTATTTCCCAGTCCCTCTGTCCAGTAACCCTAATCCCTGACCTATGGAGAGGTCCTGGAGCCACTTCTATTCATAGCACAGACACAGCTGTGGAGTATACGGTGGTATCCCAAATAAATCTTGGAGCAGACCACCCATGATATGGAGTCATAGGAAGTGCTCCTGAAAGTGTAAGGTCCAGCTGGGCTGTGTAAGACTTTGGCCCCACTGAAAGTTTGTTCCTTCAGGTATGTAAATCATGGAACAATTACATTGTTATTATCTGGGTGTTTGATACAAATGAAAAGTCACAGACCACAGTCTCTTGTGGTGGGACTCAGGAACTTGTACCCTAATAAGCTCCCCAGATATCACCCATGTTCAACGAGGTCTGAGAACCACCTACTTAACCCATGCTTCCAAGTGCTGTTTGGACAGTAGTTTTTCCCAATGGCACATTAGACTCTGGGGAATGACTTTGGACTTCCCTCAAAAATATAGCCACTCCAACTTTCCCTAAGAACCCGCCTGACATATTCTTTGTAATCATAAGAAGTATTGATTGCTGGTTAGAAACTGCATACTGTTGCTCAAATGAAGCATCCTTCGTGCGAGGCAACTGAGTAGAATTATGGGCTCCCCTCTCTCTCAGGTTTGCCAGAGCATGAAATCTAGTCACAAGCTATAAAAACTCTCTAGCCCAACAGCCTCTGTATTCATGGGTGGTGGGGGAATCCAGCCTGGGCCTAGTATCCTTTTTGAAACCTACTGCTTGAGTCACTGTGATGAGAGCTTTATGATATCTGAAAGGTAAGCCCAGGTTGAACAAATTGGCTTGTAGAAAAAGCTGAGTTCCCAGGAGTGGAGATGAGCCAAGGTCAGCTATGTGCCTCCTTATCTTCATAGAGATTAACTACTCTGTGCATTTAATCTGCTCTTCTGGAGAATACAGCCTCCAGCCACCACCCCATCCATTCAAACTTTGCTCTAAAGAGCCAGTTTTCTATGCAGTTTTGAGGGGGGAAGAGCAGGATCCTCAGCCAACTGTTGTTGTTTTTGTGAGGTGTCTGAGGAACCCCACCTTAGGGACTGGTAATTTGCAATTGCCTCAGTGGAGTAACTTTTGGTTCCAAGCTATTCTTTCTTATTTTGGCCTTATGGCTTTTCTAAAATTATTAAGAGGTTGAGTTTTAGCTTTGTTTTTAAGTTCTACCTATAGAGAAATCCCATTTCTAACATTAGGATCATCCCTAGAAGAATGTAGGGCCTGGGTTATTTAAGCCATGTAGCCTGCCTAGGACAACGGCACTTGAGAGGAGGTTGTGTTATTGGTATATTTCATGGGACCTTGAGGCTTTAGTTAGAAGCAAAAGTTTGAAATTGAATTGTAATGATCAGAAAAAAGGAGTAAAGTACAGGACCATGTGAGGCTCACAGGGACCTTGTTGCTCTACCCAAGGGAGAGGCCATTCTGCAGTGGTAACAACTGAATTGCCATGGCAACACCACCCAGTTATTTTAATTTTGATCATGGCCTTGAAGAGGCCAGATAGATGCTATTTTAGTTGGTAGTAAACTCCTGGGTTTCTGTTTTCAACTCAGTTCAGGTGTTGGGTCTTGATTCTGTTTCATGGCTGTAATGTATCCGGGGATAAGCCAGGATTGAATCCTGCCACATGTGCGCATTGCTAAATAAAAAGTAGTGCTTCCTTGGGCACCTGCTCTAGTTTGTTAGCCCTTGCTTTAAGTTCCCTTTATTAACCTGGAACACCTCTGTCCTTGGCCACCCAGGCTAGGTCACCAGTGCAGCCTGGCAAATCACCCAAACTAGAATGGCATTGTGTCTAGTCTAAGTCCCGCCTTATAGCCCCATCTACACATCAAGACCTCACTGGCTGTTTCCCATTCATTTCCATGGTAGGCCACTGCTACTCTGAAAAAAGTAGTTAATGAGAGAAGCCCATCAATTTTGAACCTGGAGATGTCCTTGTCCTTCTTCCCCAGTGTTGTGTTGGCTTGTAAGGCTGTGCCCACCCAGGAAAGGTGGGTGGAATGAAGCAGCCAAAGAACTTGGCTTTTCCCTAATCTGCTTGGGGTATGGATCAAAAATTTCTAATGCTGAGTTTGGTTTTTGATAAAGGGAATTATTAATTTTTTTTACTAGTTTTTAAGCTATGGTAATCCCTCCACTGCGACTTCTCCCCTTTCAGAGAGCCAAACACACTGACAGTAGGGAACAGTTCCTACATTCCCATTACTCACATTGGGTTAACTCAGTGCCTAGTGTGAAATAGCTACTCAAAGTGTTGATTTAAAAATGAAATGCAGGTTCTCTGGCATTTGAAAGTCTTCAGAAAATCCCAGGTATGCTTGTGAGAAGACCCTAATCTGAGTTCTACAGCAAATATATGTAGACCATGTGTGATCTTGATTGAAAGGAAACTAAAATATGCCTAAGGTTCCAGTGCTTGAGACACTGAGAAGTTGAGCTAAAAGGGACTTAGTGATAATCTAGTCTACCCTATCACTCTTATTCTTTCATAAAATTACAAAATACTTTTCCCTTACAACTCTACAATTAAAACTCAGATATTAGATTTTTCCATAACTAGTTAATGGTAGGGTGCCATTGGGGTATTGGTATTGAGGTCTGGCCTGATACTGACTACATTGTCCATCACATCTCATCCACTTTCCTATGGCAGATAGCTGTGGTGGGTTCACTGAACTGTTCAGCTTATCTACTTCACACCTTCCTTTTAGAAGTTTGCCAGCCTGGACTCTGGGAACAGTCCTCTTTAGCTTTTATTTCCAATTCTTAGTGTGTGTACTCTTATGCTCTGCAACAGTCAGATGGTTCCTATACAGATATAGCTGGTAGGGGCCCAACTGGCTGGTTTATTTCTCCACAGTCTTTCCTTTTTCAGAGGTAGTCATTTCTTTCTGGCCACTCTCCAGATGTGGCTCCATCTATCTCTTTTGTCTCCACCTGGCATAGGTTCCAAAACCTCTAAAAGACTCTTTTGCATTCCCTAAGACTATGTTAGTGGAGGAACCCAGTTGGTCTGCCCTTCCATTTGGAGTAAATTATAATTGCTTTTGGTAGAAAGCATTTGACCACATTTTTGGCTTTCACCCCCAAGAGCCAATTGGCACTCTTAAAGCTAGAGTTTTGAGGGCACCTGGGTGGCTCAGTTGGTTAAGCGACTGCCTTCGGCTCAGGTCATGATCCCGGAGTCCCTGGATCAAGTCCCGCATCGGGCTCCCTGCTCGGGAGGGAGTCTGCTTCTCCCTCTGACCCTCCCCCCTCTCATGTGCTCTCTCTCATTCTCTCTCTCACAAATAAATAAATAAAATCTTAAAAAAAAAAAAAAAGCTAGAGTTTTGAATGGCACCTCCATAGAGAGATTCAGTCTACTTCCATCACTTTTTAATTGTATACTTATGAATTATGCAACTATGAAAATGATAGACATCACATATGAGATGTATGATTTTCTTCATCTAATTTTCTGTAATATAGAACTGCTAATGACAGAGTTCCCACCCGTTCTTTTACTATTGGACTGATTCTTTAATAATTTTTATCTTGATGTCTGAAAGCCATTCTGAATGTCAAAAGTAAGAAGACTATGAGGTAGTTTGTAGAAGGGAATTCTTTGTTAGTACCTAGTGCCCAGATTGTGCTAGCTTAGACACATTATATATATTATATATATATATTTATATATATTAAATATATATTTATATATAATATATTTAATATATATAACATATATTTACATATATATATTTTATATATATATATAGTGGGCGCCTCCACTAGCATAGTCTTAGGGAATGCAAAGGAGTCTTTTAGGATTTTTGGAAACTATGCCAGGTGGAGACAAGAGAGATAGAGGAGCCACAGCTGGAGAGTGGTCAGAAAGAAATGATTACCTCTGAAAAAGGGAAGACTATGTGGAGAAATAAATATATAGTGTTTAAAGTTGGGAATTTCCTGGTAGACATTTCAAAGGTGGCTCTGTGGTATCCAGGGTTCTTCTCCTGCTTATCCTTCAGTCTCACCAGACTGAAACAGAAGAGAACCTGGCTCTTAGCTTTCCCCATGACCAGGTAGGGTGGCAGATACACCCAAGGAAATAGCCTGCAGTCTCCATAACTAGACTAAAATAAAAGACCACAAACTGAACAACACAAACCCTCTGAAACAAAACTTTGGAACAGAGAGGTCAAGGACCTAAAATAGGGATGATCAATAAACTTGATATAAGGAATGGTGTTAGCAGCATGGAGCTAGAAATCCAAGAACCAAGTAGAAACATGAGAAAAGTACAGATAAAGAGCACAGATATAGGTTAAACAGTAGTAAATATAGCCAAAGAATGAATTGCTGAGATTAAAGATCATATGAAAGAAACAGAAAAGTATTAAGAAAGGATAAAAGAAAATGTAAGGTATGAAGTAAGGCTCAACGTCTGGGAGAAAAAAGGGAAACATGGGGACCATGGCTTATCAGCAAGGTGGCTAGCCTTAGTATGGCATGATTGTCCACAGAGGCATTATTTGACCTGCATACAATTTAGGAAAATTGAGACCAAAATTATAAAATGGAATGTTAGCTTCTCATGAGGGGAGAAAGAAAACCAAAAGATTTCCACCAACACCAACTTCTTTCTTCCTGCTTTATCCTGCAATTCCCTTGGGTTTGTGATATTGGCAAGGACCTGGCAAGGACAGAACGTTCAACTATGCATATCCCCCCATCTAGACCAGATAATGTCTCTAAAATTATTCAACTACATAAAACTACGTTAAGTGATGTCCCTAAAATCACAATGAACCATGTACAAATTTTGAATTTGAGAAGGTTCACTGTGATCCAAATACCTATCATGGTCCAAGAATGATTGGTGATAGGGCTGAGCAGCAAAGTCCTGTGGTTCTCAGTGAGCAACAGTTTAGGTCACCCCTACTTGGGCACTTCTTTCATAGAAGATCTGGCTTTTATGAAGATATGACTACCCAGGCCTGCTAGCAATGTGGACATCTGTCCTATTTATTGTTTCAAATCCTAAATTACCTGACAGATATCTGGGATCTTAATGTCAGTATATTTTACAGACCTTTCATCCTCTGCTCACAGCTGTCATACTGCCTTAAAACAGCCCCCAAGCCCCTATTCCTAGTTTGGAGGAAGGAGAGAGTAAAGCTTGAGAATACACCAGAAAATCTACTGTTGCTTTAGTAAAGGATTTCTATTAGCTTCTTCTCAGTGAATGAGTGAATGGCAAGCCCATTTACCCCAGGGCAGAGATGAGGACACATAAAAAGCAGGCCCTGTATTTACCAATAACTTCCCCATAGCTAGAAGTAAGGAGCTTAAAAAGGGAAAGGAGGGAAATGTTCCCCCACCACACACATCATTCTGATGGCTCTGCAGCTTCTCAATGAGGTAGTGTTTTTTAAAATTTTTTATTAACATATATGTATTATTTGTTTCAGGGGTACAGGTCTGTGATTCATCAGTCTTACACAATTCACAGAACTCACCATAGCACATACCCTCCCCATTGTCCATCATGCAACCACCCTATCCCTCCCACCCCCCTACACTCCAGCAACCCTCAGTTTGTTTCCTGAGATTAAGCATCTCATGGTTTGTCTCCCTCTCTGGTTTCATCTTGTTTCATTTTTCCCTCCCTTCTCCTATGATCCTCTGTCTTGTTTCTCAAATTCCTCATATCAGTGAGATCATCTGATAATTGTCTTTCTCTGATTGACTTATTTCACTTAGCATAATAGCCTCTGGTTCCATCCACGTCATTGCAAAGGGCAAGATTTCATTTTTTTTGATGGCTGCATAATATTCCATTGTATATATATATACCACATCTTCTTTATCCATTCATCTGTTGATGGACATCTAGGCTCTTTCCATAGTTTGGCTGTTGTAGACATTGCTGCTATAAACATTGGGGTCACAGGTGCCCCTTCGGATCACTACATTTGTATCTTTGGGGTAAATACCCAGTAGTACAATTGCTGGATCATATGGTAGCTCTATTTTAAACTTTTTGAGGAATCTCCATACTGTTTTCCAGAGTGGCTGCACCAGCTTGCATTCCCACCAACAGTGTAGGAGGGTTCCCCATTCTCCACATCCTCACCAACATCTGTCATTTCCTGACTTGTTAATTTTAGCATTCTGACTGGTGTGAGGTGGTATCTCATTGAGGTTTTGATTTGTATTTCCCTGATGCCAAGTGATGTTGAGCAATTTTTCATGTGTCTGTTGGCCATTTGGATGTCTTCCTTGCAGAAATGTATGTTCATGTCTTCTGCCCATTTCTTGATTGGATTATTTGTTCTCTGGGTGTTGAGTTTGATAAGTTCTTTATAGATTTTGGATACTAGCTCTTTATCTGATATGTCATTTGCAAATATCTTCTCCCATTCTGTCGGTTGTCTTTTGGTTTTGTTGGCTGTTTCCTTTGCTGTGCAAAAGCTTTTTATCTTGATGAAGTCCCAATAGTTCATTTTGGCCCTTGCTTCCCTTGCCTTTGGCAAGGTTTCTAGGAAGAAGTTGCTACAGCTGAGGTCGAAGAGGTTGCTGCCTGTGTTCTCCTCAAGGATTTTGATAGATTCCTTTCTCACATTTAGGTCTTTCATCTATTTTGAGTCTACTTTCGTGTGTGGTGTAAGGAAATGGTCCAGTTTCATTCTTTGCATGTGGCAGAATCTTCCCAACACTATTTTTTCCATTCGACATTCTTCCCTGCTTTGTCGAAGATTAATTGACCACAGAGTTGAGGGTCCATTTGGGGGCTCTCTATTCTGTTCCATTGATCTATGTGTCTGTTTTTGTGCCAGTACCATGCTGTCTTGGTGATCACTGATTTGTAATATAGCTTGAAGTGCGGAATTGTGATGCCACCAGCTTTGCTTTTCTTTTTCAACATTCCTCTGGCTATTTGGGGTCTTTTCTGGTTCCATACAAATTTTAGGATTATTTGTTCCATTTCTTTGAAAAAAGTTGATGATATTTTGATAGGGATTGCATTAAATGTGTAGATTGCTCTAGGTAGCATTGACATCTTCATAATATTTGTTCTTCCAATCCATGAGCATGGAACGTTTTTTCCATTTCTTTGTGTCTTCCTCAATGTCTTTCATGTTCCTATAATTGTTTGTATTTCTTTGGTGTTGGTTGTGATCTCTCCTCTTTCATTCATGATTTTGTTGATTTGGGTCCTTTCTCTTTTCTTTTTGATAAGTCTGGCCAGGGGGTTATCAATCTCATTAATTCTTTCAAAGAACCAGCTCCTAGTTTTGTTGATCTGTTCTACTGTTCTTTTGGTTTCTATTTCATTGATTTCTGCTCTGATCGTTATTATTTCTCTTCTCCTGCTGGGTTTAGGCTTTATTTGCTGTTCTTTCTCCAGCTCCTTTAAGTGTAGGGTTAGGTTGTGTATTTGAAACCTTTCTTGTTTCTTGAGGAAGGCTTATATAAATATTTTCTATATATATATAATATTTTCTATATATATAAATATTATTTTATTATATATAAATATTATATTTATATATACTTGTATATATATAAATATACTTAAAATTTATAAAATTTCTAAATTTTTATAAATTATATATAAATATATAAATACATTTATATATATACAAATATATATAAACATTATATGTATATATAAATATATATAAATATTAAGTATATTTATATATAAATATATATAAATATTTTATATATAAATATATATAAATATTATATTTAAATAAATGTATAACATATAAATATTATATTGATATATATATTTATTATATATATTATATATTATATATAAATAATATATTGAATATACTTGTATATATTTATATTTATATATAATATACTGAATATACTGAATATTTATATATATTTATTATATATTTATATTATATATATTTATATATATTTATATTTATTTATGTAAATATATATTTATATATCAATATAATATAATATATTATATTTACATATATTTAAATATATTATATATAAATATAATATTTATATATTTATATATAAATATACTTAATATTTATATATTTATATATAAAATATTTTATATATTTATATATAAATATATAAAGGTCCATCTGGTCCAGTGTGTCATTTATCGCCTTTATTTCCTTTATATATTTCCTTTATATATTTATATATATAAAATATTTTATATACTTATATATAAAATATTTATATATTTATATATAAATATACTTAATATTTATACACATTTTTATATATAAATATTATATTTATACATGTGTAAATATTATATTTATATATAATTTATATATAAATATATTTTTTATATATATTTGTATATATATAAATATACCTGAAATTTATAAATTTTAAGTATATTTTTATATATACAAATATATATATAAACATATGTATATATGTATATATAAATATATAAATATTAAGTATATTTACGTATAAATATATAAATATTATATATAAATATTATATGTATGTATAAATATTATGTTTAAATATATGTGTAACATATAAATATTAATATTTACATATATTTCTATATATAAATAAACATAATATTTATATATATATTTCTATATATAAATATACTTTAATTTATTATGTATAAATATACTTAATATTTATATATATTTTATATATATATAAAGATACTTAATATTTATATACATTTATATATAAATATAATGTTTATATATATAAATATTATATTTATATATATTTGTATATATATTATATTTATATAAATATATATAAATTAAGTATTTTTATATATATAAATTAAAGTATATTTATATATACAAATATATATATAAATATTGTGTTTATTTATAGATATAAATATATATACATAATCATATATATAGATATATATAAATATAATATTTACATATAAATATAATATTTATATATAAATATACTTATATATATAAAATAATATATATAAATATACTGAATATAGTGAATATATATATATATTTATATATATAAATATACTTGGGATAAATATATATATAAATATACTTCTGGGATCCCTATATATATAAATATAATATATATAAATATACAAATATAAATATATATATAAATATACTTAATATTTATATGTATTTATATATACATATAATGTTTATATATATTTGTATATATAAATATAATATTTATATATAGAAAATATTTATATATATTTATATATAAATATGCTTAATGTTTATATATATTTATTTATAAATATATATAAATATTATTATATATATATATATATACACATTCCTCTTAGGACTGCCTTTGCTGCATCCCAAAGATTTTGAGCAGTTGTGTTTTCATTTATATTGGTTTCCATGAATTTTTTTTTTTTAATTCTTCTTTAATTTCCTGGTTGACCCTTTCATTCTTTAGCCTCCATTTATTTGATTTTTCTCCAGCTTTCCTCTCGTGATTGAGTTCTGGTTTCAAAGCATTGTGGTCCAAAAATATGCAGGGAATGACCCCAATCTTTTGGTACTGGTTGAGACCTGATTTGTGGCCCAGGATATGATATATTCTGGAGAATGTTCCATGTGCACTAGAGAAGAATGTATATTCTGTTGCTTTGGGATGGAATGTTGTGAATATATCTGTGAGGTCCATCTGGTCCAGTGTGTCATTTATCGCCTTTATTTCCTTGTTGATCTTTTGCTTAGATGATCTGTCCATCCAGTGAGGGGGGTGTTAAAGTCCCCTACTATTATTGTATTATTGTCCTTGTGTTTCTTTGATTTTGTTATTAATTGGCTTATATAATTGGCTGCTCCCATGTTAGGGGCATAGATATTTACAATTGTTAGATCTTCTTGTTGGATAGACCCTTTAAGTATGATACAGTGTTCTTCCTCATCTCTTATTATACTGTTTGGTTTAAAATCTAATTTGTCTGATATATTTGTCTGATATATATATAAATCAGCTTTCTTTTGATGTCCATTAGCATGGTAAATGGTTTTCCACCCCCTCACTTTAAATCTAGAGGTGTCTTTGGGTCTAAAATGAGTCTCTTGCAGACAGCATATCGATGGGTCCTATTTTTTTATCCAATCTGATACCCTGTGTCTTTTGATTGGGGCATTTAGCCCATTTACATTCAGGGTAACTATTGAAAGATATGAATTTAGTGCCATTGTATTTCCTGTGAGGTGACTGTTACTGTATATTGTCTCTGTTCCTTTCTGTTCTATGTTAACTTTTAGGCTCTCTCTTTGCTTAGAGGACCCCTTTCAATATTTCTTATAGGGCTGGTTTGGTGTTCACAAATTCTTTTAGTTTTTGTTTGTCCTGAAAGCTTTTTATCTCTCCTATTTTCAATGACAGCCAGCTGGATATAGCATTCTTGGCTGCATATTTTTCTCATTTAGTGCTCTGAATATATCATGCCAATCCTTTCTGGCCTGCCAGGTCTCTGTGGATAGGTCTGCTGCCAATCTAATATTTCTACCATTGTAGGTTACAGATCTCTTCTCCTGAGCTGCTTTCAGGATTTTCTCTTTGTCTCTGAGACTCATAAGCTTTACTATTAGATGTCGGGTGTTGACCTATTTTTATTGATTTTGAGGGGGGTTCTCTGTGCCTCCTGGATTTTGATGGCTGTTTCCTTCCCCAAATTAGGGAAGTTCTCTGCTATAATTTGTTCCAATATATCTTCTGCCCCTCTCTCTCTTTCTTCTTCTTCTGGGATCCCAATTATTCTGATGTTGTTTCATCTTATGGTATCGCTTATCTCTTGAATTCTGTCCTTGTGATCCAGTAGTTGTTTATCTCTCTTTTTCTCAGCTTCTTTATTCTTCATCATTTCATCTTCTATATCATTAACTTTCTCTTCTGCCTCATTTATCCTAGCAGTGAGAGCCTTCATTTTTTTTTATTGCACCTCATTAATAGCCTTTTTGATTTCGACTCGGTTAGATTTTAGCTCTTCTCTTTCTCCAGAAAGGGTTTCTCTAATATCTTCCATGCTTTTCTCAAGCCCAGCTAGTATCTTTAAAATCGTCATACTGAACTTAGTAAGTTACATCTTACTAATGTCCATATTGATTAAGTCCCTGACAGTTGGTACTGCCTCTTGTTCTTTTTTTGAGGTGAGTTTTTCCATCTTGTCATTTTGTCCAGAGAAGACTAGATGAATGAGAGAACAAAATGCTAAAAGGGTAACAGTGACCCCAGAAAAATATACACTAAACAAATCAGAAGGGACCCGAAACCAGGGGGAAAAGAAAGAAAAAAAAAGAAAGAAAAAGAATATGATGAGGCTGGAGAATAGAACAGAGCCACACACTAGATTTTGGTGTATTTTGATCTGTTAGAAGGAGATGCCTCCCAAAATTTTAAAGAAAGAAAAACTTATACATATATATATATATGAGTAAATACAATGAAGGGATGGAATATGACTGTAAAGATGAAAATTACAAAGGATTTTTAAAAAGGAATTGATAAGGTAAGAAGTTGGCTGAAAAATGAAGAAAATTTGAAAAAAAAAAAAAAAAAGGAGAGAATGTGATCAGGCAGGAAACTAGAACAAAGCCATACACTAGATTTAGGGTATATTTTGTTCTGTTAGAAGAAACTGTATCCCAAATTTTTAAAGAAAGAAAATCATATATATACAAAAAATAAGGTTCAATAACAATGAAGGGATAGAATATGACTTAAAAATGAAAATTAAAAAAGATTTTAAAAAAGGAATTGATAAGGTAAGATGTTGGTTGAAAAAGGAATGAAGAAAAAAATTTTAAATTGAAATAGAAAAAGAAAAAGAAAATTAAAAAAATTAACTTTGAAAGACTAAAAAATCATGGGAAAAAAGGCATGAATTCTATGTACTGTATTCCCTTAGCACTGGTGTTTTCTGTTCTCATTGATCAGTAAAGTTGGTCTTGGCTGGATGTTCTTGCTGATCGTCTGGGAGAAGGGCCTGTTGCAGTGATTCTCAAATATCTTTGCCTGATGCGGAATTGCCCCGCCCTTGCCAGGGGCCAGGTTAAGTAATCTGCTCAGGTTTGCTCTCAGTAGCTTTTGTTCCCTGAAAGCTTTCCATATAGCTTTGGAGGACAAGAATGAAAATGGCCACTTCCCAAACTCTGGGCCTGGAGGAGCCAAGAGTTTGGGACCCCACTCCTCAGTGAGCCCCCAGAGAAAAGCAGTCAATCATTCCCATCTCCCTGGTCTCTAGCCGCACTTCATGCTCCTGGCCTGTGACCAAGCATTTCTATCTCTGGCACACGACCCTGTTTCTAGTCTCCAAACTCAGCAGATTCCTGTGGTGCATTCCCATGCTGCTCTTCCCGAAGGAGGAAGGGGAGTCTCCCTGGATCTACCATTTGCTGGGTCCCTGCTGGAAGAGCAGTGGCCCAACTGTGCCACAGATCATGGTTTATGGTAACCCCAAGCTGAGAGCCCACTCCTGGGCTCCATCTTTGCAGCTGGCTTCCCCACTCTGATACCTGGGAGCTCTGCTGCACTCAGGCACCCCCAGTCTTTCTGTGACCCCGAGTGTCCTGAGTCCACACCGTCCCTCCCAGTGAGGGTTCCACCCCCCCTGCTTAGCCACTGAAGCAACGTCCCTCAGTGGAGCAGACTTCTAAAAGTTGTGATTTTGTGCTCCGCTGCTCCATCACTTGCTGGTAGCGGCTGATGGAGGTTCCCTCCCCGCCGTTGTCTATCTTCCTGAATATTGCCTTGGATTACTTCTCCACACATCCTACCTTCCAGAAAGTGGTCACTTTTCTGTTCATAGAATTGCTGCTATTCTTTTATCTCCTGTTGAGTTTGTAGTTGTTCAGAATGGCTTGATAACTATGTAGCTGAATTCCTGGGACCAGAAGAAATTTAGGTCTCCTACTTCTCCACCATCTTGCTCCTCACTCAGTGAGGTAGTGTTGACCTTGGGGTTCATGGAACTAAGCTTCAAGGCTCAGTGAACTGCTCAAAATCAAGTGTAAGATTTATGTGCATTTTTTTTTTCTGGCGAATCCATGTTTTACCAGATTCCCAGAGGTGTTTGTGAAATGCAAAATGGTTAATTCTAATTCTGTTTGGAGGTCATGGAAAGAATAATGTCCTAAAAATAGGGGGGGGAAAGGGAGTTTTTCCTTCATCTCTTTTTTGCTCTTGCTCAGTGGAAGTGCTGCTGCTTCTGCCCACCTATGTTTGTGGATGATGGCGGTAGGGCAACCTGACAAACCTAGATGGCTTAAGTTGAATATTTAAGCATGGAATGTCATGGGCTCTAACACTGGCTGCTGGTGAGGATATTTGAGTGCTTACTCTGCACCACGCACAGTTTTGAGCACTACATACATGAGTCCTTTTTATTCTCACAATAGACTTAGGGATAGATACTATTATCCTCACTCAAGATGATGAAAGGTGGGGGCGCCTGGGTGGCTCAGTTGGTTAAGCATTTGACCCTTGATTTTGGCTTAGGTCATGATCTCAGGGTTGTGAGATCAAGCCCGAGTCAGTTTCTCTGCTGGACATGGAGCCTGCTTAAGATTCTCTCCTTCACCACCCTCTAAAAAAAAAAGATGATGGAAGGTGGCAGGATTCATTCAGATGAGGGTAGTCTGCATGGCCATTATTAAAGTCCAGTGTGAGTGCCTCTTCTGTAATTAGAGATGGCTTAGAGTGCAAAAAAAAAAGAAGTTCTCAGGCTGCATAGACTCTGTTCCAACGAATTTAAAGGAAAAAAAAAAAAAAGAGCTTTTTGAGTTCTTCTTGGATGCCACTAGATGGTGGTGTGGCAAAGGCTATTTCCTACCAGAATGCTAACTGCTGAGGGATACATCTTAAGTTTTGCTGTAGAATGCAAAGATTTGCCAAATGCCCTGAAAGAAGAATTCTAGGAGTGATCTGGGACTCTCTATTAACCTCCTGCCTATGTTTCCCCACCCCATCTTGTCTCAACACAATCCAAAGTGAATGTTTCACATTTTGGCTACATAATGCCTCTCAAATAATGCATCCTGTCAGCATCTGTCCCCTAATATAATTCTGGGTTTTCATCTGCAGAGTATTTGCAAAATGGGTGTGATGACTATGTCCTCAGCAAGTCATAACAGTTTCACAGTGAAGGAAAGGCATTTCATCTTGAGATCTTTACAAAGTTCTTATGGTGCACAGATTCTAATGCATTGAAGTTTTGAGAACCACAGTAGTACGGAGGCCACAAGTGTGTGTTGAAATATTTTATTGCTGAAATCAATAATGAGACAAGAACATTTTGACTCTTTACCTTTTCCTCTATTATATACTTTGTCCTCTTAAATAAAATCCTACTTTTGTATTCCCTGCTGTTATTGGTAGCTTTCAGAAACTTATTCAAATATAGGCGAATAATCAAAATGTATTTTGTGTCACTAGGAGCGGTCTCTTCCCAAGCTATATGTGAGTACTACAGTGAGATCAAAGCAATCTCATTCAATTATGAGTTTTTCTTTAAACAGTACAACTTTAATGGCTGTTGCTATTTCCACAGGGTCTTAAATATATATATTTTTATTGTACCCTTTTCAGCAGTTAGACACTGCGACGAGCCTCTAGTCTAAATAGCCCCATCAAAAATCATATATAATTCATGTACCAAATGGCCAGACTGGAACTTTGCTTCTTCTCCTTTACATAGGAATTTAAAACAATAGGATTATCAAGCAGTCAGATCTTCCTTCTCATATGTGCCTGATGCAATGTCTAACTGTCTTGAGCTGTTTTTTTCTAGAAGAGAACTAAGGCCAAGTATGAATCATTGCATGTGAGGTATGTTCAGGGGTCTTTGCAGTTCTTTACAGATTCATTGCAGAGCTTTTGGTTAAATGATAGTCTCAGTTCTAACATTCCTGTTTTTAGGCTCCCATTAATAGCCCCTGGGTTATCAGATTACCGTTTCCAACAAACTTTCCTTTGAAACACATAAAGAAGCACTATTATAACTTAATGATATTTTTGCATCTACCAGAAAATATATACCATTCTATCTTGCAAATGTGACAATGAATATAAAACTGAATTTTAAAAACCAAATATACTTTTATTTGCTATTTCTGGAAAGCAAACTGTGCCATTGGAATTCTTCCTAAACAATCCTTAACATTGTCTTTGTGTGCTGATCTCACATAGACTCCTAGAAGCATCTGCGTTTAGACTCCCCATCTTCCAATCTGTTGTCTCTTTGTGCTGTCTCCTTGCAGCTGCTGAGTTGAGTATCATTTTATGGTCACATGTTTTTTCTCCTTGTCCACTCATATTCCACTCCAGCCTTTCTAATGTACTTAATAATATGTCTTTGTATGTGTATGATTCCTTCAATGTAGAAAGTATTCCAATTTACATAAGTGGTTCCACATTATGAATCTAAGTCTTTCTGTCTACTCAATCCTTTTTTGTTCTAATTTTTCTTATAGTTCTTTAATTTTTTTTTAATTCTAGTATAGTTGACATACAGTGTTATATTAGTTTTGGGTGTACAATATAGTGATTCAACAATCTGTATGTCACTGATTGCTCATCATCACAAGTGCACTCCTTAATCTTTATCACCTGTTTCACTCATCCCCCAAACCCCCTCCCCTCTGATAACCATCAGTTTGTTCTCTATAATTGAGTCCTCTCTTGATTTGTCTCTCTCTTATTTTTTCCCTTTGCTTGTTTGTTTTTTTCTTAAATTCCACATATGGATGAAATCATATGGTATTTTTCTTTCTCTGACTGACTTATTTCATCTAGCTCCATCTATATTGTTCCAAATGGCAAGATTTCATTCCTTTTTATGTCTGAGTAACATTCCATTATATATATATATATATATATATATATATATATATATATATATACATATATATGTATGTATAATATTATTTATATATTAATGGAATATACACACCCATACATGCACCACATCTTCTTTATCCATTCATCTATCAATGGACACTTGGGCTGCTTCTATACTTTGGCTATTGTAGACAATGATGCTATAAACATTGGGGTGCATGTATCCTTTTGAATTAGTGTTTTTGTATTTTTTGGTAAATACCCAGTAGTGCAATTACTGGATTGTGGGGTAGTTCTATTTTTAACTTAAAAAAAAATTTTTTTTTTAAGATTTTATCCATTTATCATTTTAGAGAAAGAGAGAGAACAAGCGAGTGCAAGTGGGGGGAAGGGCAGAGGGAGAGAGAGAATCTCAAGCAGACTCCCCAGTGAGCACAGAGCCCAGTGGGGGCCTGATCTCACAACTCCGAGATCACAACCAGAGCCAAAATCAAGAGTAGACTGCTTAACCAACTGAGCTACTCAGGCATCCCCTTTATTTTTAACTTTTTGAGGAAACTCCACACTGTTTTTCACAGTGGCTGCACCAGTTTGCATTCCCATCAACAGTGCCAGAGGGTTCCTTTTTTCTCCACATGCCTGCCAACACTTGCTGTTTGTTGTGTTTTTGATTTTTGCCATTCTGACAGGTGTGAGGTGGTATCTCATTTTAGTTTTGATTTACATTTCCCTCATGATTAGTGATGTTGAGAATCTTTTCATGTGTCTTTTGGCAATCTGGATGTCTTCTTTGGAGAAATGTTTGTTCATGTCTTCTGCCCATTTTTTAATTGGATTATTTAGTTTTGGGGTGTTAAGTTGTATAAGTTCTTTATAAATTTTGTACACTAACCTTTTAATGGATATGTCACTTGCAAATATCTTCTCCTTTTCAGTAGGTTGCCTTGTTGTTTCCTTCACTGTGCTTTTTATTTTGGTGTAGTCTCAATAGTTTATTTTTGCTTTTATTTTCCTTGCCTCAGGAGACATATCTAGAAAAATGTTGCTACAGCCTTTGTCTACTCAATTCTTAAGATGCATGCAAAGTTGTGTGGGTGTATCTTACCATGGCATTTAACTGCAGCATGGTGTTCTAGAATATCTTCCCACTACACATTCCTTATCTGATAACCTAGTGATGGTCACTACATCAGTAAAGGTAATATCAGCTAATGGATCAAACATGATAAACTTGTTATGAGAAGTATCAAAACACTTATTCCTGAGAGCAGGCATCTCTCTTCTAAAGTAGGACTTCAGGGACCCAGGCACCTATCTTGTAGCTCTGTCATCTTCAAACCAAGGTTTCAAAGGCTGCCAAGGTTTCTGGTAATGATAAAGAAGGGGAGAGAGGACTGAAGATTGAGGATTTTCTGGGCCATGTCTACAGGGGTGCAGAACACCTCTCATCATGTTCCATTGACTGGAACTTGGTGACAGGCCATCCCAAATGCCAGGAAGGCTGGAAAGCTATTGTAGAAAGTATTGATTTTTAAATTAATATATGGATAAAATTAATTTTTTCCAATGTTGACCTGTATCTTATGACCTTACACATTCACTTGTTAGTTCTAGTAATTGATACATAGATTCTTTAAAACTTTCTACATAAACAATCATGTCATCTGTGTATAGAGAAAGTTTGACTTCTTCCTCTGATCTTTATGGCTTTCCATTTTCTTACCTTGTTGCAGTGGCTACAATTTCTAGGACAATGTTGAGTAGAAATGGTGAGCATGGATCTCTTTGCTTTGTCATTAACTATAGGAGGAAAGCATTCAGCATTTCATCATTGAGTATGATGTTAGCTTTGAGTCTTTTGTTGGTGCCTTTTATCAGATTGAGGAAATTTCCTTCTACTCCTAGTATACTGAATGATTTTTATCCTAAATTGGTGTGGAATTTTGTTAAATGCTTTTTCTGCATCTATTTAAATCATGTGATTTTTTTCCCTTTATTATGTTAACATGGGGAATTTTACTGATTAGTTCTCAAAACTTAAACCAATTTTGCATTCTGGGCATAAAACTCATTTGTTCACAATGCATTGATCTATTAATATTTTTGCTAAGTACTCATATATATGTACATGAGAGATATTCATCTACAGTACCCTCGGATTGCCTTTGTCTGGTGTTGGTATTAAGAAAATGCTGGCTTTGGGCACTTGGGTGGCTCAGCGTCTGCCTTCAGCTCAGGTCATGATCCCAGGGTCCTAGGATCAAGCCCCCACATCAGTGGGAAGCCTGCTTCTCCCTCTCCCACTCCCCCTGCTTGTGTTCCTTCTCTCACTGTCTCTCTCTGTCAAATAAATAAATAAAATCTTTATAAATAAATAAATAAATAAATAAATAAATAAATAAATAAATAATGCTGCCTTTGTAAAATAAATTAAGAAGTGTTTCCTACTCCTTTTTCTGGAAGAGTTTGTGTAAGACGGTGTTTTTTCCTTAAATGATTGATAGAATGTGCTAATGAAACCATCTGGGCCTAGAGTCTTGTTTAGGAAAAGGACTTCAATAATAGTCAATATCTTTAATAGGTATAGGCATTCAGATTACTTGTTTCCCCTTGTATCAGCTTTAATAAGTTTGTATTTTTCATGGAATTTATTCATTTTATCTAAATTATTTCATGTCATAAAATCATTCATAATGTTTGCTTATCCCTTTAATGTCTTTTCATTCCTGATAATGGTAATTTGTGTTCTTTTTATTTTCTTGATTAGTGTAACTAGAGGCTTATCAATTTTGTTAATCTTAGAACCAACTTCTCATCTTCTTAACATGCTCCATTTTTGTATTTTCTCTACTTGTCTCTTTTATGGTCTACTAATTTTCTCAATTGCATCAATTCTCTTATTTATATTGTGCTTGCTTTCAGTTTACTTTGCTCTTTTTTATAGCTATTTAACCTGGAACTTTAGATTATTGATTTAAGAAAATTCTTCCTTTCTAAAATAAACATTTGTAGGTAAAATTTTCCTCTGAGACTCTAAGCATGTTTCAGATGCATCCCACACATTTTAATATGCTTTATTTTCATTATTAATCAGTTAAAAATATTTTATAATTTCCTTTGATTTCTTCTTTGACTTGTTAGAAGTATGTTTAATTTCCAAATATTTGCAGTTTATTTTTTTCTAGATAACTTACTGTTATTGATTTCTAAATCCATTGTGGACAGAGAACATATGTTGTATGAATTTTATCTTTTGAATTTATTGACACTTAATTTCTGGTTCAGCACATGATCTATCTTGATGAATGTACCACGTATATTCTGTAGTTGGTGGTAAAGTGTTCTACAGATGTTGTTTAGGTCAAGTTGGTCAACAGTATTTTTCAAATCTCTGTCCTTATTGATTTATATTTTTGGTCTAGTTTTTCTATCAGTAAGTGAGAGAGAAATGTTAAATCTCCAACTATAATTATGGATTTTTTTCTCCTCTTTAGTTCTATCCATTTTTGCTTCATGTACGTGCAAGTTCTGTTAGTTGACCTGTACATTTAAAATTTGATTGTTTTGTCTTCCTGAAGAATTTATTCTTCTATAATTTGAAATGTCTCTTTATTGATGGTAATTCTTTGTCTTACAGAGTACCATATGCAATCTTAATGTGGCAAATTTAATTTTCTTATGCTTCCTTTTTGCATGGTATATTCTCTTCTATAGGTTTACTTTAAACCTGTCTGTATCTTTGTATTTAAAATATCTCTTATATACAAAAATCCTAATTCAAAGTGATACATGCACCTTGGGGTTTATAGCAGTATTGTATACAATAGTCAAAGTATGGAAACAGCCCAAGTGTCCACTGATAGATGAATGGATGAAGAAAATGTATATATATATATGACTATATGTGATATATATATTATATATATATGAATATTACTATTAATCAGCCATCAAAAAGAATGAAATCTTGCCATTTGCAACAGCATGGATGGAGCTAGAGAGTATTTGCTAGGTTTAATAAGTTAGAGAAAGACAAATAACATACGATTTCTAATCATATCTGGAATTTAAGAAACAAAATATATGAGCAAAGGGGGAAAAGAGAGAGAGAGAGAGGCAAACCAGGAAACAGACTCTTAACTATGGAGCACAAACTGATGATTACCAGAGGGGAGGTGGGTGGGGAGATAGGTGAACTAAGTGATGGGGGTTAAGGAGTGCACTTGTGGTGAAGAGCACCCAGTATTGCATGTAAGTGATAAATCACTATATTGTACAACTGAACCTAATATGATACTGTATGCTAACTGATTAGAATTTAAATAAAAATGTAAAAAAATACCTCTTGTAGATAGCATGTTAGATATGTCTTTTTTCTCAACCAAATTGACTATCTCTGCCTTTTGAGTGTTTAGTCCACTTACATTTAGTGGAATCATGGTTAGATTTAGGGTTGCCATTTTGCTATTTGTGTTCTGCTTGCCTTAATTGTATTTTGTTCCTTTGTTCTTTCTTTTGTGTTAATTTTTTTTTTTTTTTTAGAATTCTATTTTTATCTGCTGACTTTTATTTTAGTGGTTTCTTTAGGGATTATAATATATATCCTTACCTTTTCACAGTCTATTTTGAGTTAATATCATACCATTTCACCTAAACTATACCTTACAGTCATGTACTTCCATTGACTTATCTTTTGTATGATAGCTGTATATATGTATACACATACCCATACAAATATATATATATTGCATCCACATATATTATAAGCCTCACAATTTAGTGTAATAGTTATTTCTTTACACATATTGCCATATATATTTGTCAAAAATTATTGGCTATTTTGTGCTTGCTTACATATTTTCTATTTCTGGTGTTCTTTAATCCTTATTGAAGATCCAGATTTTCATTTGGTGTTATTTTCCTTCAGTATGTAGAACTGCCTTTAATTTTTTTTGTGGAACAGGTCTGCTGGTGATGGATTTTCTTAGGTATTGTTTACCAGAAAATGTTTGAATTTTGTCTTTTACTCTTGAAGGGTATTTTGGCTGGATGTAGAATTCTGGGTTGACAGTTTTCTTTTAGCACTTTTACTTAATTTTAATTTTTAATTGAGGTGTAATTGACATTATATGAGTTTCAGGAGTATAACATGGTGATTTGACATTTGTATATATTGCAAAGTAATCACCACAATAAGTCTGGTTAACTTAGAACATTTTAATTTTTTTCTTGTGATGATAACTTTTAAGATTTACCCTCTTTACAACATTCAAATATATAATATGGTATTATTAACTATAGTCACCATGCTGTTATTTCATAACTGGAAGTTTGTTTGTTTGTTTGTTTTTAAATAGGGCCCATGCCCAGCATGGAGCCCAACACAGGACTTGAACTCACAACCCTGAGATCAAGACCTGAGCTGAGATCAAGAGTCAGACACTTAACTGACTGTGCCAACCAAGCACCCCATAACTGGAAGTTTGTACCTTTTGAGCTCCTTCATCCATTTCACCCAGCCTCACCCCCAGCCTCTGGTAACCACCAATCTGTTCTCTTTACCTATGAGCTTGGGTTTTGCTTTTAGATTCCACATATAAGTGAGATTATATGGTACTTGTCTTTCTCTGACTTATTTTACTTAGCATAATGCCCACAAGGTTCACCTATGTTGCATATATGGCAAGATTTCACTTTTTTAATAGCTGAATAATATTCTACTGTGTGGATATATGTACCACATTTTCTTTATTCATTTACTGATGGACACTTAGGCTGTTTCCATGTTGTGGCTATTGTACACATTGTACATTGTACGTTGTGGCTACAATAAATATGAGGTACATGTATTTTGGAATTAGTGCTTTCATTTTCTTTGGGTAAATACCCAGAAGTGAAATTGCTCAATCATATGGTAGTTTTATTTTTATTTTTTTGAGGAAACTCCATACTCTTTTCCATAATGGTTGCACCAATTTACATTCTCACTAACAGTGCATAAGGGTTCCCTATCCTTCACATCCTCACCAATACTTGTGACTTATCTTTTTGATAATAGCCATTCTAATAGGTATGAGATTCTTTCAGCATTTTTAAAGATGTCATTACACTGTCTTTTTGCCTTCAATTGATTTTGATGAGAAACCAAACATAGTTCCTAATTTTGTTCCCTTGTGTGTAAAGTATCATTTTTGTCAAGCTTCTTTTAAGATTTTGTCTATCTTTGGTTTTAAGCAATTAACTATAATGTACCTAGGTGTGATTTATTTGTATTTATCCTGCTCACTAAGATTTTTCATTTTCTAAATTCACATTTCTCATCAAATTTGGAAATTTAGACTATTTCTTCAAATATTTTTGCCCTATCTATGTCTTCCTTCTTTCTGGGACTCCAGTTACACCTGTATTAGAACTTTAATATTTTACCACAGGTCATTTTCTTTTATTTTTCTCTGTCATATCACATATACTATTAAGCCCACCTAGTGCAATTCAGAACTCTTTTGATAGCCAAATCCTCCTAAAACACTAATCTCTCTATGTAAGTCTTTTAAGAATCTACAGTATTCATTTCATTATTTGTAGATAATGCCTCAAGAAAGAAATACTACAGGGGCACCTGGTAGCTCAGTTGGTGAAGTGTCTGCCTTTGGCTCAGGTTATGAACCTAGGGTCCTGGGATCAAGCCTAGAGTCAGATTCCCTGCTCAGCAGGGAGTCTGCCTCTCCCTCTGCCCCTGCTCATGCTCTCTCTCTCAAATAAATAAATAAAATCTTAAAAAAAAAAAAAAAAAGAAACACTACAGTGGTTTCCACTGCCTGGTAAATGCAGGCCAAGTGCCTTATTTTGACACTCAAAGATTTCTAAAATAGTTATGTATATTGCTTGCATATGCGAAAAACTGCTGCATGGATATAAAAGAGACTGATAACATTGGTTTTCTCTAGGGATAGGAACTGTTTGTGAAACAAGCATGTGAGGAAAATTTTTCAACATTTACTTTAGAAATCTGAACCAATTTGGAAGTTCTTTATTCCAACAATGATAGCACCCAAAAGTATACAATCCTGTTTCCATTTCTGATCTATCTTCTCTCCTGTTCCTGGATGGAATATTTCCTCCTTTGGTCTGATCATTTTACAGCCCCCTACCTGCCCTGCACTCTTTTTCCTTAACATGCATCCAAGGCCTTAACCTGCCTTTGAGCCCCAACTGGCATCTCTGTATTTGGACTCTGGCAGTTACAGGTTCCAGCCTTTGTTTAAGAAAGGGTACAGGTAGAGCTGATCTCAGGGATAACTAGACTGAGGGACTTGGATGTCATTGGTACCTCCAAGCATTTGTACCTACCTTTCTTTGCATGCCGATTTTGTTCTCCCAGGCTCCCTATACAGAAGAAACTGAAACAAAAGCTTCAGGCAGCTCCAGACACATTTTTTTTTATAGCCACATGATCAAAGAGAAAAAAAAAATCCCAATGACAACTTCAGTAGGAAAAATTCCAAGGAGGGGCTTAGATTGGCCTGAATTTGGCTGGAACAAGGACATGTAGCAAATCACTGACCAACTCAGCCTGTGATTGGCAGACCGACCAGAGCTATATGGCTGGAGGGTGTAGGGGAGCATTTCTCCAAAAGGGGAGGAGAGAGGCACCTACCTGTGACAAGATATCAATACACACTCACTGTTTCTTCCTTGGCAACTGCCATGTTCGCTGGCCTATCTATGCTTCCCATAGTACTTTTTTACATCATATGTTGGGCTGTTATACAAATATGCCTGTGTTCTTTAAAGTATGACATGGGATAATCTTATTTTCTCTAAACTTTAATCTCTGCATAAACAAGATTATAAGTTAAACACCAACAGATCCTAGCAAGGATATAAACATGGAGGTTTGCTAACACTTATATAAAAGCTAAAGTCAGATGCAAGATGCCTTGATGTGTTGTAGTATGGTTGCTTGAAGAGCTCTCTCTGGGCAAAAGAGCAATTGGAAGGGAAGAGAGTGTTTGGGCTAAAAGTCAGGGTAAACATGATGGGCAGTTTCTGACTCTAATACTGGATTAGGCTGCTTCTTCCCTGAATTAGCATCCTTATTTGTCAATGACAGTTCAGCCTATATTGAGACCACCTTATAGCTATTGCATATATAATGGTATAGAACACAGATATCACACTTTAATAGCTATCATCTTTAATGCCTTCACACCCATTAATGCTATTTGGATCACTATTCTTGTCCTTGTAGGAAAAACTATTGTAACAGCTCACTTTCACTTAGTGGACTAAAAAAAGAAATCAGTTAATTGAGAAAAGTTTGTTTTAGACTTACAGAGAAATTCTTTGCTGAAAAAAGTATTTAGTGACTGCAAATGTTGGTGTTACAGTATCACTAGAAATGAAGAATAAAATTAATATAAACTTCAGCTTAGAAGAAACTAATGAACTCTGAACTCTTTTACTTAATTCATAATTTACTTTGATACTTTGTCAATGATAATATATTCAGAGATATGATATTGTCACATAATTATGGCCAGAATTCCAAACTCAAGCCTCATTTTGCTACTGCTTTACATGCTGACAATTTTGATAAAGGGCATTCCCCAGAAGACAATGAGGAGAATAATAACTTAAGGTAAACAGTTCTGGTAACTAAAACTGAAACCTATAAAGAAGAGCTTCAGGTTATTGGTGGAATGCGTCATTCACACTTTTGCCCAGGTAAATGTCATGGGTAAAGGCAGGTGCTCTACTGCCTTCAAAGTGGTGAGAGACCCTGTGTCATGTCTTGGTTCAGTAACACCTTTCCTGGGAGATCATCAAGGGAGCTCCGCACACAGGAACAATAGGTCATGGGAGACCAGCAGCCACTTTAGCTGAGTCTGTGACTCAGGCCCCCATACAGAGCCTGAAAAAGCTGGGCTGGAGCCTGAGCCTCATGCTTTAGACCTAAATAGGATTTCTTTTCCTAAGCCCCAAACCCAAATCTTAAGATCCTATTCCCTGTGCCCAGGCCATGGTAATGAATCCAAAGCAATGATGCATTAGCTAAAGAGTGTACACAAGAAAAGAGTCCAAGACCTGGCAGGATCTTTGTTTTGCCTCCATGATGATGTGGGGTTTGTCCCAGAAATATTGAAAATGACTGGGACTCCTGGCTGACTCCGTAGGTAGAGCAAGTGACTCTTGATCTAAGGGTTGTGAGTTTGAGCCCCACATTAGGAGTAGAGATTACTTAAAAAGATAAAATCTTAAAAAAAAAAAAAACCTGAAAATGACCAAACTTGGGCAACAATCTTTCTTAGCAGATATGCAGCATGGTACTAACCTTCTGAAAAGCATGACAGGCTATGACAGAGCACCACTGGGAGTGAGATGGGATGCTTTGCACAACATCTCACATCCCTGTGGCCTAGCCTCTGATTCCAGGCACAACTAGAACGCACAGTTCCCAGGTGTCAGTGCCTTCTGCTGGCAGGGCCACACCTGCCCTGAAGCTGCTGTTATAGCCTGGGGTGACAGGGAGGTGGGAGTTGTGAGAGCCTACCTCACACAGCTGCATGTTCAATTTGGATGTGTGGGGTTCGGGCCCCATTGGGGCAACCCTTGGCCAGTGGGCATAGCCCACTGTTAATGCTTTTCCCTTTTGTCCCCAAGGTAGACAATTCTGCAGTATACTTTTCCTGGCCTTCTCAGAAGGCTGACCTCCACTGGTCTACAGTGGTGACAACTCAGTGATGATGACACATCTGGTGATGGCTTTCATTCCTCCCCATCTCATGCTCCCTTTCACCTCACTGCTGATCCCTGGGAGGCCATGACAAACCAACTACCCAAGCAAGTTTTGTCTCAGCTCTGCTCCTCAAGGAGCAGCACTGAGGTAGATGCCATCTGAGGCACTTTATGCAGAAGTCTGTTTGTGTGGAGGGAAAATGGGCTATTTTGTATCATTCTTTAAGTTTCATTAATTAGCAGTAGAGGCTCACCCTCTATCTTTCAGCTAGTCTTTTAGGACCATTGCTCTTCTGTGCCTGCCAGAATACCTGATCCAGGCCTGTGCCCTATCTTTGAGACAGTTGTCATGGTTCAAACTGAAAGAACAACACACCAAATGTGTACCCTAAGCCACCAGAAATGGAGTGTATCCAACAGGGTGAAAGAGTGCATCAGACAGGTTTTGGGAGACATTTGAGACTTTTCCTATTGAAATAAGTTTTCTTCCTTTGACTACCTCTTGGAGGCTATTGAAAGTCAGGTTTTGGTTGCAAATACTGACTCTGGCTAACTTAAGCAGAAAAAGACGTAATTTGCAGGAAAGATAAAAATCAATTTGGAGCCTTTATAGCCAAGAAGGACATACAAGTGACAATGTTTATAACCGCTGCACCAGACCCTAAATTTTGCAGCCCCTTAAACTACTACCATGCTGCCATCACCAGCACCAGAATAGATCCTGCTGTGTACCTGCTGGCATTTCCCAATGGCACTTTAGTGGGCCCACAGGCATTGCTTGGCCTGGCAGAGCCATAGAGCCCCATAAAATTGGCTATCACTTTATAGAAACAAAACAGACATCAGTGTGGGCAGCAAAATGAAGGGGGCCCATTTGGCCACATCTAAAGATACCATTTAATGTTACCACATGTTTTCTAACTGGGTTTAGTGAGACTCTGGATTCCATGTTCCTTCATTTATTCAAAAGTTTCATTTTCATCTATACATTGGGGTTCTTGTAATTTTGTCTTTAGACACTGCCCTGTAGACATAAACATCTTTAAGTGTCAAGAGACTTGGGAATGGGAGTCTAGAAGAGGCTTCTGAAAACATTTTTCCAGGTGTCTGGCCATGGAGTCCCTTCTGAAAATCTCTCTGATAGGTTATTAGAGAAAGTAGGATGTGAGATGGTCCATGGCCTTTGTTGACAGCATGGCTAAGCCTCATGCTAACCAAATACCATCTCCCACTCTTTAAAGTGCCTGTGGTAACTTTAAAGAAACATATTGCAGACACCACACTGGAGACTGAAGGAAATGTACTAGCTGTTCTAGAGAATCAAAATTCCAAAGCCTCAGGATGCTAAGCTTACTCTATCTAGTGATATGAAAACTTTATGTTTGTGTTTAAGCACAAGACAGGTATTAATTTTTCTCAAATCTTTTACAATGACTTTCTAATTCTGAATGGAACAAGGTTCTAACAAGGCCAACGTGTACAAATCACAGTGGATTCTATGGGAAGGAGATGGAGTTAGGAATGTGAATGGTTTCAGGAATTCCCCTTCTTTGAGGGACCAGAGGCATGTTTAGCTCTGCTGAGATAGACCTTTTCCAACAGCTGTGTCTGACTCTATCCCTGGGCCCAGAAGCAGCTTTACCTGTGTCCAGAGTGTCCTCAAGCTTCTCATGAACTCTTCTGACTGTTCCTTATGCCCCTACCGATAGGTGTTCAAATCCATCCAAGAGTCCAGGAAAAGAGCTGTCTCCACACTACCCCTAGTTTCTGCCCTAGTCAGCTTCCTCTCCCCTCCTCTTTTGCCTGCCCAAACCTCCTCTTCTTCCTACAATTAGGAATCGAAAGCCCTGCTTGCAAAGATAGACTGAAAGTAACAGAGAGGCTTTGCCTCTGGCCACCAGCCCAGCTCAGCCCATCCAAACACCCAGTGATAAAGAGCACTGGTCATTCACTTTGACATTTTCTTAACACTTAGCAGAGGCTGCTTATCATGAGTTGCCCTTCCCCTGATACCACAAGCTTACATTCAGTTTTTCCCTGCTTTCCAGCTTCCAGACAAGAGAGTTTAAAATCAAATTCAGTCCTTTGTGAATGGATACCTTGTCACAAGGTTAAAAGGAAGAATCACCAGGGTGAGGTGATATGAATGACCCTCCTTGAGAAAAAGCCCTGTACTAATTTAGAGGAGTCCTTTAAGTCTCAGGATCCAAAATAGGTTCATTTAGGATGATAAACATTTCTAGTGGGAATAGTTAGCAGTGGAGCTAACCCATGCTGTAGGGAAGTCACTGGTACCATTCTGGAAGCACCCTCCTGTGGGATCTCCTAAGACAGAAGCATACCTGTGGGCAGAGACTTGGTACTGGAAGAAAGACTTCAGGAAACCTGTCCAGCGAGGGCTGGATTCCAGGCCTTCCCAACCCAGGCTCTCTCTTGGGTTCTGGGGCATCCAGTTTACACACACCAGCTTCATAGACCATGGAAAAGAAATGTCAGGTACATCAGAGATGAAGAAGCCCTGGGTTAACCCTTCAGTGCTCCAGTTTATAACCACTTCTGGTTTGTCATGGGTGATTAATGGCTACTTTGAAAATCAGCAAGTGCTGAATTACTCAATTCCCAAATGACAAGGGGGCAGATGCTAAGGCTCTAGGCACTAAAAAAACAGCAAATGTTCCCCTTCTGTGTAAAAAAATGAGTGGGAGGGAAGAAGTGACTTGCAAAGATTTGCTGCTCTTGAAAATTAGTCTTTACCTTAAATCACCCAATGCAAGTGGCTATGCTGCCCAGCCTGTGGGGCTTTGGCTTGAAAGTTCCAGGACCCCTGGGAACTAACTCTTCATGTCTCAACTGCTATGAACTATGATGGCAAACTTCCCTCTGATGACATATAATTTCTGTACAAGGTTTGTCCTGTAACGCCCAGAAGTGCTTAGTGCTTAGCATGGCTTAGCATCCATACCTGACTATCTACCTGAATCCTCTCTCTTGAATCAGCTCAAGGTCATAATCTATCTATCCCTGACTATCCACCTTATCCATTTCTCTCTGCTGAATCCACTCCTCTGGCAGAAGGTTAGTGGCACCATGTTAGCAGAGAAAGGACAATATTTTTGCACTTTGCTGCTGGCCAGTCATTTAATTCCTATTTATTAGATTCAACATCTGCTGTATCTTTTGAGGTGGGAATGTATTAGTTACCTATTGCTGTATAACAAATTACCCCAAAACCTAACAGGTAAAAACACCAAACATTTATTATCTCAGAGTTTATAAGGATCAGAAATCTGAGAGTGGTTCAGCTAGGGTGTTCTGGTTCAGAGTCTCTTGTGAGGTTGCAGTCATCTCAAGGCTTGATTGAGGATGGAGAATCTGCTTCCAAGTTGACTCACATAGTCAGTGGTTGGCTTCAGTGCCTCACTGGCTGTTGGCTTTAGTTCTTTACCATGTGAGCATCTCCTAAAGCTGTTTACAACATGACAGCTTGCTTCTCCAGAGAACACTTTAAGAGAGAGCGAGAGAGCACACAAGAGTGAGATAGAAGCTACAGTCTTTGTATAACCTAGTCCAGAAGTGGTATGCTATCACTTCTGCTGTATGCTATTGGTCATGCACGGACCAATCCTGGTACAACGTGGAAGGGGACTACACAAGGGTGTGAATACCAGGGTATGGGGTTCCTTGGGAGCCATCTTAGAGATTGCCTCTGATCATTGGCAAAGGAGCTTAGAGTCAAGTTCAGACACTGCTTCTGACCTATCTGCCTTCACCTTTAACTCCTCTGTAAGGGAGCCGGTTTGAATCTCAGTCTACAAACACAGGTGTGTGAAAAACAAAGCAACTTTTATTTTAAGTCTCCATTTTACTGGGTCCTCAGAAACTTTAACTTTACTCTTTTTCAGGGGAGTCAAGGTATGGGGAGGGATCTCCCTGGCTTTGAAGCATTTCTCAATACATACTCATATGTGGTAAAATGGGATATGCATTTTTCTGGGGACTCTGCTACTTCCAGACTGTAGCTGGGAATCTATCTGGGCAGCCATGTAGAAACTTATTTGCCTGGGTGTACTACATTCCTTTTCTTTCTGGGGTCTGTTGCCTTCCCAGATGGTTCTTCCTGGCAGATGGGGAGCAGGCTACCTCTGCCACTAGACTTCTCAGCTTCTCTGCTTGCTTTCACTTCCACAGCCAAGGGGAAGCTCTTTATAGGCTATTCATTTCATTTTATGACCACCTTTCTTGAAAATTATACCCTAGACCCAGGGGGTTCTGGAAGCAAGCTCTCTAGTCCCAGCTGCTTATGACTTCTGCCCTGAGGCAATGAGCCCAGGGCTGCCTATATTCTTAAAAGATGAAAACATGGGAAGCAAAAGGAAAGGTTAAATATCCTGCTGCACTACCATGCTTGCTGTACTTTAGTTCGCTGGGCTCTGCATTGTCTATCTTGTCTCCATTTCTTTGCTGGCTGTTCTGAAGTTTGGCAGGCATATACACATTTGCCTGCAGCTCCAAATCATGTTCTTCAGGCACTGTCTTAAGACTTGTTTTCTTTCTGACACCTTTTCTGACCTCAAGTTCGGGGGTCATCACTCTTCATTTTATAGAGCTCCGTTGGTCTCATTCCTTATTTACTGCAACCTTCTCTGTGTCAATTCAGAATTCACAAATTGGCAGTCTGTTTGTTGAATATGTCACAAAGATACAGTTTGACCCGTGCCCTTTTTGTGTTCAATTTGAATTAGTTGTCAATATTTAAAAACAGGAATTTCTTATAAATTTCGGTTTTTGGCTTGCACTGAAAAATCATACCAGGTAGCACCAAACCTACCTTCCATGGAATAGTAATTGGCTAATGCCTCCTTTAGATGAGATCTGCTCTCTCTAGTCTGTACCTGCCCTCTTCACCCTTTCTTATCACCTACTAAGCCTGTTTAGCTCTTTTTTTTTATATTAGTCACCATACATTACATCATTAGTTTTTGATATAGTGTTCCATGTTTCATTGTTTGTGTATAACACCCAGTGCTCCATGCAGAACGTGCCCTCTTTAATACCCATCACCAGGTTAGCCCATCCTCCCGCCCCCCTCCCCTCTAGAACCCTCAGTTTGTTTCTCGGAGTCCATAGTCTCTCATGGTTCGTCTCCCCCTACGGTTTCCCCCCGTTCATTTTTTCCCTTCCTGCTATTTTCTTCTTCTTCTTCTTCTTCTTCTTCTTCTTCTTCTTCTTCTTCTT
>NW_023270268.1:572036-587949 GCF_011800145.1 Mirounga leonina
TCTTCTTCTTCTTCTTCTTCTTCTTCTTCTTCTTCTTCTTCTTCTTCCTTTTTTTTTTTTTTTTTTAATATTTTATTTATTTATTTGAGAGAGAGAATGAGAGACAGAGAGCACGAGAGGGAAGCGGGTCAGAGGGAGAAGCAGACCCCCCGCTGAGCAGGGAGCCCGATGTGGGACTCGATCCCGGGACTCCAGGATCATGACCCGAGCCGAAGGCAGTCGCTTAACCAACTGAGCCACCCAGGCGCCCCTCTTCTTCTTCCTTTTTAACATACAATGTATTATTTGTTTTAGAGGTACAGGTCTGTGATTCAAGCCTGTTTAACTCTTGCTCTTGTTTCTTGTGTAGTTACCTCACATCTCATAGGCTGATTGTTTGAGATGTTTTTCTTTTCCATTTAATGATTGGCCAGCACATTGGGCTGAACTGGATATAAGCAGAAGAAAGTTGTAACTATGGGGCGCCTGGGTGGCTCAGTTGGTTAAGCGACTGCCTTCGGCGCAGGTCATGATCCTGGAGTCCCTGAATCAAGTCCCGTATCGGGCTCCCTGCTCGGCAGGGAATCTGCTTCTCCCTCTGACCCTCCCCCCTCTCATGTGCTTGCTCTCTCTCATTCTCTCTCTCTCAAATAAATAAATAAAATCTTTAAAAAAAAAAAAAAAGAAAGTTGTAACTATGTCATCTAAATGTTAAAAGTCAGTAATAATAATAATAATAATAGGCCCTGTCAACTGATTTTGCCCAGAATCCAAGACCTGAGTAAGCAAAGCTTTCTGTGTGGTAGACAACTCCCAATTTATAATTTGTTTATTGATAATAATCAAGCATCAATTTCCCTGGTTAGTCTGCCTTGATATATACATTTTGTAATTCATTTGCAGTAGGGCCTGAAGAGATCCTTACTAAATGGAAATGCTTGTTCTTTCTACTAGAAGTTTAACTTACTCTTCAATATGAGTCTGGCTTAGGGAATTGAGTGCTAAGGTCTTGGGGCAGGAGTGTGTGTGTAAGGGGAGTGTAGGTAAAGTAAATGAGGGGAAAAGTAGGTATCAATGAGGCCAGAGAGTTCATAGGAGACTGAGTATGAATGCAGGTGATAGGAAGTGGTCTGGTTCCGGGGTTGCCAAGAGGTTTGGCATTTGCATTGGTTCAATCTAAATGAGGTCCCAATCCATTCTGTATGATGGGGTTGAACAGGGATCAAAGCTCATCTTTGAGAACACTCCCAGGAAAAGATGTAAACACACCTTGATTTCCTATGCTTTCTTGTCACCCTCTTGCAGGTTTACTGACCTGAGGCCTCAGGAAGCTTCGCAATTTGCCCAAGGTTATAGTTAGTAGTCCTTACTCTGGGCCTTAGCAATCAAAACACAGAACTTCTGGACGCTCTTGGGATGACCTTTGCCCCAGAGGCTGCCCAGTGTGGGACCTCTGGGAGTGGGGGGCAGGGGTTTCTCTCCCTCCCTTGCTGGCTATTCAGAGCCACCTGGACTTCTATGATAACCCATCTTCTTGACTCGTAGCCCTAAATTTCCTTCTGCCCAGTTCTTTCTGTGCCTTCTGCCTTCTGCTTGTAACATCCCTCTATCTAGAATGGCTCAGTTCAGAGCCAGTTTGACTTTGGAGGCTGTTTTGCAAAATTAAGAGCCTGCTTTGACATGGCTTCAAGGAACACCCCACGAGCTTCAGCAACAGCAGCAGTTGCTTCATTCAATCCTGGGATACAACAAATGCTCCAAATAGGGCCATGCAGGCCTAGCATTGCACAGCCACCCAGCAAGCAGCCATTTAATCTCAATTGCTCCCCACAGCGGAGCAATTAAAGAGGACGCCAGCAGGGCAAGGATCACTGGCGAATCTTCTGAGGGAAGGAGACCCCAGGGCTGCCTTGCCAAAGGCTCTCCCCCTCCATTCACACACTGTGCAAGAATGCAAACCGTAGGGCTGCCAGTTGGATCGAGGGCTGCCCCAGAAACGGGAGCCGAGGTTCTGTACAGATGGCAGCAAGAGTGGCAGCAACACAGAATGGTATCCCCAGGGCTCGAAACTTCCAAAATGAGATTTACAGTTCTGGCCCGCCCTCTTTCGGGAGGAAACACCTGCTCCAGCAGCTTTGGGAATGGCCTCTTATTATCAACTTCTGTGCAAGGATCAGATTTTTGCAACTAGTGCTTGGTGTGAAATAAAAGCTATTTTGAGGTGGGAGGAGTTCTCAACCTTTTCCTCTTTGCATTTTGTGTCCTGATTAATTTTTCTTTAATGTTTTGTTTCCAAGTCTTCTTTCTTTGACAATTCCTCCTTCTCTAGGTTCTTTTCTACCCTCTTCTCCTCTCCCAGTTTTCACAGACGGTGCTTTGGAGACCATGCCAGGACTTGCCGGTGGATCCCAGCCCTACCTGCCCATCAGAATCACCTGGGCCTCAAAATAGTTATGCCTGGGCCATGGTCCAGACCACTTAAGTCAGAATCTCTAGGGGAAGGGCCCTGGCATAGAAACGTAAGTTTCCCTGCTGATTCTAATGTGCAGTGAAGGGTCAGAACCGCTGGCTACACCAATGATGCTAAGAAATAAGACAGGTTGGACTGTTCTGGTTTCCTGGAGTTAGCTTAATGCCTACACATAAGTCCCTAGAAAGATGAGCTTTGAGGAGTCAATTGATTTTTTCATAGCTATTCTCATATTATACAATTGATACATGTTCACTGAGGAAGATATAGAAGTGGAAAAAAATTGTAATCTAGCCATTCAGACCACCATTAATATTTTTATGTATATTTATTTCTTTCACTCTTATTTTTATGCACATGTACAGAGAGTTCTTGAATAAAAATGGGATATATAGCTGCATAACTCTTTTAACATCTTCTATGTAAGCAATTACATTATAGAACACAATTTTAAGTGATGGCATATATTTTTGGTTTTTTACAGATTTATTTATATATATATATTATTATTATGTTCAGTTAGCCATTGTGTAGTACATCATTAGTGTAGTGTTCAATGATTCATTAGTTGCATATAACACCCAGTGCTCATCACATGTGCCCTACTCAATACCCAGGTGATGGTAGCTCATCCCCCACCCTCCTCCCCTCTGAAACCCTCAGTTTGTTTCCCGGAGTCCATAGTCTCTCATGGTTCATCTCCCTCTCTGATTTTTTCCCATTCAGTTTTCCCTTCCTTCTTCTATGGTCCTCCGTGCTATTTCTTATGTTCCACATATGAGTGAAACCATATAATTGTCTTTCTCTGCTTGACTTATTTCACTTAGCATAATCCCCTCCAGTTCCATCCATGCCTATGCAAATGGTAGGTATTCATCCTTTCTGATGGCTGAGTAATATCCCATTGTATATATGTACCACCTCTTCTTTATCTATTCATCTGTTGAAGGGCATCTCAGCTCCTTCCCTGTTTGGCTATTGTGGATATTGCTGCTATGAATATTGGGGTACATGTGCCCCTTCTTTTCACTACATCTGTATCTTTGGGGTAAATACCGAGTAGTGCAATTGCTGGGTTGTAGGGTAGCTCTATTTTTAACATCTTGAGGAACCTCCATACTGTTTTCCAGAGTGGCAGTACCAACTTGCATTCCCACCAACAGTGTAAGAGGGTTCCTCTTTCTCCACATCCTCGCCAACATTTTTTGTTTCCTGTTTTGTAAATTTTTGCCATTCTAACTGGTATAAGGTGGTATCTCATTGTAGTTTTGATTTGTATTTCCCTGATGGCTAGTGATGTTGAACATTTTTTCATGTTTCTGTTAGCCATATGTATGTCTTCTTTGGAGAAGTGTCTGTTCATCTCTTCTGCCCACTTTTTGACTGGGTTATTTGTTTTTTGAGTGTTGAGTTTGAGAAGTTCTTTAGAGATCTTGGATACCAGCCGTTTATCTCTAATGTCATTTGCAAATATCTCCTCCCATTCTGTGTGTTGCCTCTTAGTTTTGATGACTATTTCTTTTGCTGTGCAGAAGCTTTTTATCTTGATAAAATCCCAAAAGTTCATTTTTGCTTTTGTTTCCCTTGCCTTTGGAGACATGTCTTGAAAGAAGTTGCTGTGGCTGATGTCAAAGAGGTTACTGCCTATGTTCTCCTCTAGGATTTGGATGGATTCCTGTCTCACATTGAGATCTTTCTTCCATTTTGAGTTTATATTTGTGTATGGTGTAAGAGAATGATCCAGTTTCATTCTTATGCATGTGGCTGTCCAATTTTCTCAGCACCATTTGTTGAAGAGACGGTCTTTTTTCCATTGGATATTTTTTCCTGATTTGTCAAAGATTAGTTGACCATAGAGTTGAGGGTCCATTTCTGGAGTCTAGTCTGTTCCATTGGTCTATGTGTCAGTTTTTGTGCCAGTACCACGCTGTCTTGGTGATCACAGCTTTGGAATATAGCTTGAAGTCAGGCAACATGTTGCCCCCAGCTTTTGTTTTTCTTTTTCAACATTCCTTTGGCAATTCGGGGTCTTTTCTGGTTCCATACAAATTTTAGGATTGTTTGTTCCAGCTCCTTGAAAAATGCCAAAGGTATTTTAATAGGGATGGCTTTGAAAGTGTAGATTACTCTGGGCAGCATAGACATTTTAACAATGTTTATTCTTCCAATCCATGAGCATGGAATGTTTTTCCATCTTTTTGTGTCTTCCTCAATTTCTTTCATAAGTGTTCTGTAGTTTCTAGAGTATAGATCCTTTACCTCTTTGGTTAGGTTTATTCCTAGGTATGTTATGGTTTTTTGGTGCTGTTGTAAATGGAATCAATTCCTTAATTTCTTTTTCTACAGTTTCATTGTTAGTGTATAGAAAACTGATTTCTGTGCATTGATTTTGTATCCTGCCACATTGCTGAATTGCTGTATGAGTTCCAGTAATTTGTGGGTGGAGTCTTTTCGACATAGTATTGTTTAATCACTCTCCTGTTGATGGATTTGGGGCTACTGTTTTGTTCTGTTATGATGAACACTATGACCCTAGTTTGCAAGTAGGGTAAAATCTCAGACCCTTCACAGTTATTGACATCATTCCAGTGTGATTAGGAAGATAACCCACCTCAGGGGAGATCAAATGTGCTTGGCTGTTTATTGAATACTATTGGGTAGATGTGGCAATTCAGTTCCCATATATAATAGTCCCCCTTTTCCTTACCATACACACTTTCAGCTGATTATTAAGCAATACTGAATCATGGGAAGATTAAATGGAAGAAGCAGGACTGATAATCTCTCCACTTTCATATTAATCATCTTATTTGGTCTAGGAGTAAAGCAAGTGGCTCCTGGAGAGTACATATTGGCTATCATGGCTTTTCAGCAAGCTACAGACACAGTGAAAGGTGTTTGGGAAGTACAACAAGTTAAACATTGACAGATTTGATTAATGCCTACTTTTCTGTGTGAATTTTGGAAGGAGGCCAGCCACATTTTATTTATTTTTTATTCTTTATGGAAGGAATGCATCTTCCTACAGGGGTAACTGAAGTCTCCAGCATATGCTCACAACCATCAAAACTAGGTTGTTTTTTGTTTTTTTTTTTCCACATTGATGATATTATGATGGTCTCTTTTTCAGAAGAAGCAACCATGGAAAATTGGAGAACTCCAGCAGCACATACAGCACAGCTAAAGATGTTCAATTGGCTGGCTAAAATACAGGGCTCAGTCAGTTCAGTTCTTGGGAATAACTTGGGCCAAGGCTATAGAGGCAAGAGACTTTGCCATTCAGGATACTATTTCATTATCTTGGATTTTAACTATGATTTTTTCCAAAGGTAACAAGGGCTAGCTAATGGCATCACCTTGTGTTTACACCAGGACTGCCTCTAAATGCTACTTACCCAGCTGCCTGCTGGTATAGTTCCCTCATCCTTTTCTTTTCTTTTTTTTTTTTAATTTTATTTCCATCCTTTGCTTTTCTAATTTGATTTCTTCTCCTTCCTGAAAATGGGAAAAAGGGGAAGTTATGGCATGGCTAATTCTGCTATCTGTCCTATGGGTGGACATTATGGCTGAATCCAAAGATCCAGGTTCATTGTTTGGGACAGATAATGAATGGACAAGAGGGAAATTGTGGTAGATGGAAATGGAGCACACAAATGGATACTGATGCTGGTAAGGGATAATGTTGTATTTTCCCAAGACTGTATCTTGGAGCAAGAGCAAAATGCTCTTAGATTTCTGTTGTGCCAAACTATGGCAGATGTGGGAGAAATCTCTGGATTTGTTTTCTCTTGAGAATGAGATTTGAATGAATGAAGCCAGATTATTAGCTATATTTTAGAATTCTGCTTGGTTGGTTTAAAGAAGTGAAATCACTCAGTATCACCTGATGACCAACCTGAATAATAGCAGGCTTGATTTGGTGGTTTTTATTTAATCTTGTTTGTTTTGGTTATATTGAAAAATTGGTTCTTTTTTAGCCTTGAGAGAAATCCTATCTTTGAACTGAGGTGGACACGTCTTATTTTGCCTGGAAGCTGATACGTTGTATTGGTGTGAGCCAGGATGGCATCTCTTTAAGGACATAAAAAGAGCTGCATCTTGCTGCTTACCCATTATCTCATAATCTACTTTGCTTTTGACTATGTCAGATATGAATGTGACTGAAAACTATATAAGCAAGCATCATGGAATCAGAATGATGTTCAAGAGGGCGACAATCTCTGTGATATTGTGGCCATGTCCCATTGATTCCCTTGGAATTTGGAAAGGCAAATGGTGGTACTGCAGAGTGGAAACTGGAAGCCTGACATAATGAAAACTTGCTTCCTGGTGGCTGGAATACGGTCATGCCCCAGACCAGATCAAACCTAGAGTTTACTGAGCCATGGCCTATAGTGACCACCTTGGTTAAGGGAAATAAACAGTATCTGAAAAAAAGGTATTTTGGCTTGGAAAGTTGGGAAAATGACACCATAATATTAACTGATGTATGATGTATTAAGCATTATTTTAATCTCTGTTATAGTTACAGAGTATAATAACAGATTTTTAACATCACATATAGAGCTAAATGAAAATCAAGGCAATGTAGAAGGTGATCTCCAGGATGAACAGATGTTTTAGGGAGTTGACTTAAAATCCCCAATTGATGTACTTTCCATGGAAACTTGCCAGAGGACACTATAGAGTTGAATGCTTCTATCAATACCTATAGAAAAGGGGCAAACAATACAGGGGAGAAGGAAAATGGAGGAGGGAGGAATGGAGGAATTGGTGAAGGAATATATATCAGAAAACTTGTGAATGGAGCAGAGTCTTGTTAATTTGTTTTGCAAAGAGAATCCCAAGAATTGCAACTCTTCATTGGAGGATACAAGCCTTCGTGATTGTCTATATTATAGTATATATTTTTTTGTACAACTATTATAGAAGTTGCTGTACTAAGAATAAGAAAATGCCTAAAATAAGTATCAGGGAGGTTTTAATGGGGATCAGGAGGTGAACTGAAGGAAAGGGTTAACAGCTGGTTCTGTAGTTTTTCCTCTAGGCTTAGGGATATCTGAGGATTTGAATCCTGATCTTTTCTTTTTGCAATATTAAACTCAAGGAATTGTTGGGATGATATGATGCTGATTAAATAGAATCTGGTTGAGGATTATGTACAGGTGCTTAGTCTGTACACGAACACTGTCAAAACTGGTTCTTTAGCAATGAGTAATTGACATTGATGAGATGCAGCTGCCCTGAAGAATGAGGGGGGTATTCACATGGCTAAGGGGCTACATGGCCAGCTGGCATAAAGCTGAGGAAGGCTCATTGTTGATGGCTTCCCTGAGCTGGGGTCATTTGCACTCAGTCTTGTCTCTTGTGAGCACACGTCTCACATTCAGAATGCTTGTGCCTAAGAGTCATGGGCCCTCATCCTTTAGTAAAGCTAAATAAATTTGGTAGGCTAGGTGGAGCCTATTGTGTCTCAAGAGTTTGATTGCCTATCTAAACCAAGTTTATTGTAGAAATTAGAGCAGGGTGGACATTGCAATTATCTTAACCATGATATATTTTAAATTGTTTTATTCTTAGTCATAGTATTTAATTCACAGTTGTAATGAACATTTGATGGAAGGTAGGAGACATGAAGAACATTGGTGTTGAAATATATGTTCCAGAAGATAAATGATATTCCTCAAATTGGCCTCAAGATGTTCTTCTTAGATCTGTAAGTTGCATTTATCTGATCAAGATCTTTATACAGTAAATCAACATGTCTCTCTTACTTAGGCAAGCAGTGCTAAGAGAAAATGTGATGAAAATTACTTCAATTTGGCTTCTTATTTATTGTGAATTAATACTATCCACATCTATAATGTGTTATTTGTAGAGAAATGCTTGCAAGTAGCCTAAAACTTTGTATCTAAATTTGTCATTTAATAGAAAATCACAAAGATAATAAAAAGAAGCCATTTGATTTTATCTCAAAATACAAGAATTCTAAATGTCTAATATATTGACTGCTATTTATCACTAATCAAGACTATCCAGGGGCGCCTGGGTGGCTCAGTCATTAAGCGTCTACCTTTGGCTCAGGTCCTGGGATCGAGCCCCATGTTAGGCTCCCTGCTTAGCAGGAAGCCTGCTTGTCCCTCTCCTACCCCCCCTGCTTATGTTCCCTCTCTTGATATATCTCTGTCAAACAAATAAATAAATAAAATAAAAAAGACTATGCAAAAACAGTTAAAGCATTTAACATAATTTATGAAACATTTTGAGATAGCAAAAGTGATTTCATTCAAGTACCAACTCAGTTGTCACCTCTTCAGGGGCCTGAACTACTCTATCTGATGTCCTCCCCTGTCTCCTTCCCTTTGGGTACCATCTACCCTATAAATCAGGGGTTTTAATTGTATTACCCTCTTTTATTTTGCTTCCTGCCTTGTTCCCTAGAATGTAAGCTCCACATGGACAAAGTCTGTTTGTCTTTTTTTTTTAATCCCTTTGTCTCTCCCACCCCCACCCCAGGCCTAAGAACATTGCTTGGAACGTGATAGCCATTCAATTTGAACACACCAAATATATTTTGATTTTCCCTCAGATATAAAAGGTAGTTATTTTGTGACAATTGATGAAAATAGAGTATGGTGTGCATTTTTTTATAACATGGTATTTTGACAAAATGCACGATGCTAAGTATTTATATAGTCAGAGAGTATATAACTCTAGCCTTGCGGTTAGAGACCACTGGTGGTTCTGTTTCAGTGATTTAAATATATACTGAATTTTAAAACCAAAGGTGGTGACTGTGGAAATGCAGTGATCAGATCTTCTGCCAAGGGGAATGTAGTTGACAGACAGTTCTAGCTGCTGCTCTTCTGGATTCCCCACCTTGTTTGCACTGAAATCAGGCTTACCTGGGCTACTCCCAACCAATGACAATGTATGGTGGGCATTTTAGTGGAATGTTGGACCCCTCTAACAGTTTTTGCTTGAGGACTCACAATTGGCTGGGTTGAAACTTTTTTGGAACTATACTGCAATATTAGACTATCTACGTAGTAATAGGGGTGTGTGTGTGTGTGTGTTAGGAGTTAGCTTTCCAGCTCCTCAAGCAAGAAAAATTAAGGGAGGGGTCCTGGGTGGCTCAGTCGTTAAGTGTAGGCCTTTGGCTCAGGTCATGATCCCAGGGTCCTGGGATGGAGCCCCGTATTGGGCTCCCTGCTCAGCAGGAGGCCTGCTTCTCCCTCTCCCACTCCCCCGGCTTGTGTTCCCTCTCTCACTGTCTCTCTCTCTGTCAAATAAATAAATAAAATCTTTAAGAAAAAAAAAGAAAGAAAAAATGTTTGTAGTACAGTAAGGGTGAATCTTTTCTTCTTTTAAAGATTTTATTTATTTATTTGAGACAGAGAGAGAGAACATGAACAGGGAGGGTGTAGGGGGGTTGCAGAGGGAGAGGGAGAAGCAGGCTCCCCACTGAGCAGGGGATTACCCCACTCTGTGATCAGGACCTGAGCCAAAGGCAGATGCTTAACCACCTGAGCCACCCAGGTGCCCCAGAGCAAATCTTTATAATACATAAAAAGCTCGTAAAATTTGACAAGAAATAGATAACTTGCTAGATGAATATGCAAAGGATATTGAATCAGTAAGGAGTTATGTTTGACTGCTATTGACAGAGACCCACCTGTATTAGCTTAAAGACTTGAGGATTTGTTTGCTTTTGTAATATGTTCAAAGGGAGGATGTTGCTGCCCACTGGTTCAGGACCTAAGTGCCTTCATTTGCTTGGTTTTCTTTTAAAGTTAGAAATGGCTGCTATAGCTTCAGACAAGATGCACACATTCTTGACCTCAGGAAGGAGACAGCAGGAAAAGGACAAAAAGGGTTTTGCTATTTTACATGCTATCCCAAAAAGGACTAGAAACAAACAAGATTACCCATTGCATCAGATAGGATACTTTTCAGTCCAAACAATAGAAGACTCAAAGGAAGACTTTAAAAATGAGGAAAATTCTTTCTTTTTAAGATTTTATTTATTTATTCATGAGAGACAGAGAGAGAGAGATAGGCAGAGGCAGAGGGAGAAGCAGGCTCCCCAAGGAGCAGGGAGCCTGATGTGGGACTCAGATTCCAGGACTCCGGGATCATGACCTGAGCCGAAGGCAGACACTTAACCATCTGAGCCACCCAGGTGCCCAATGAGGAAAATTCTTTACATTCAAGTCCAGGGGTAGGAAGGTTCCGGCATTAATTCAATGGCTCAATGTCATCAGATATACAGAATATTTCCATTTTTTTGGCTTTGCTCCCATAGAGTATTTGCTTTTTGTTTCTAGTCTGGTACCCCATGATTACAAGATGGTACATCTGCACACATCACTTATCTACCCAACAATGACCAAAGGCTAGAAAAGGCAACTCTGTCTTCCATAACAAAAGCATGGCCAGAATGAATGGTGTTATTATGACTGAATGACTGACTCGGATCAGAGTCTTGGCTGGTAGACCAGTGCTGGAAGTTGATGACAATTCTGAGATTTTTATTCCATTGGTGCTTAGGGCAACCTAGGTGGGACTTGTGGTGTCTAGAGCCTCCCAGTCTAGTCAACTTTCAAGATAAATGGAAGCACTTAAGAGTGCCATATAAGAAACATATCCTGTGTGGGACTTGATATGAAAAAGGATGGGAGGCAATGGCTAAGAGCAATTCATCTTGGTCCCTGGGGCTAGATAAGAAGACCAAGGAATGCTGACCATCTCAGACACCTGAATACTCTGGTTCTATCACTGGGAGTTATACGCAACTAATGAATCATTGAACACTACATCAAAAACTAATGATGTACTGTATGTTGGCTAATTGAACATAATAATAAAAAAAGAAAAAAAAAGAGGAAGGCAACTGAATGTTTGCCACAACTATAAAAGATCTAGATTCAGGTGGAATTAAAATACTAATCAGTATCTCTAGAAACAAGACAACAGAACTATTGTTTTAAAGTAGTGAAGGAAAAGAACTTTACCTAGAGCTTTATACCCAACAAAACTGCTTCAGGTTGGACTCACTAGGAAGCAGACACTGAGATGACTTGCATACAGTTTTATGAGGGATCAACACTTCTGGGGGAAGGGAAGGAAACAAGATTAGGCAAAGAGAAAAGCTGGACTGCAATGAAGCCCTGGAAAAGCCTTCTGCTGAACCCAAGGGGAGCTCTGAGGTGGGATGGACTTCAGAGTTGTCCCACATTATTGTGAGGGACTGGATCTTTCCACTCTAATATGCATCAGTTATTGGGTGCAGGATGCTCCCAGAAAAGGGGTACAGCATTGGATGAAGGAGCTCTTTCTAGCTGAGGGCCATTTCTGGAGAAGCCTGAAAAATAAGATATGTGTGCCCACAGCACTGGCAGTAAGTTCTTCAGTCTTGAGAGAGGGATCTCGGGAGTCACATCCCAGCATCCAGCACAGAAATTTATTTTCTGAATAAATATTTCTGTTGAAATAAATCAACAAAGATTTATTTAGCATGTACTATGTGCCAGGCACTATTCTTGGCATTTTCCACATATGAGTAAATAAAATAACCCCAAATATCCCTGCCTTTGTGGAGCTTATGGGAAGACAAACTGTAAGTGTAATAAATAAGTACATTATATAGTTGGGTATCAATCAGTATCCTGCCAAGAAAATCAAAACCCTGTTAGACCCAATAGTTTATTTTTGCTTTTGTTTTCCTTGCCTGAAGAGATGTATCTAGAAAGATGTTACTAAGGCTGATGTCCAACAGAATACTGCAAATGTTTTCTTTTGGGTGTTTTATGGTTTCAGGTCTACATTTAGGTCTTTAATCTATTTTTGAGTTTATTTTTGTGAATAGTATAAGAAAGTGATCCAGTTTCATTCTTTTGCCTGTAGCTGCCCAGTTTTCCTAACACCACTTATTGAAGAGATGTTTTCCCATTGTATGTCCTTCCCTCCATTGTTGTAGATTAATTGACCATATAAGCATGAATTTGTATCTGGACTCTCTATCTTGTTCTATTGATCTATGTGCCCATTTTTGTGTTGGTACCATACTGACACAAAATTTTTATTTTATAGCTTTGTAGTATATATTGAAGTCTTGGATTATGATGCCTCCAGCTTTGTTCTTCTTTCTGAAGATTGCTTTGGCAATTTGGAGTCTTTTGTGGTTCCATTGGGACTACATCAAAATAAAAAGCTTTTGTATAGTGAAGGAAACCATTTACAAAATGAAAAGACAATTTACTGAATAAGAGAACATATTTGCAAACAATATATGTAATAAGGGGTTAATATCAAATATATATAAAGAACTTACATAACTCAACATCAAAAAAATCCAAATAATCCAATTAAAAATGGGCAGAGAACCTAAATAGGCATTTTCCCAAAGAAGACCTACAGATGGCCAACAGACACATGAAAAGATGCTCAACATCCCTAATCATCAGAAAAATGCAAATCAATACCATAAAGAGATATCACCTTACACCTGTCAGAATTGCTAGTATCAAAAAGATAAGAAATAATGGGGGTTGGCAAGGATGTGGAGAAAAGGAAACCCTCCTGCTCTGTTGGTGAGAATGTAGATTGGTGCAACAACTGTGGAAAGCAGTATGGAAATCTCTCAAAAAGTTAAAACTAGAAATACCATATAATTCAGTATTCTACTACTGGGTTTTACCCAAAGAAAATGAAAACACTAATTCAAAAAGATATATGCACCCTATATTTATTCCAGCATTATTTACACTAGCCAAGATAGGGAAGCAACCTAACTGTCCATTGATAGATGAATGGACAAAGAAGATGTGGTATATATACATAATGGAATATTATTCAGCCATAACAAAGAATGAGATCTTGCCATTTGTGACAACATGGTTGGATCTAGGGGGTATTATGCTAAATGAAATAAGTCAAAGAGAGAAAGACAAAAAGTGATTTCACTTACATGTGGAATCTAAAAAACAAAATAAATGAATAAATAGACAAACAAACCAAAAAACAGACACAGACCCATAAATACATAAAACAAACTGGTGGTTGCCAGAGTGAAAGGGGCAAAATGGGTAAAGGGGAGTGAGAGGCATAGGTTTTTAGCCATGGAATGAATAAGTTATGGGGATGAAAGTCAAGGAATGTAGTCAATGGGATTGCAATAGTGTTGTATAGTGACAGATGGTAGCTATACTTGTGGTGAGCAAAGCATAATGTATAAAGTCGTTGTACACTATGTTGTACACCTGAAACTAATGTAACATTATGTGTCAACTATACTTCCATAAAAAATGAATAAATAAACCATGTTAGAATCTTAATATGGAAGGGATTTTGTACAAAGATTACTACAGGTGTTGAGACAGTAGGGAAGCCAAACAGGATGTAAGTTACCCAGAGTTAGGAATAGCAGAAAGTTGTTGCCACTTCTAGGGCCAGAAAGACAAAAGAGGCAGTTTTACCAGAACCTAGAAGTTGAGGCTATTGGTGGGAGCTTAGCTTGGAAAGCAGTGGACCACAGAGGAAGGGCATATGTGAAGGTGGATGGAGCCATGGAGAGGACATAGATACTGTTGGAGATGCACAGGAAGCAGAGAGAGAAGTACCTGAGTCTTTCCCTTCTTCCCATTCTTCAAACTTCTGCCAGAGCCTCCCATTGGCTGAAACTCCCAGAAGCCAAAGGGAAAGTGAGCCTGGGAAACCTAGATCCCTGAGATATAGAAAAGGGCAAGAGAATGGTGGGGATTGATCCGAGAGCAAACCACCATTGAACAATATAGTATGCTTGGAAGGTGATACTTTTTCAAATTTTTTTTTTTTAAGATTTAGAAATACGTAATATCTAGACATCTTGTTCATTTATTCTTTCATTCAGTGAAAATATATTGAGCTCTTAATAGAAATTAAACATCAATCTTAGCCCTGGGCATGTAATATACCAAGAAAACATGTTGTAAACATATATGTACTAAAAAATCATTATATTATTTAAAGCAAATGCACTAGATATATATTTTATTAGACTTTAAAGAACCTTTAAAAACCTTAGGTATAACTGACCTACAACATATTAATTTTAGGTGTACAACCTAATGATTGGATATTTGTATACACTGCAAACTATCACCATGATAAGTCCAGTTAACATCCATCACCATATATGGTTACAAAATATTTTTCCCTTGGGATGAGAACTTTTAAGATCTACTCTTCCAAAAAAAAAAAAAAAAAAAGATCTACTCTTTCAGCAACTTCCAAATATGCAGTACAGTATTATTAAATATATTGACTGTGCTGTACATTATATCCCCAGGATTTATTTATTTTATAACTGGAAGTTTGTACTTTTTGACTCCCTTCACCCATTTTGTCCACCACCTATGCCCCACCTCTGACAAGTGTCATTCTGTTCTCTGTATCTTTGAACTTTTTTTTTGTATATTCTACATATAAATGAGATCATAGAGTATTTGTCTTTTTTGTTCTGATTTATTTAACTTAGCATAATGCCCTTAAAGTCCATTCATATCATTGCAATTTGCAGGATTTCATTCTCTTTTATGACAAAATAATACTGCATTATGTATATATAGCATATTTTCTTTATTCATTCATCCATTGATGGATAGTTAGGTTGTTTCCATATCATGGCTATTGTAAATGATGCTGCAATGAATATGTGGGTGCATATGTCTTTTCGTGTTAGTGTTTTTGTTTTCTTCAGGTAAATACTCAACAGTGGAATTACTGGATTGTTTGGTAACTCTATTTTCAATATTTTGAGGAACTCCATACTGTTTTCCCCAATGAATGCATCAATTTAATTTGGTACCAACAGTGCACAAGCATTCCCTTTTCTCTAAATCCTCACCAACACTTGTTATTTATTGTCTTTTTGAAAATAACTACTCTAACAGGTGTAAAGGAATATCTCATTGTGGTTTTTATTTGCATTTCCCTGATGACTAGTGATATTGAGCACCTTTTCATCTCCTGGCATCTGTATGTTTTCTTTGGAAAAAAAATGCTTATTCAGATCCTTTTCCCATTATTTTATCAGATGGGTATTTTTACTATTTTTATGAGTTCTTTATATATCTTGGATATCAACCCCTTATCAGATATATCATTTGCAAATATTTCACCCTGTTTGGTAGGTTGCCTTTTCATTTTGTTGACAGTTTCCTTCCCTGTGTAGAAGCTTTTTAGTTTGATGCAGTCCCATTTGTTTACTTTTGTTTTTGGTGTCAAATCCAAAAAATTAATGTTGGACCAATATCAAGGAGCCTAAGTTTTCTTCTAGGATATTTATGGTTTCAGGTCTTACATTCAAGTCTTTAATACATTTTGAGTTAATTTTTCTGTATGGTGTAAAGTAGTGATCCAGTTTCTTTTCTTTTTTCTTTCTTTCTTTCTTTCTTTCTTTCTTTCTTTCTTTCTTTCTTTCTT
>NW_023270268.1:587959-610577 GCF_011800145.1 Mirounga leonina
TTTCTTTCTTTCTTTCTTTCTTTCTTTCTTTCTTTCTTTCTTTCTTTTTTTTCTTTTTCTTTCTTTCTTCCTCTCTTTCTTTCTTTCTTTCTTTCTTTCTTCTTTCTTTCTTTTCTTTCTTTCTCTTTTACATGTGGCTATTCAGTCTTCCAAACACCATTTATTAAAGAGACTGTCATTTCCCTGTTGTATATTCTTGGTTCCTTTGTGGTAAATTAATTGGCCATATATGCATGGATTTATTTCTGGGGTGTCTATTCTTTTCCATTGATTTATGTCTGTTCTTGTTGACAATACCATACTAAAGTTTTGATTACTATAGCTTTGTAGTGTAGTTTGGAATCATAGAGCATGATGCTTCCAGCTTTGTTCTTCTTTCTCAAGATTACTTTGTCCATTCAGGGGTCTTTTGTGGTTCCATACAAATTTTAGGATAGTTGGTCTAATTCTGTAAAAAATGGCATTGGAATTTTGATAGGGGTTGCATTGAAACTGTAGAATGCTTTGGGTACTTTGGAAATTTTCAAAGCATTAATTCTTCCAGTCCATGGGCACAGAATTATCTTTCCATTTCTTTGTGTCATCATCATCTTTCATTGGTGTCTTCTAGTTTTCATTGTACAGGTTTACACTTTCTTGGTTAAATTTATTCCTGGGTATTTTTTTTCTTTTGGGTGCAATTATAAATGGATTTATTTTCTTCATTTCTCTTTCTGATATTTTGTTATTAGTGTATAGAAATGCAACATGTTTTTGTCAATTGATTCTGTATCCTGCAACTTTACTGAACTTGTTGATTAGTTTTAACAATTTTTTGGTGGAGTCTTGAAGGTTTTCTATATATAATATCATGTCATCTTCAAATAGTGACAATTTTACTTCTTCCTTTCCATTGGATGCTTTTTAATTTCTTTTTCTTGTTCGATTGCTCTGGCTTGGACTTCCAGTACTGTATTGAATAGAAGTGGTGAAAGTGGGAATCCTTGGGATGCCTGGGTGGCTCAGTTGGTCAAGCGGCTTCCTTCGGCTCAGGTCATGATCCCAGGGTCCTGGGATTGAGTCCCACATTGGGCTTCTTGCTCAGCAGGGAGCCTGCTTCTCTCTCTGCCTGCAGCTTCCCCTGCTTGTGCTCTCTCTTTCTGACAAATAAGTAAATACAATCTTTAAAAAAAAAAAAAAAGAAAGAAAGAAAGTGGGAATCCTTGTCTTATTTCTCAAGCTTTCAGTTTTTCACTCGAGTATGATGTTAGCTCTAGGCTTATCATACGTAGCCTTTATTATGTTGAGATATGTTCTCTCTATACCCACTTTGTTGAGAATTTTTATCATAAATGGATGTTGAATTTTGTCAAATGTTTTTTCTGCATCTCCTGAGATGATCATATGATATTTATCTTTCATTTTGTTAATGTGGTGTATCACATTGATTAGTGGATGTTGAACCACCTTGCATCTGTGTAATAAATCCCACCTAATCATGGTATATGATCCCTTTAATATTTTGTTGAATTCAGTTTGCTAATATTTTGTTGAGAATTTTTGCATCTATGTTCATCAGGGATATTGGCCTGTAATTTTATTTTATTTTATTTTATTTTATTTTATTTTTTTATGGTGTCCTTGTCTGATTTTGCTATCAGGGTGATGCTGCCCTTATAAAATGAATTTGGAATGTTCCTTCATCTTCTATTTTTTGGAAGAATTTGAGAAGGATTGGTATTAATTCTTCCTGAATGTTTGGTAGAATTCAATAGTGAAGCCATCTGGTCCTAGACTTTTATTTGTTGGGAAGCTAAACTTTTTTTTTCTTATGGAAAAAAAGAAGCTGTAGATGAAATAAAGGGAACTGGGTGTTCCAGGTTAGAAGGAGGCAGTAAGTATAAAGGAGACCACACTGAGAAGGTGACATGTGAGCAAAGAACTGAGGTGAGGGAGTTGGCTAAATAATTGTCTGGGGGAAGAATATTATATTCCAAAGAGAAAAGAGCTAGCACAAATGCACAAGGTGAGATGGCACCTGCCTGCTCATATTAGAGGAATAGTGAGGAGGGTTGCTGGAGCACAATGAATGAATCTGAGTAGCCACTGATGTGGCCTGAGAGGAATGGTAGCCAGGTCATGCTAGGATTTGAGAAGTGTGACTTTTGCTGTGCGTAAAATCAGGGGCAATTGCATGGTTTAATCACAGAAGGGACATTTGAATATGTGATTTACATGCAGGTTTTTCAAAGGTTGGATTTAAAGCATACCATTCATGGACTCTGAAAAAATACTAGAGGCTATAATTCAGCAAGAAGAATTAGTTCAAGAGGAAGGTGAGAGATGCAATGGTGAGTAAAATCTAGAACTAAATTAGTACTAATTAAGGAAATGTTTTAAAAGAATTATCTGGCATTAGAATTCCAGATGATTTCAATATGGAGATGGGGCAGCTGGTGGTGGGGGGAATAGAGAGGTATAAAAAAGCACATTATGTTTCTTGCCCAGTCTTGGCAGGGGGAGATATAGAAAAGGACCTTATTAGAAAAAAATGTATGTGACTTAAACATTTAAAGCTTAAAATTAAAGAGTAAAAGTTAAAGGGTAAATCGTTAAAATAATATGGAATATATAACTTCCTAACTAGTAGAAGAAAAAACTGGAATTTATTCAACAAAAAGCAAGAGAAAGTTACGTGGGTGGTAGTACTGGTTTAAGAAACTGATAACTTGGAAAAGAAAAAGCAAAATCAGATAGCAAGAATATATTCAACGTAGAGTTACCATTTGACCCAGTAATCCACTCCTAGGTATCCACCTGGGAGAACTGAAAACACATATCTGTACAAAACTGTACACAAATGTTTATGGCAGCATTATTCATAGTAGCCAAAAGGTGGAAATAATCCTAATGTCCACTGACAGATGAATGTATAAACAAAATATGGTATATCTATTCATTGGAATATTATTGATCCATAGCAAGGAATAAAGTGCTTATATGTGCTTTGTATGGCTGGATCATAAAAACATGATACATGAAAGAAGGCAGTCACAAAAGACCACATATTACATGATTCCATTTATATGAAATGCTCAGAATAACCAAATCTATAGATACATAATGTGGTCTAGAGGTTGCTTGTAGCAGGGAACATGAGGATGGTAGGAAAGTGATAGCTAAAGGGTAGAACTACAGAGAGAAACTGGCAAATCCATGATAATGACAGAATGATTAATTTCTCTGTGAGTTTTCTTATTGTTGGGTGTGGTGGGTTCCTCTTCATCTTTCATAGAGCCTGGCACATGAATGGGCATTTTGCTAATTCATTCATCAAATGTTGATGGACATTGGTGATCCAACAGTGAATGAGATGGACGCAGGCCTGCCCTCACAGAGCACCAGATGGCTGCAGTCACTTGGGAAATTCTCTGACTGAGAACCCTGGGGAAACATGTTAAGTCAGAATGGACTGCCAATGCACAGGGTGTGCACTGAGCAGAAGGAAAACCATTTTAATTATGTATTTAATGCTGGTGAAATACAATGAATTATCTTTATTATCTTTAGAAATGCTGCAATATACTTCCTATCTTTTGTTTCACATTACTTGAAATATAAACATCCTCACAATTACTTGCAAAATGTTTAAAAACAAGAGCTGCAATGTAATCAGTGGAGGAACAAAGCCAATGAAGACTTTCCAAGTTGGATTAGAGCTGTACTTGGCCAAGATTTATCTATTTATGTGTATGTGTGGTATATATGTATATATTTTTTCTTTTTTTTCTGCATTGTTTATTTATTTTTTCAGCTTTATTGTGACATTATTGATATACAACATATATAAGTTTAAAGCTTACAGTGTGAGTAGTACTTTTGGGGAGTCCTCAGCAGGCTGAGCTTTACGCATGGGTTTTGTCACTCTTCCATGGACAAAGTTTTCACAGTTGATCAGTACTGTGCCACTTACCAGCTGTGTGATCTCAGGCACTGACATTCAATAATTCTGAAGATTCTACCAAAATCCAACTGAGATGCCCTCACTGTCAATTTTAGATTCTCAACTAGGAAACACTGTACTCCTGTAGGGCCTCTGGAACCTCCTGCTCAGAGGTGTTTGCAACATTGATATTCAGGACTTAAGATGTCTTCATTGGCCAGGATTCTCAGAAGCAATATGGAATATCTTCAGTAGCTAAAAGGAAGAGAATGATCATCAATGGCAAAAGGCAGCTGCAGGAGGACCCCGCAGAGCCAGCCTCATGCTCAGGAGAGAACACTATGCCTTGTCCTCAAGGTTTTGGCAGTAAGCCATATAAATCTTTTCTTCCAACTTCTTATTCTCCCAAAGAGAGCTACTTAAAGGAGACTGAAGACGTGCTAAACATTAAAGAATTTTGGCAGATGTGGCTGATTATTCAAAAGTGAGTGGAGAGAACCATGAGTGATACCAGTCCAGTTAGGTGATGCCAGCAGCAGGGACACTCAGAAAGAAGGGCTTTTCCAGCACTTTTGTCAAGTGGTCCAGAAAGAAGGTGATCAAGAGAGGTCTTCAGACAGTGTTACTGCTTCTATCAGCAAAGAATGCAGGGAATACACAGCAGTCATAGGTCATCAGTGGCAGGATCTCAGCGTTGTGGTGGAAATGACTCACCTCTCTGCCAAGTTGGATCTTACATGAGCACTCCATGAAATTAAAGATGATAGGTCCCCCATTTGCATTCTTTTTTTTTTTCATTTGACTTGCTTATTGTGATATTTGATTTATTGAGGTGATCTGGAACCATCCCACAATATCTCCGAGGTATGCCCAGATATGTAGAAACACACTGAGTCATAAACAACAAAATAAGTAAAATTCCCAGTTCTTATCCCACACCTGATGCCATTTTGATCTCCATATGTAATAATTTTCTTCAGATTTCGGTGTATTCTCTTTTTTTGATATTTTTAAAATTTTTATTATTTTTTCATTATGTTCAATTAGCCAACATATAGTACATCATTAGTTTTTGATGTGTTGCATTCTTGTCAAACAGTCTAAGGATAGACCCATACTTCATGGGTTTATCAAAATACATCTTATATACTCCTAGAAGATGCTTTGGCACTGGTGGCTAAAGAATACAGATTTTTCACCAAATGGGAGCAGCGGGAATGTGCTGAATTTCTCTATGTGCTGGAGATCTGGTGGACAACTTCTAGGTTTGGGAGTGCCTTACCAGTTATTCTGTCCCTTTTGGAATTCAGCACCTTCTCTTTCTGTTGACTGAGAGAAATCATTTGTACAGGAATGAATTGAACCTGTTCATTGACTACCTGAAGACCAGGAAAGGGCAACTAGAAGGCTTTGAGACACTGGAGTCTTTGTCTAACAGTAATCACAACTCATTTTAAGGCAGAAGTACCCCCATTGTGGGCAAGCCACCTCCACTTCTTCCAAGCCCTGGAAAGTGGTTCTTCTCAGGCCTTCAACCACAACCCCTTCCTGCCAAATCCCCATTGTTAGGGGACAGACCAGGAGGGGCTCTCCTTCCACAATAGGATTGATCAACCCAACCCAAAGGCCTGTTTCCCACTGCCCTGCTTCCAGAAGCCCTCTCCAAGAGAGCTGTTCCTTTGGGATGCCCCCATCCCAAGCATGCCAAGCATCCACTACTTGGTGAGAAATCAGGCCTTTTAGCACCCACTGCCAGGTCTTCAGTCAGTGCTGCACAAGCAGACAGCTCAACCCATGTGTTTGCTGAACTAAGGAAATCTCCATTGAGCCAGGAGAACAAGGTGGCTGGCTGCTGCCCAGATGGCAGTTTCACCCTCAAGGGTTAAGGCCACTGTTTGACCTGCAGCACTAATGTCCAGGCAGTGGGTACCAATGTGCTTCCCTTCTGTCTGATACATGGTCCTGTGGAAATGTTTCTCATGTTTGGAGTCTCTTTGTGCCAAACTAGAGATTTGTGGAAGGTCATTGCTGTAGATACTGGATCTTAAAGTTGTTTGATTATATACATATTAAAATACAATAAAAATTTCTACCTCTTACATTACTGGTTGCCACTTTTTAAGACTTTTTATTTTGAAATAATTTTAGATTTACAGAAAATTCCCAAAGATAGAGCAAGGAGTTCCCTTTATGCAGCTTTCCCTAATGTTAAGATCTTATATAACCATAGGAAATTAGCATTAGTACAATAATATTAACTATATCATAGACTTAATTCATATTTTACCAGGTTTTCTGCTAATGTCATTTTTCTGTTTCAGGAACTATTCTGGGTACCATATTGCATTTAGACTCCTTTTAACTATATTATATTCCAGTGTTTTTATGAAACATTTTAAATATATAGAAGATTTGAATGATGATTACAATGAACACCCATATATTCTGCATCAACAATTGTTAACATTCTGCCATTTCTTAAGTTGTATCTGTTTAAATAAAATTTTTTTCTCAACCAAGAAAGTAAGTTGCAGAGCTCATGACATCCCACCTTTAAATACTATAGCCTTTAGCATTAATCTCCTAAGAATGGGAACATTCTCCTATATAATTATGATCTGTTATCACACCTTAAAAATTAATAATTCTGTAATATCTAATATCTGGTTCCCTGATTTAAATTTTCCCATTTGTTCCCCAAAGAGCTTTTATAGCCTTTTTTAAAAAACAGGATTTAATTAAAGTTTGTGCATTGCATTTTTTAAAAAATAATCTCATTTTTTATTTTTTTTATTAAGTAGGCTCTACATCCAGCATAGGGCTTGAACTCACAACCCCAAGATCAATAGTTGCATGCTCTATTGCTTGAGCCAGCTAGGCTCCCACATTTGGTTTTTATGTGTGCTTGGTTTCTTCTAATCTAGAATAGTCTTCCTACCTCTTTCTTCCGCCTAGGGATACTGATTTCGAATCCAAGCCACTTGTAGAATATCCTACATTCTGGATTTGTCTGATTATTTCTTCATGTCACTTAACCGTTCTATTTCCTGTATTTTCTGTGTCTTGGAAGTTTGGTCAGGAGGCTTGATTAGATTCAAGTCCTACATTTTGGCAAAGGTATTTCATAGGTGGTGTTAATTCCTATTGCACTGTATCACAAGGCACGCAACAGTTGTCCTGCTGGGAATGCTGCTATGCCTGGTCCCTTAGGTGAGGTGGTGACTGCCATGGAACAGGTAGGTTTTTCCCTTGAGGCATGATACTTTGGCATCAAGCAAATATCCTATTCCCCAACAACTTTTTCCTAATTGTTTCAGTGTCCATTGATGTTTCTTGACTGATTCAATTATTATATTGGATCCTCCCTTCTTTTAGTTAAAGTATAACATCTTAAGTGTTCAGTTTACTGGGTTTTAAAAATTGTACAGGGCCAGATAACCAGCACCCAAAGCAAGGTATATATATTTCCATCACTTCAGAACATCCCAGGCACTCCCCTATCTCTCCCCAGCCCTTTCTGACTTCTATTACCTTAGTCTTGTCTGTTCTTATAGTTTATGTAAATGAATCATGTAGACTTATTGGGCGATCATTTCACAGTGTATACAAATACTGAATTATTATGTTACACACCTGAAACAAACATAATGTTGTATTTCAATGATACCTCAACAACAAAAAATAAATTAAAAATAATTTTTATAGACATGCAAAAAAATAAAGTGGAAAATGTGATGACTTGATACACATATCTATTGTGAAATAATTATAAGTTGGGTATATTTTGATTTCTGCTTTGAAATGTGAATTCAGGTGTCTGTAGGCTTAGTCCTGACTCTGTCTCTGATTTAATTTCTGTGACTTTGCAAAAGTGATATAACCACTCCTGGATGCTGAAGCCTGTATCAACTTTAAATACTTTTCATATCAAGTTGGCATCCCTTCAAAAAGAGAAAATACAAGAAAGCCCTTTAGATTAAAACAAGTTAATTATTTTTTATTACGCCTAGCCCAAAGTTTAAATGTGACCATGAACATGAATCCTAGCCTACTTCTTTAGGGAGTCTGCCAGGTATTTATACAGTGATTTGCATCCACATTGGGTTTTGGGTCTTTCTGCCCCTCCTCCTATTGATGGGACTACTCAGTTGCCCTTTTGAGGGGCAATTGAGTATTTGCCATGTCTGTTCCATCTGACTGCACCTCTCTGGCCTTGGTTATCTGGACATTGAGTAAAGTGTCTGACCAAAGGGAAGCCCAACTATACACTAGTCAATGACCAAGTGACCTGATTTGATAGCATCAGTACAGCCAATCACATTCCTCTTTAGGAAATGTGGAGTTAGCCACATTTTACATTTTATCTGGGAAGTGAGCCCAGGAGGCACTAGACAGGGACCTGGAGAAGTGAGAGAGGAGAGGAGGGAGACAAAGCAGTATGTCATCAAGCCAGTGATCACTGTGAGTACCTGGAGCTTAGTTCTGCTGGGAAACCAGGGGGATAGTGCAGAACATGGTGATGGCTGATTTTATGTGTTAATTTGGCTAGGCCACCATATCCAGATATTTAATCAAACATTATTTAGGATGTTTCTGCCAAGGTATTTTTTTTATATATACCTTTAGTATCTTAGGTGAGATGAGATTAACATTTAATCCTTATAGCTTTCCCAACCCACTTCTAAAATAGAACAGCAGCTCACAGGACAGTTGCAGAAAGAAATGATATAATACATGCAAAACTGATGCACGGTATTTAGTATATACAGCACACTCCATAAATGATAGCTGCAATTATCAGCTATTAGAACTTCTGAATTCTTCTTTCCGAGTATGGTCCCCAGAGCAGATGTTGGAATACTGAGTACTCATTGCTCTCTGTTTTTCATCATTCCTCCCAGTGACATGGAAACACAGACACAAGGCAAGATTAGACATAGCACAAACATGACCACCCAGGAGCCCTGCCCTTATATTTGGGCAGCTCTTCTGTTAATTAAAGGGATTCCCATCAAATTCAGTCCTTTCCAACTGCCTTCAGCCTTGCTGTTTCTATGGCCAGTAAACATAAATGAAAGATCATATACTCTTTGTTGAAAGTAGATGACTATATGACTAGGAAAAAGAAGCAGAATCAAGAAGTGAAAATAAATTGGGGAGAGTGATGTGACCAGCATTTGCATCAGGGTTATATGAGCTGAAGGCCTGAAAGCTTCTGTGCCTGCATCTACCTGTGTGAAACTGCCACACAGGAAGGAGAGCATTCAGTTCCCTTCCTCAGGCACAGGACGGGATATCCATGTTTACCTGCTGGAGAGTGTAAAAATCTCTGCACCCACAACATAGTAAATGATTGGAGTATGGCACTAGCATTTCAGAAGGTGAATTGCGGGACCCTAAACATGTTTTAAAGCTGCCTTTTGAAAAAGAGAAAACAGCATTTATTGTTCCAGGAAATTGGGAGCCATCATTTCATTCTCAACACCCTCCCCACACCCAACAGTTGTCAGCTCTGGATCATTTCATAGCTGTACTATGTGTCCCTTTTGGAACCGACCTGGTTTGTCCTCAGCTGCACGTGTGCCAGGATCTACACGGTGAGGCTAACTGAACACTAATACACTTGGCTCTGGATGGATGTTTGCTGACAAGTGTAAAGGCTTACTTGAGGGAATTCCCTTTTCTTTTCTTGAGTCAACATAGGGTTTGTGTGAATGGAGGGCAGATAAAGCCCTCAGTACTACTCACAGCATAAGTCGTTAAACCCACAGGCAGCTTGTCATAGCTGATATCAAATGAGAACAGCAAAAAAATTAAAACTCAAGTACACAAACTTACTTGGAAAACTCCTATAACTAAAGTGCTTTTTTTTTTTTTTTTAATTTTGAAGGAGAAATAAATTCCAAGATATTATGGACTTTTAGAAATTCCCACCTGGGACTTCAATGCAGATAAAGAGAATTTGACTGAAAATTAATGCTCTTGATGGAAACATTTATTCTTATCCTACATGTTTTAGATAACTTGGTTTGTAGCACACTCTGTGTTTAGTAGGCAATAATGTAAGTAGTAATAACATAAATTATCCACCCCACTGACAATGCACAGTTTTGACAGTGCTCAGAGTTGCTGCTCACACTATTTTGAATTTCATAAATGCCTCCAAATATATTGGAAAACATCATGACTTTTCATCTATGGAAAAATCAAAATACCAGGCAAGCACTTCATGACTTCTCTGAATTACAGATTGCCTTCTGATCTCAGAAATTGTTTTGTGTTAGAGAATTTAAGCCAAATGTTGAAAACTACAGAGGGAAAGATCAACCTGTGTATTGGTTGCACTTACATGATCTGATTATTCCCTATCCAGACTTCTCTAGGAAAATGGAGAGGGAAAGGATTGGTAGTCATTTAATCACACAAACAGCCCTCTGGGTGGGTAGTAGTATTTCCATTTTGTGATGAGAAAGTAGTTTCAGAGAGGCTAAATATCTTTCCTAAAATCACTCAGCAATTAACTAACAAAGGCAGGATTCAACCCCAGATATTTTGTTTGCAAAAACCCATGATTTTTTCATTCCCTACCTGTGCTGCCTCCCTGCAGTATACACCCAACTATTTGAGCACTTCTGCTCTTCGAAGCAAAGGTGTAGGTTATGACTTCCTGGGAGATGTTGCTGTGGTCTAACTCTGAGCAAATGACAGATTTGGCAATCCATAGCTTAGCTTGGTTAATTAAAAGTACTGTCAGAAGAAGGAAATGCAGGTTAATTAGACATTATGGAACAGAAATGAAAGTCCTTCATATTGTAAATCTTGTTTCCAGCTGTATTTTGAAGTCATTTCTATGGATCTCTGGGAAGGCCTCATGTTTTGAGGGCAGGCTTGTCCAAAGAGAACCTACATGTAGTTTCCTCCAGTTAGGAATAAGAAAGCCTATTGACTGGTAGGGAGAATCCAGTGGTCACAGCAGATGCAGTTGACTGCTGGTTTGGCATCCACACACTCTTCCTGTGTTCCCAAATAACTCCTAATGTTCATACATACTGTGTTTCAGAGGAGCTGACCCCCAGGTGTGGGTTTGATTTGTGTGATCAGAGAACTATTCTCTTGTAGGTAACTGGATTTGGCAAAGTTGGATGACACAAAGAATATGAGAAATAGGTGCTGAGTTTTTTTTTTAATTGAAATACAGTTGATATACAACATTGTATTAGTTTCAGTTGTACAACATAATGATTTGACAACTATATACATTACAAAATGCTTACCATCTGTCACATATAAAGTTATTACAATAATATTGACTATATTCCCTATGCTGTACTTTTCATCCCTGTGACTTATTTATTTTATTACTGGAAGTTTGTACCTCTTAATACCTTCCACCTATGTTACCCATCCCCCAGCCCACTTCCCCCCTGACAACCCCTAGTTTGTTCTCTGTACTTATGACTCTATTTCTGTTTTTCTTTTTGTTTTTTACATTGCACATATAAGTGAAATCGTATGGTATTTGTCTTTCTCCATCTGACTTATTTCACTTACCATAATAGTCTCTAGGTCCATCCATGTTGTCACAAATGGCAAGATCTCATTCTTTTTTATGGCTGAGTAATATTCTATTATATATATGTATTTTATACATATATACACATATATATCATATATATATATGACATCTTCTTTATCTATTCTTCTATAAATGTACACTTAGGTTGCTTCCTTATCTTGGCTATTGAAAATAATGTTGCAATACACATAGTGTTGCATATATCTTTTTTAATTAGTGTTTTCATTTTCTTTGGGTAAGTACCCAGAAGTGGAATTACTGGATCATATGGTATTTCTCTTTTTATTTTTGGAGGACTTTCATATGGTTTTCCATACTGGCTGCACCAATTTACATTCCCATCAATAGTGTAGGAGTGTTCCCTTTTCTTTTTTTTTTTTCCAAATTTGTATTTAAATTCTAGTTAGTTAAAATATAATGTAATATTGGTTTCAGGAGTAGAATTTAGTGATTCATCACTTACATATAATACCAGTGTTCATCATAACAAGCACCCTCCTTAATACCCATCACCCATTTAGCCCACCTCCCTCCCTCCATCAAACCTCATTTGTTCTCTATCATTAAGAATCTCTTACAGTTTGGGGCGCCCAGGTGGCTCAGTCGGTTAAATGTCTGCCTTTGGCTCAGGTCATGATCCCAGGGTCCTGGGATCGAGCCTTGATTTGGGCTCCTTGCTCAGCAGGGAGACTGCTTCTCCCTCTGCCTTCTGCTCCCCCTGCTTGTGGGCATGCTCTCTCTCTCTCTCTCTGTCAAATAAATAATCTTAAAAAAAAAAAGAGTCTCTTATGATTTGCTTCCCTCTCTCTTTTTTTTTTTTTCCTCGTTCCTTTATGTTCATCTGTTTTGTATCTTAAATTCCACATATAAGTGAAATCCTTTGGTATTTGTCTTTCTCTAACTAAATTATTTGGCTTAGCATAATACATTCTAGCTCCATCCATATCCTTGCAAATGACAAGATTTCATTCTTTTTGATGGCTGAATATTATTCCATTGTGTATATATATATATATATATATATATATATACACACACACACACACATATATACCACCTCTTCTTATTCATTCATCAGTCAATGGACATTTGGGCTTTTTCCGTAATTTGGCTACTGTGGACATTGCTGCTATAAACATTGGCATGCATGTGCCCCTTCAAATCATTGTATCCTTTGGATAAATACATAGTAGTCTGGTAGAATTCCCCTGAGAAACCATCTGGCCCTGGACTTTTGTTTGTTGGGAGATTTTTGATTACTGATTCAATTTCTTTGCTGGCTATGGGTCTGTTCAAATTTTCTATTTCTTTCTGTTTCAGATTTGGTAGTTGTATGTTTCTAGGAATTCATCCATTTCTTCCAGATTGCCCAGTTTTTTGGCATATAATTTTTCATAATGTTCTTTTATAATTGTTGGTATTTCTATGGTGTTGGTTATGATCTCTCCCTTTCCTTTGTGATTTTATTTATTTGGGTCTTTTCAATTTTCTTTTTGATATGTCTAGCTAGGGATATATCAATTTTATTAATTCTTTCGAAGAACCAGCTCTTAGTTTCATTGATCTGTTCTCCTGGGTTGTTTTGTTTTGTTTTGTTTCTATATAGCTTATTTCTTTTCTTTTTTTTTTCAGATTTTATTTATTTATTTGACTGAGAGAGACACAGCAAGAGAGGGAACACAAACAGGGGGAGTGGGAGAAGGAGAAGTAGGCTTCCTGCAGAGCAGGGCACCCGACGCGGGGCTCGATCCCAGGACCCTGGGATCATGACCTGAGCTGAAGCAGATGCTTAACGACTGAGCCACCCAGGTGCCCCCAAGCAGCTTATTTCTGCTCTCATCTTTATTATTTCCTTTCTTTTGCTGGCTTTAGGCTTTATTTGCTGTTTCTTTTCTAGGTCCTTTAGGTGTAAGGTTAGTCTGTGTAATTAAAACTTCTCTTGTTTCTTGAGAAAGGTCTGTATTCCTTTATACTTCCTTCTTAGGACCACCTTTACTGCATCCCAAAGGTTCTGGACTATTGTGTTTTCATTTTTATTTGCTTCCATGTATTTTTAAATTTCTTCTTTAATTTCCTGGTTTACCTATTCATTTTTTAGTAGAATATTCTTTAACTTCTATGTATTTGTGGTCTTTCCAAATTTTTCCTTCTGGTTGACTTCAAGTTTCATAGCATTGTGGTCTGAAAATATGCACAGTATGATCTCAATCCTTTGGTACTTGTTGAGACCTGATTTGTGACCCAGTATGTGATCTATTCTGGAGAATGTTCCATGTGCACTTGAAAAGAATGTGTGTTCTGCTGCTTTAGGATGAAATGTTCTGAATATATCTGTTAAGTCCATCTGGTCCAGTGTGTCATTCAAAGCCATTGCTTTCCTTGTTGATTTTCTGTTTTAGATGATCTGTCCATTGCTGTAAGTGGGGTGTTAAAGTCCCCTACTATTGTTGTGTTATTATCAATGAGTTTCTTTATGTTTGTTATTAATTGAGTTACACATTGGGGTCCTCCCAGGTAGGGGGCATAAATATTTACAGTTGTTAGATCTTCTTGTTGGATATACCCCTTAGTTATGATATAGTACCCTTCTTCATCTCTCGTTACTGTCTTTGTTTTAAAATCTAGCCATAAGTATGGCTACTCTGGTTTTCTTTTGACATTCATTAGTGTGATAGATGGTTCTCCATCCCTTCACTTTCAATTTGCAGGTGTTTTTAGGTCTAAAATGAGTCTCTTATAAGCACATATAGGTGGGTCTTGTTTTTTTAATCTATTCTGATACCCTGTGTCTTTTGATTGTAGCATTCAGAGTAATTATTGCTAGATAAGAATTTAGTGCCATTGTAAAATTTTCATTGATTCTGGAGATTGTCTCTGTTCCTTTCTAGTCTTTGTTGCTTTTTGTCTTTCTTTCCCACTCGAAGAGTCCCCTTAAATATTTCTTGCAGGGCTGGCTTAGTGGTCATGAACTCCTTTAGTTTTGTTTGTCTGGAAAACTTTTTCTCTCCTTCTATTCTGAATGGTAGCCTTGCTAGATAAAGTATTCTTGGCTACAGATTTTTCCCCTTCACCTTGACTATATCATGCCACTCTCTTCTGGCTTGCAAAGTTTCTGTTGAAAAATCTGCTGGACTGATGAATGGATAAAGAAGATGTGGTATATAGATACAATGGAATATTATGCAGCCATCAAAAGGAATGAGATCTTGCCATTTGCAATGACGTGGATGGAACTGGAGGGTGTTATGCTGAGCGAAATAAGTCAATCAGAGAAAGACATGTATCATATGACCTCACTGATATGAGGAATTCTTAATCTCAGGAAACAAACTGAGGGTTGCTGGAGTGGTGGGGGGTGGGAGGGGTGGGGTGGCTGGGTGATAGACATTGGGGAGGGTATGTGCTATGGTGAGTGCTGTGAATTGTGCAAGACTGTTGAATCACAGATCTGTACCTCTGAAACAAATAATGCAATATATGTTAAGAAAAAAAAAAAAAGAAGATAGCAGCAGGGGAAGAATGAAGGGGGGGAAATCGGAGGGGGAGATGAGCCATGAGAGACGATGGACTCTGAAAAACAAACTGAGGGTTCTAGAGGGGAGGGGGGGTGGGAGGATGGGTTAGCCTGGTAATGGGTATTAAAGAGGGCACATTCTGCATGGAACCCTGAGTGTTATGCACAAACAATGAATCATGGAACACTACATCAAAAACTAATGATGTCATGTATGGTGATTAACATAACAATAAAAAATTTAAAAAAAAAGAAAAATCTGCTAGCCTTATGTGTTTCCCTTGTAAGTTACTGACTTCATTTGTCTTGCTGTTTTTAAGATTTTTTTCTTTATCACTATATTTTGCAAGTTAATTACAATATATCTTGGTGTGGGCCTGCTTTTGTTGATTTTGCTGGGGTTTTTCCGTGCCTCCTGGATCTGGATATCTGTTTCTTTACCCAGATTAGGGAATATTTCACTATTACTTCAAATGAATTTTCTGCCCCCTTTTCTTTCTCTTCTTCTTCAGGATCTCCTATAATATGCTATTATGTTTGATGGAGTCATAAGTCTATTCTCATTTTGCAAATTCTTTTCTCTCTCTTTTGTTCAGCTTGAATACTTTCCATTACTCAGTTTTCTAGGTCAGTATTTCATTCCTCTGCTTCTTCCATCCTGCTATTCATTTCATTAAGCTTATTTATCTCTGCAATGTTATTCCTCATCTCTGTGTTCAGGGTCTCACTCAGGACTTCAACTCTTTTCTCAAATCCAGGGAGGATTCTCATGATCATTGTTTTAAGTTCTCTATTAGGCATGTTACTTAGATGTCTGGCTGTGGCCTTATCCTGCTCTTTCATTTGGGATAAATTTCTATCTCTTCATTTTGTCTGTCTCTCTGTGTCTGTTTCTGTGTTATAAGAAAGTCACCTGTGTCTTCTGCTCTTGAAAGTAGTGACTTTATGAAGAAGAGTTCCTAAAGTGCCCTGTAGTGCAGTGTTCCCTGTTCACCAGAACTTCAGGGGAGCATCCTTTGTGTGCTGCTTACACCCTGCTTACACTTTTCCTTTCAGTGCAGTCATCTGCACTCTGCCTGTTGTGTGCTGTGTTTGCTCTCTGTGTTGTTAGTGGGACCCAGGCAGGCCAGTTCTGAGGGGGTGTGCCCACCAGGGAACTTGGAAGTGAGGCCACGGTGTTAGTAAAATTTGTGCTGGGCTGCACAGATGTGATATTCCTCCAAGCACTGTGGTGGTTAGGGGCTGTGTGTCAGGGCTGTCAGGGGCATGAAGCTGGGCCAGGCTGGACCTGGTGTGTGATGGTGGCTGGGGGTGTGCTGCTGGGTGCAGTGTGGTGGCTGGGCCCTGAGCCACAAGTGGGCCCAGCATGGTGGTTCTGCATAGTGCACAGCAGCTGTGCACCCAGTGGCTTGTAGGGCCCATCTGTGGCTTTGACAAAATTTGCCCCCAGCCCAGGGCCAAGATTAGCTGGCTTGGAGTGGACTAGTCTTCAGGGAAACTTGTGGGTGTGGTGCACGACTAGTGGGTTAGGTAGCAAGTGTTTGTGCAGTCCCACCTCTCACAGTGGCTCTGTTTATGCTGAGCAGCTGTGGAGGAAAATGGCACCTGCCACCTCCCTCATTTTTGGATAAGTACCCCAACATGCTCCAAAATCAGTATAAATAGATCTGTCTCCCATTTGCCCCTGACTTTGTGTAAACTGCCATTTTTATGTTGCTTCTCCATGTAGGCTGCTGTCTCTCTAAAGGTGGTGGACAGAGCTATCACTCACCCTCCCTCCTCACCCAGTGCTAAGTCAGCAGAATTTTAAAGCTCCAGGCTCTAAGTACCACTGGTTATATAAACTCATGGAATTTGGCCCCTCTGGTTTTTAAAGCTAAGCATTATTGGGATAAGTCTTCCCTGTGTGAGTTCCCTGGTGCAAGGGCCCATTTCTCTTCCCTCTCTAGATGCACAGCTCCCTCCCTGCTGTGGGCAGCCTCCCTCTGCCTTTCTGACATTCCTAACCTTTCAGATGCAGCTTCTTCTCTATATTTAGTTGTGGAATTTATCTGCCAGTCTTCAGATTGCTCTCCAGTTTGTTGACTTGGATATGGACAATATCCCTTTGAAAAAGTGGGATGGGATGAGCTCAGGGTCCTCCTACTCTGCCATCTTCCCAAGCTCCCCTAAATGTCCCTCTTAAAAACTGCTTTTGTGGCATCCCGAGGATTTTGAACTGTTGTGTTTCCATTTTTATTTGTCTCCAGGTACCTTTTGATTTCCTCTTTGATTTCTTCATTGGCCCACTAGTAGTTTAGTAGCATGTTGTTTAACCTCCACATGTTCGTGGGTTTTTTTTCCAGTTTTTCCTTGTAACTAATTGCTAGTTTCATACCATGAGGGGGGAAAAAAAGTCTGGATATGATTTTAGTTTTCTTAATTTACTGAGACTTGTTTTGTGGCCCAACATATGATCTATTCTGGAGAATGTTCTCTGTGCACTTGAAAATAATGTATATTCTGTTGTTTTTGGATGGAATGTTCTGTATATAGCTGTTAAGCCCATCTGGTCTAATGTGTTGTTCAAAGCCACAGTTTCCTTATTGATTTTCTGTCTGGGTGATTTACCCATTGAAGTAATGGGGGTGTTAAAGTCCCCTACTATTATATTACTGTCAATTTCTCACTTTAGTTCTGTTAATATTTGCTTTATACGTTTAGATGCTCCAGTGTTGGGTGCATAGATATTTCTAATTGTTATATCCTCTTGTTGGATTGATTCTTTGATCATTATATAATGCCCTCATTTGTCTCTTGTTATAGTCTTTGTTTTATAGTCAATTTTGTCTGATATAAGTATTGTTATCCCAGGACGTTTAGGTGGCTCAGATAGTTAAGCATCTGCCTTCAGCTCAGGTCATGATCTCCAGGTCCCGGGATCGAGTCCCATATTGGGCTCCCAGCTCAGCGGGGAGTCTGCTTCTCCCTCTCCCTCTGCCTCTCCCCCTGCTTGTGCTTTCTCTGTCTCTCTCTCTCTCAAATGAATAAATAAAATATTTTTTAAAAAGTATCACTATCCCAGCCTTTTATTCTTGTTTCCATTTACACAGAAGATCTTTTTCCATCCTTTCACCTTCAGTCTCTATATGTCTGTAGGTCTGAAATGAATCGCTTGTAGGCAGCATATAGATAGATCTTGTGTTTTTCTCCATTCTGTCACCCTATGTCTCTTGATTGGAGCACTTAGTCTATTTACAAAATGAATATTGATAGATATGTGCTTAGTGCCGTTCTGTTAATTGTTTTCTGGTTGTTTTTGTAGTTATTCTGTTTCTTTCTTCTTGTGCTGTATTTTCCTTGTAATTTGATTATTTTGTTAGTATTATACTTGGATTCCTTTCTTTTTTGTTTTTTGTGTATCTGTTATAGGTTTTTGGTTTCTGGTTACTATGAAGTTTATATATAATATCCTATGTATTTAGCGGTCTATATTAAGTTGGTGGTTGCTTAAGCTCAAACATATTCTAAAAGTATTACATTTTTACACTTTCCACACGTTTTATGTATATATCATATTTTACCTTTTGTTTTGCATATCCCTTAACTAGCTTTTGTAGATATGATTGATTTTACCACTTTTGTCTTTTAGTCTGCATACTAGCTTTATAAGTGATCTACTACCTTTAGTATATATTTGCTTTTGCCAGTGAAATTTTTTCCTTTTATAATTTTGTTACTTCTATTTATGGCTTTTTCTTATCTGCTTAAAGTAATTCCTCTAATATTTCTTGTAAGACCAGTTTAGTGGTGATGAACTCCTTTAACTTGTGTTTGTCTGGGAAGCCCTTTATCTCCTTCAATTCTGATGATAACCTTGCCAGGTAGAGTATTTTAGGTTGAGAGGTTTTAAATATATCATGCCACTTTCTTCTGGCCTGCAAAATTTCTGCTGAAAAATCACCTGATAGCCTTAGGGGGATTTACCTTGTATGTAACTATTTACTTTTCTCTTGCTGCTTTTAAGATTCTTTTATTTCTAACTTTTGATGTCTTAATTTTAAACTTTGAGAAACAGTTTATTTTACCTTTTATTACAAAGGCACAGAAGTCATCTGAGACCTCAGATATTAACCTACTGCATACTAATGTCACACAGCTAATGTACAACTTAATATGATCATTAAAGCTTACAGTGTGGTTTTCCAATTCATAATGAGTTATAGATTCTTTCTATAAGTAATAATTAAAACAATTGGTGGTACTTAAGACCAATATAGGCCTAACAAAAGGGAACTGAAAATTCCTGCAAGGGCAGTTTTGTTTCTTGATAGAAGTAAGACTTTAATGGTGAAAGTCTACTGCCTACAATAGGTACATTGGACCCAGCTTTTCTAACAAGTTAAAAAAATATATGAAAGCAGTACTGAGATCATTCACAGACTATTCTATCATTCCATCAGTTTCCAGTCTTCAAAAATACATATTTAAAGGTCAGAAGTTCTGGGTTTGGCATTGAACACCAAGGTGAAGGCCCCTGCCAGGCCCAGGCAGGCTCTCCCTGGGTGTCCTCACTGGAGCAGGGCAGCCCCTGATGGATCAGGTCCCACAACAGTGTCTGTGCTGGTGGCCTGCTCCACTCCATGTTTGGCACTCACTTTGTCCTCAGGCAGCCCAGAGCTGCTTGTGTTCTCGTGTACCCGAACAGTCCCTTCCTTCATCCTGCCAACACTTCTAGCCCCATCATCCTGAGATAATGAAGCCATTCATTCTTGGGCATAAAAGTCCAAATGGAAGGCTTTCCCTGCCATCCACATAACACAATGGGACACTGAAGGGTATCCGGTTTAGTAGGGTCTGAGTCGTACGTCAGGATGATGCTCCCTCTAGCCAAGTCCTTGGTTTGGCTATATGTCTCACTGCTAAGTTTTCTTTAAAAATGGATTTTCCTGGGTCAACAGAATTTTAACATCTTCCATTGATACAGTGATCATTCTTGAATTAATAAATGGATACAATGTGTATATTCCCTCTTGTGCTAACTGAAAAGCACAATCAAACTTTTCATCACTGTTATTCCAACACCAGACTTTTATCCCAGTGTTTATAACTTTCATCCTCTCACTATTATTCAGCAGCACATTCCTTAGCTCCTTGGAGACTATGTAGAGTTGCCTTTTCTTCCCTTCCATAGTTTGGGTTAACAAATTCATCTTAGGAATGAAGGACCCAGTACACAGAATTTCTGGATAGGTGGAAATAATACAGGAATTATACAGGAATAAATACAAATGAATCTTCTTTAAATTCTTCCAAATAACTTCATTTTATTAGATGGAGAAGGACCACACACTCCATCTTTCTTATTTCCATTGTTCTCTAAATTCTCAGTTCTTTCCATTATCTCTGTGTTGTCAATTCTGCTACCTGGTTAACTTTCCAGCTCAGAAGTGTCTGTAATTTTCCTTCTGTGGGATTTGCAGTGTTGGACCAGTTTCTCTGGGTACCACAGATTCACCCTCCAGCTTTGGTGGACATTTGTGCCATGGAATTGAAGACTTTTTCTCTCATACAGCTACAAAGAACCCTCCAGTATTTGATGATGTGGTAATATTCTAGGTCACCACTCTAGGTGCATCCCCTGTAACTTTTCTGGGTCCTTTGGCAGGAACATGGTAGGCCAAATCTGGGTATGTCTGCTGTGAGGACTATCATCCCACTCTGTAAACCACTGTTCATCTTTCATCATTATCTTCCACTGTGTAATTCCAGGCATCCATTTTAGTCCTGGCAGTTCAGAAAACATATCAGCAAGCTCCAAAGCACCTTCACTTTTTTTCCAGTAAAGATGCTATTACCACTTCATCTTCAATGGGGGTTTAGTGAACATGTAGAAGACACCAACCTACCACCTTCCACTAGCTTCTCAGTGTCTTGCATTGCAATCCACAGCTATAAACCATGCAGCTGCAAGTTATATAAGGTCTTCCACTTTTTCCAGACATCATTGCTTTTTTTCTCATAGTGCCATCTCCACTGCAAGAGACATCACATAAAATGCAATTATAGAAAAAAATCTCTTTCCTCCTATTTACATCTATTTTGAATCTAGATATGCCGAACACATCATGGTTGATCACCATGGATGCAGAGGCTGCTCAGCGTTTTGACCTGATGAATGAGCAGATAGCAACGCTTGTTGTCCTCATCATCGTGACAACAAACCCTTCAGGAAAACGGACATTCATGTCAGCATGTAACATTTCAATTAATTGTGTGGTCTTTGATCCAGGTGCTAAACACATATCTAAGATCTTACGGAGAGGGTGAGTATTAAGTAACAGTAGTGGAATCATGCTAACAGCTTCTTGACAACTGATTTTTCCAGATTCAGTTTCACTAACTAGAAACTGGTGAAACTTTTTCAATTGTGGAGACCTTCTCAGATTTTTCCACTTAAATTTTTGTGCCAGGAAATTTCTTCAGAATACCAACTCAGGGGCTGTGGAACTTTAACTTTCTGACCTTCCACTTCAGGTTCTCCAATTTCTTGAAATACTTGTTCTTTAAGCAATAGAGAGTTTTTTGTGTGGCTTTTGTAACCAGTAATCTAAAGTGGCTGCAGGGTGGCGGGGGGGGTGTGCCCTGAGTGCTTCCATGACCTGGTCCCATTGGCCCTTGGGCATTCTTGAACTCCTGGTAATAGTGCTGGAAGAGCTTGTTCTCCTTGACGATCTGGGGATACCTGCCTTCCCAGCACACTTCATTGTATTTCCTGCCTTTCTTGGCACCATCCTCTTGGCCCTGATGCTGCTGCCATCCCTGTTGCTGCCATTGCTGCTGGAGCCACTGGTCAGCAACTCCCATAGCCCAGATGGCTGCCCACAGCCACACACACCTACCAGCCACCACTGGCTGGGGAGGACCTGATATTTTAATTATTATGTGTCTTCGTGTGGACCTCCTTGGGTTCATCTTGTTTGGAGCTTTCTTTGCTTTCTGGACCTGGATATCTGTTTCCTTTCCCAGGTTAGGAAAATTTCCAACTATTATTTCTTCAAATAAATTTTCTGGGGGGCACCTGGATGGTTCAGTCATTAAGTGTCTGCCTTGGCTATGGTCATGATCCCAGAGTCCTGGGATCAAGCCCCCCATCAGGCTCCCTGCTCAGTGGGAAGCCTGCTTCTCCCTCTCCCACTCCCCCTGCTTTGTGTTCCCTCTCTCACTGTGTTTCTCTCTGTCAAATAAATAAATAAAATCTTAAATAAATAAATAAATAAATTTTCTGTTCCTCTTTCTCTTTTCCTTCTGGGACCCTTAAAATGTGAATGTTAGTGTGCTCAATGTTGTCCCAAGAAGTCCCTTAAAGTATTTTCAGTTAAAAAAAAATTGGGGGGATCACCTGGATGGCTCAGTCAGTTAAGCGTTTGACTCTTGATCTCAGCTTAGGTCTTAATCTCAGGGTTGTGAGTTCAAGCCCCGCACTGGGCTCCATGCTAGGTGTGGAGCCTACTTTAAAAAAAAAAACAATTTTTTGCTTTTTAGCTTGGTTGCTTTCCACAGCCCGCTCTTTCTTTCTTTTTCTTTCTTTCTTTCTTTCTTTCTTTCTTTCTTTCTTTCTTTCTTT
>NW_023270268.1:610587-865523 GCF_011800145.1 Mirounga leonina
TTTCTTTCTTTCTTTCTTTCTTTCTTTCTTTCTTTCTTTCTTTCTTTCTTTCTTTCTTTCTTTCTTTCTTTCTTTCTTTTTCTCTCTTTCTTTTTAAATTTTCTTATTTATTTTCTAAAGTTTTATTTATTTAAGTAATCTCTACACCGAGTGTGGGGCTCAAACTCATGACCCCCAAATCAAGAGTCACATGCTCCTCCAGCTGAGCCAGCCAGATGCCCCCACTGCTCTTTTAGATTGTTAATCCATTCTTCTGTATCCTCCAATCTGCTGTTGAATCCCTGTAGTTCATTTTAGTTACTGTATAATTCAGCTCTGATTGGTTCCTTTTTATATTTTCTCACACTTTGTTGAAGTTCTCACTGAATTTATCCATACTTCTCTCAAATCTGGTGAGCATCTTTGGACCATTACTTTGAACTCTATCAAGTAGATTGCTTATCTACATTCTGTTTAGCTCTTTCTGAGGTTTTGTCTTGTTCTTTAGTCGAAATATACTTCTTTGTCTCCATTTTGTCTGTGTTTGTTTCTATGTATTTGGTAGTCTCCTGGTCTTGAAAATAGTGGCCTCATGTAGAAGGTATCCTATGGGGCCCAGTAGTCCAATTCTTCTTGCCACCAGAACAAGGTGTTTCAAGAGTGTCTACTGTATGGGCTGTATGTGCCCTCTTGTTGTGACTGGGCTGTAACTGCTGTGAGAATGCTGTTGGGTATGGTTGGCTTAGAGACCTAGCTGTAACTGCTGCAAGTGCACTGGTGAGTGGGGCTGGTTCCCTCACTGGGGCAGGAATCCCCCTGGAAGGGCATCAGATGTGGCCTAGGCTGTCTGTTGGGTTTGGTAGGGCTGTAGTCACTTTGGAAGAACACTGGTTCCCAACTGAGACTGCCTGCTAAATGTGGCAGGGAAGAAGCCACATTGGAGGGGTACCTTCTGGGACAGGTATGTTGGGTGAGGCAGGTCTACAAGGGAATACTAATACCAAGGTTGAACAGTACTAGTAAAGTAAATGGAAAGAATCAGAACTGGCTCCCACAAGTGTCCAGACAGCAAGCCTGAAGGAAAAAAAAATGGCAACTGCCGGCATTTCTACTTCCAGAGAAAGCTCCTTCAGATCCCTGCCCCTCTGGCACATGTCCTTAAGTTAGTCAGTAAATCTTCAGGTGTAACCCAGGCTCTTTTCTTTTCTTTCTTTCTTTTTTTCCTTAGGATGAGAGAGAGAGAGAGAGAGAGAGAGAGCACAAGCAGGGGCTCGGAGCCATAGGCAGAGGGAGAAGTAGGCTCCCTGCTGAGCAAGGAGCCCAATGTGGGGCTCGATCCCAGGACCCTGGGATCATGACCCAAACCAAAGGCAGATGCTTAACTGACTGAGCCACCCAGGCACCCCATCCAGGCTCTTTTCAAAACTGTTGCCTCTGTGCTGGAGTGATATGGAATGCTGCTCCTTTAAGAATGAAGGCTTGGTTTCTTGTAGCCCTCTGGCTCTCCCTGAGTTAATGTCTGCCAATTTAAAAGCAGACATTATGGGGGCTTTTCTTTCTGGATCAGGCCTCTGGGGCTGGGGGTGCCTGATGTGGTTCTTGATCCCCTCGCTACTCAGGGAGGACTTCTGCACCTCTGATATCTCTCCTGCTTGTGGGTCACCATACTGGGGGTTTGTTTTCTGACCATGTCTCTGCCTCTCCTACCCTTCTTGATGTAGCTTTTTCTTTATGTCTTTGGCTGTGGATGATCTGTTCTGCCAGTTTTCAGGATGTTTCCAGAGTGAATTGCATTATATGTAGTCATTGCCTCAATGTGTCCATGGAAGGAGGTGAGCTCAAGATCCTCCTACTCTGTCATTCTCCCTGGCTCTCTCCAGCTGGTGTCTTTTTTGAAAGATAGCCTCATTCTTTATGTGTAAGAAAGAGGCAGAACCTCTTCTGCCTCTGGCCATTTGCCTGCAAGTGATGTCAGAAATGACCACAGCTGTTGCAGCATCAGACTTAGAGGTAGACTGAATGCATTGGAGTGATTGAAAGGGGAGACCATAACCCGGCGTTTATATTCCTAATCCAGGAGTTGCCCTGCCCATTTTGGATTATTTTATGTGAAAAAATATTCTTGGAGTTGAAACCAGCTAAGTTCATTTTCTGTTACCTATAGCTTTAGGTGTTGTTATTTGGGAAGGTAAGTGAGGGCGAATTTCTGGCATTTTGGAGAGGCTCTGGGGCAACCTCAAAGGTTTAAAGTGCAGAAGGCACAATCCAGCTGAGAAATACTCTCAGACAAAACTAGTGCATTCCCATGGCTGCTGGCCCCTCTTTCATTCCACGTCTGATTTCTAGGAGGCCTTGGGACCTCTCGGGTCAGTTCCGTGGTGCTGTCTATGATGGTCCTAAAAGTGCCTTCATTTCTGAGAGGAAATTGTTTTCCAAGTACTCTCGACTTACTGATGGTTTGTGTTTTCTGACTGTACAAGTTTTATGTGTTAATAGCAGAAAACCAAAAGAATGCAAAAAAGAAATTACTTGTAATCTTAGCATTCAACTGTTTTGGTATATACACTGGGTTTATTTGTGTTTCTGTTTCATTTTATTCCCATTTCAAAATTTGCTCCTCATGTTCTATATATAGTTTTAAGATTTACTTATTTATTTATTTGAGAGAGAGCATGTGTGGGAGTAGGGGAGGGGTAGAAGGAAAAGGAGAGCAGCAGCTCCCCACTGAGCACAGAGCCTAATGACCCCAAGATCATGACCTGAGCTGAAATCAAGAGTCAGACATTTAACTAACTGAGCCACCCAGGAACCCCTCCATATGTAGTTTTATGTCCCATTAACTGAGCTCAAAATTGTAACATAAGGTTATTTTCCATATATCATTAAATATATTTTAAATCTTAATGATTGCACACCAATTTATTGCACAAATATGTAATAAATTACAAACTGGTTATATTTTACATGAGGATGCATTTATGACAATCTGGCATAATTTAAGCTTTGCATGATTCCGGACTCTTTTTTTCATAGTTATACTCAAGTGGTTTCTCTCCATATTAATAATAAACACCACTGACACTCAGGCCACCAGCTTTGGACCGTGATCCTTGGACTTAAAAGTTGGAGGTAATTGCATTATTTCAAAATTTGTTAACAAATGTTAGAACACCTATTATGTGCTGGCCACATGTCTAAGCTTTTGGGAATCTCTGACTCGGAGTTAATTTTCTAGTTGGAGACAAATAAACATGATCATATTTACCTATTTATCACGTTTATTACATCTGAAGTTGTTAAGAGGTATGCGGAAAAAGAAAACTGGGGCAGGGCAGGGAAGATGGAAGTGCCAGCCTTTGAGCTGTGGTGTGGAATCAGGAGTGGCTAGACATGCAGAACATTGAGGCAACCTGATTAGCCTTTCCAGTCAAGCAAAATGCTTTGTTTTATGACTGATATGAATCCATTGACTTGTGGGGATTTATTATAATGGCTGATCAAAGAGCCTGGTAAGAGAAGTGCTCTGTATGATGAGGGAGCAGAAGGCAAGCTGGAGGCAAAGCACAAGCTAACATCCTGCAACCACCCCCACCCCCCAAAGGTGGGATATATGTGACATTCCTCTGCCACTCCTGGCTGCCCTAGAACAAAGGAAAGGGAAAAACAAATGGTTAACTGATAGAGATCACAGTCATGCAGGATATGAGTCTCCATCAGTTTGCAACTGTCTTAACGATTTATAAGACAAAAGCAATCTCCAGAAACCTATAGACTCAATTTCCTGGAGCCCTAACATCACCTTCCCCTCCATAAGATAGAAAGTCTTATATAATCAGTCACTCCTCACAACCCTAGTGCAGCTCTTTCTGCCCACGGATCCTGTCCCCATACTTTAATAAAATAACCTTTTTGCACCAAAGACATCTCAAATTCTTTCTTGGCCATTGGCTCTGAACCCCACCACTTCAAACCACATCATATAGATGTTTCCTTAATCAGGATATGCTATCTATCCAAGGATGTCATATCCTTATCACTCCCAAAGCACCAAGTCTCGCAAAATGAGCAAATGAGGGAATGGTTTCATTGTCCAGTCCTCACCTCTGTAGCATTTTGCTGACCAAAAACTCCCCAAATTAAAGAACATTTCTCCTGAAGTGTTCTAAGTGGTGTAGTTGTGTTCTCACCCAAACTCCCATTTTTTCAGGTGAATAAACTGAAGTGTAAAGGAAGAAAGTGATTTGTCTGAAGCCACTGAATGCCCTTCCTGATCCCCTTTGCAGGCTTCTCCTATATTCAACCTCTAATTATCTGCAGTCATCAGGGTTTGGTCCTGGGTCTTCTTCTGGCCTCCATCCTCTCTCTTCCGTGGATTTCAATATTATCTAATTGCTAACTACTCCCAAATTTTATCTCTACCTTTGACTTCTCTTCTGAGGCTTTCTCCCATGCAACATTTTCACTTAGTTGTCAATAGGCAGAACTCTTGATTTTTCTCCCCTCAACCTTCTTCTCCCTTAGTCTTTCCAATCTCAACAGATGGCTCCACTCTCCATCCACTTCCTATATCCAAAAATCAGTTGTCCTCTACACTCCGTTTGTTAAGAAGCAGAGAAATCTTTCAAAGATTTAAAAGGCACACAGATTAGAAATGAAGAAATAAAACTGTCCCTATTTGCAGATGATATTTTTCTGTGTAAAACATCCCAAAGTATCTGTAAAAGTCCCAGAACTAATAAGTGATTTTAGCAAGGCTGCATGGTACAAGAGAAACATACAAAAATCAATTGCATTTCTATATACTAACAACAAACATGTGGAAACTAAAATTAAAAACAATACCATTTACAATCACTCCAAAGCAAATGAAATATTTAGCTATTAACTGACAAAACAGTACAGAATCTGTATGCTGAAAATCACAAAATGCTGATGCACAAAATCAGAGATCTAAATATATGGAGAGACATATTGTGTTCATGGATTAGAAGACCCAACATAATAAAGACATCAGTTCTACCCAAATTTCTCTATATGTTTAATGCAATTCCTATCAAGACTCCAGAAAGGTTTTATTATTTTTTTGCAGTCATACACAAACTTATTCTAAAAATTTCCATGAAGAGACAAAGGAGCTAAAATAGATAAAAACGCTATGCCAAAGAAGAATAAAGTGAAAAGAATCAATCTTGACTTCAAGATTTATTATATAGCTACAGTAATCAAGACAGTGTGGTATTGTGGAGGGATAGACACTTAGATCATTGGAACACAATACTGAACACAGAAATCAACCTGCGATTTTTGACAAAGGTACAAAAGCAACTTACTGGAGGGATAGAGAGAGCACCAACAGATGGAGCTGGAATAGACACACCTCTGTAGGCAAAAACCAAAAATCCCAAACCAACCTAAATCTGTCAGCTTACAAAAAACAAAACAAAACAAAACCCTCAAAATGGATTACAAGCTTAAGTGTAAAACAAAAAATTATAAAACTTTTAGAAAAAAAGTAGAAAATCTTTAGGACTTAGAGCTAAAGAATTGGCACCAAAGGCCCAACTTATTTTTTTTAATTTAAATTCAATTTAGTTAACATATAGTGTATTATTAGGTTCAGGGGTAGAATTTAGTCATTCATCAGTTGCATATAACACCCAGTGCTCATTACATCAATTGCCCTCCTTAATGCCCATCACCCAATTATGCCATCCTCCCAACCACCTTCCCTCCAGCAACCCTCAGTTTGCTCTCTATAGTTAAGTCTCATGGTTTGCCTCCCTCTCTATTTTCCTCTTATTTTATTTTTCCTTCCTTTCCCCTATATTCATCTGTTTTGTTTCTTAAATTCTACATATGAGTGAAATCATATGGTATTTGTCTTTCTCTGACTGACTTATTTTGCTTAGCATAACACCCTCTAGTTCTATCCACGTTGTTGCAAATGGCAAGATTTCATTCTTTTTGATGGCTTGGTAATATTCCATTGTATATATATACATTACATTGTGTATATATATATATATACACATTACATTGTGTATATATATGTATATATATACCACACCTTCTTTATCCATTCATCTGTCAATGAACATCTAGGCTCTTTCCATATTTTGGCTATTGTGGACATTGCTGCTATAAACATTGGGGTACATGTGCCCTTTCAACTCATTATTTTAGTATTCTTTGGATAAACACCTAATAGTGCAATTGCTGAGTTGTAGGGTAGTTCTATTTTTAACTCAAAAGCCCAATTTATAAAAAGAAAACTGATAAATCAGATCTCATTAAAATTAAAAACTTTGCTTTGTGAAAGGCCTTGTTAAAAGAATGAAAATACAAACTGTAGACTGGAAGAAAATATTTTCAAAGCACATATATGACAAAAGATTTGTATATAGAATACATAAATCACTTTCAAAAGTTAACAGTAAGAAAATCCAAATAGACATCGGGCAAAAGACATGAATAGACGTTTCACCAAAGAGGATAAGGAGATGGCATATAAGTCCATGAAAAGATGTCCAACATCATTAGCCCCTTAGAAAATGCAAATTAAATCCACAATACCTATCAGAATAGCTAACACCATATACCTATCAGAATAGCTAAAAATAGTGATAACACCAAATGCTGGTAAAGATGTAGAAAAACTGGATTATTCATACATGCTGGTAGGGATTTAAAATGGTACAGCCACTCTGGGAAAAAGTTTGGAAGTTTCACATAAAATTAAACATGAAACTACTTTAAAGCTTAATAATTACACACTTGGGCATTTATCTCAGAGAAAGGAAGACTTATGTCACATAGAAACCTGCACATAGAAAAACCTATTCATAGCAATTTTATCTGTAAAAGCCAAAAACTAGAAATGGCCCAGATTTCATTCAATAGGTAAATGGATATCAAATTGTGGTACATTTATACCATGGAATACTATTTGGCAATAAAAAGGAACACATATTGGTACAAACAACAACTTGGATGAATCTTAAGAGCATTATGCTGAATAAAAACAGCCAATCTTAAAAAAAAATTGCACACTTTATGTTTCCATTCATATAACATTCTTGAAATAATAATGTTATAGATATGGTAAAGAGATTATAGGTTGCCAAGGGTTTAGGTGAGGAAGGGGGATACATGTGGCTATAAGGGGTAGTATAAGAGCACTCTGTGCTGATTTGTATATTGATTGTGATAGTGGTTACATGAATTTACACATGTGGCAAAACTGCATAAAATTATATATACACATACACAAATAAATACATGTAAAACTGGTAAAATCTGAATAAGTTCTGCTTATTCTACCAATGCCAATATCCTGGTTTTGAAATTGTGCTATAGTTATGCCAGATTTTTCCATTGGGAAAAATTGAGTGAAAGGTACATGGAACTTGTATTTCTTTGCAACATTCTGGGAATCTATAATTATTTCAAAATAAAAAGTTAACAAACAATAGTATGAAATATAGATAGGGTTATAACACTCCTCTGTTTATAACCCCTTCAGTATTTTTCCATTGCTTTCAAGAATAATTTCTCACATGGCTTACAAAGCCTGTATGAGCTAGCCCCTGTCCACTTCTCCCCCTTGCTTACTATTTTCCTGTCACATAAGCCACCTGTCAAATCTTAGACCATGGTAACAGCTCTTTCCAGCCACAGGACCTTGTTTTTCCTGTCCTGTTTGCCTATATCCTTTATATGTTTTTCTCTCTTTTTAATGGATTTCAATTTAAATATCATCTCTTAGGAAAGGCCTTCCTTGACCATCATATTTCTTATTGCACTATGATGTTAATTCCATTCATTATGCTTACTACAATTTGGATTATTTATCTTTTCATTGACTTTTTATCTTCTCTCCAATTAGACTGCAAGTTCCTCAAGAGCTGGAAACTTTCTTGTCTTGTTTTCTGTTGCATTCTGGCATCTGGCATTCTGCCCAGCACATGGTTCCAGCTAAATGAATGAGTAAATCTATGAATTAATGACAAAGTTGGAATGAACACAATGGTCTGCTATCTCTCACTGCAACACACCTTCTACAGCCCTTTCTGCCTTACTCCTTACCAGATAAAAGCATTGGCAGCAACTTGCATTTCCCCAAAACTTAGTGACTTGAAACAGCACAAACTTACTATTTTATAGCTGTGGAGGTCAGCAGTCCAAAATGAATGCTACAGGGCTAAAATTCATGTGCCAGCAGGACTGTGTTCCTTTCTCAAGGCTCTAGAGAAGAATCCATTTTATTGCCTTTTCCAGATTCTAGAGGTAGTCTGCATTCCTTGCTCACGGCCTCTCCCATTTTCAAAGTCAGCAATGGCTGGTCAAGTCTTTCACAGCAATCACTGACACTTTGTCTTCTGCCTCCCTCTTCCACATTTAGGGATCCTTGTCATTACATTGGTTCAGGATCATCAACCTATTTTAAGGTGAGCCTAACTCTACCTGCTACCTTAATTCTTAATTCTTCATTGCCACATAACATAAAACATAACACAACATAACATAACAACATATTCACAGCTTCTCTGGATTAGGATGTAGACACATTGGAAGGCCATTATTCTGCCTGTCATACCAGTAGACTCCAATTTCCATAAAGAAAGTGACTCCTCTATTCATAGCTGGACCCAGAGTCTGACATCTAGTATCACTTAATAAATTATTAAAACAAACTTAACTAACATAACCTATGGATAGTATCAGTGTCTAGCAAATAGCATATACACTTACCTTTACCCACTAAAGGTCTTTTTTTCCAGCCCAGCTCGACCCAACATAGTATGTTCTTCGAGGCTTTGCTTAAAGCTACTTCTTGCATAAACCAAAGTCTTCCTCTTTATTTCTAAGGGCACAATTATGGGTTTTTTTGACAAATGTTTCATTAGCCTGTTAACTTTACTAGGTTCTGAACAGCCTGGATAGTGATGGTCTCCTTCATTTCTGAGTTCTCCATAGTTGCTAGCATGTGATGAGCTCTTACGGAGTTAAGAGTAAAGGGAGTAACACAAGGGAAAGATCAGAGCAAAACAGTGATTGGGGAGTGTGAGAATCAAAAAGAAACTTCTTTCAGTCTTTCATTTCCTCCCATTAAGAAGAATCTCCATTGCAAAGTGGCTAGGGTGCTGGGCACTGGTGAACATATTTGTAGTAAGATATTAGAATCAGATTCTTCCTCCCTCATTCCTCTGTGGGAACATTCAGTTCCCATGAATGCCATCAATCCCAGAACCTGCAGCCCATCTGACATGTATCTCTTTGCTGAGAGTGAAAGCAGCCTTTTTTAGTTTTGATTCCATGATAGCTCTGCCTCCTGATCTGGCCACTTACTTTGTGATCTCTCCAGTGTTTTGGGGCATATATCACTCTCCTTTGCTGCCCTGTTGCCTCCACCATCTTCTTGGTACATGGAGTGCTGCCCCTTGCCTGTTGAAGGTCATGCCTGAAAGCCTATGTCTTGGCTGAATAGCTTTTCCTTTCCAGAAAGTGCAGAAGGTGACTTCCATGCACTTAAAAAAGTGGGTGTGCTTTTATTTTTCTTTTTTCTTCAAAGATACTTTAAACTCTTTGGTCAACATTTTTCATCATTTTCCTTTCAGATACCCAAGGTCAAGTGCTATTTTTAGCCATTGTTCTCCCCACTGGGGTTCTCCTCAGAGCATCCCAGCTACTGGGGCTGTACTTTTATAAGCTTCTTCAAGGGATAGTACACAGGTATCCACATCTCATTTCTTCCCCCTTTAAGTAGGTTAAATCTTCTACAGATAATTTGCTTATTGAATGTCTAGTTATTCTTGAATAATAACTTGAGTAAGAATAACTGATTGGAAATAGAAGAAAAGCACATAATTGTGATTGCTTTGAGAGAGAATATTCTTTATCAAGTGTTCTCTTGAGTAGAGCACTGGATGTGTTTGAAAGAAGTACTTTGTTAAGCCACTGGGAAGCAAGTGAGACCCTGGGGGGATAGGGTGAGCATAAAATGGTTAGTGAAAGAAAAGAGAAGATATTTGTGGGTTGAGAGAAGGGGGAAATGGAAATGAATGAAAAAGGGAAATGGGGAGAGAGGGGGGCAGGGAGAGAAAATAGCCAGCAAGGTGGCTGAAGGCCATGTATTTCAAGATGGGACCCCTTCCCACAATCCCTCAAATCCTTGATGAAGTATAGCAAAAGCACAAAATATCTGACATGAGTAAATTCTTATAGGAACTGGTGAGGCCAGGTTGGTGCAATGCAAACTTGGGACAACCTAATGCTGCCAGGTTGAAAGCTATGAGATATATGAAGATGTAAACCACAGGAATTCATAGAAATTGTAGAAAGGGCAAAATTAAAACCAGAATTAGAAATTACCTGGTTGGTTCTAAGTCCATAAGTGAGAAATGTTGTTTTAAAACAGTTACACTTCAGTGTGCAGCAATAGCTGACTTGTACAACCTTCCTTCTGATATCATACTTTAAGACCCACCTCTGCCCCTACTCTACAAAAAGTCTTCTCTCCTACAGCTCATGTTCTAAGTGGTGTCCCTGTCCTCTAAAATTCTACCTTTATCACTTTTGGTACACAGTTTAGTGCTGAAAGTTAATATCTTGGGTTAGTACAAAGAAATTAAGAAACACAAAGCCTTCAGTGAACTTCTGGAAGTGTTATAGAGAAGAGACATTATGAATGGGTCAGAGGGATGCAAAAGAGTGAGAACAACAGATAATTGTCCTTGCTGATAGTGGCATCTGGGGACAGCAATGGCTACACTATAATTAGTGGTGATCAGAGTCCAGTGTAATTCACAGTATCCAAAGCTGGGTAATGGTGCTTTGAGGTAGTCACTAGTGGCTTGAATTTGGGCATTATTTGAGGCTACAAAATTATTTGAGGTTTCTCATCCTCCTTGGCATTCTTTTTGTTTTTTAAATTTTTTATTTAAATTCAATTTAGTTAACATATAGTGTATTATTAGGTTCAGGGGTCGAATTTAGTCATTCATCAGTTGCATATAACACCCAGTGCTCATTACATCAATTGCCCTCCTTAATGCCCATCACCCAATTATGCCATCCTCCCAACCACCTCCCCTCCAGCAACCCTCAGTTTGTTCTCTATAGTTAAGAGTCTCGTGGTTTGCTTCCCTCTCTATTTTTCTCTTATTTTATTTTTCCTTCCCTGCCCCTATGTTCATCTGTTTTGTTTCTTAAATTCCATATATGAGTGAAATCATATGGTACTTGTCTTTCTCTGACTGACTTATTTTGCTTAGCATAACACCCTCTAGTTCTATCCATATCGTTGCAAATAGCAAGATTTCTTTCTTTTTGATGGTTGAGTAATATTCCATTGTATATATATACAGCACATCTTCTTTATCCATTTATCTGTCAATGCACATCTGAGTTCTTTCCATATTTTGGCTACCGTGGACATTGCTGCTATAAACATTGGGGCACATGTGCCCCTTCAAATCATTATTTTTGTATCCTTTGGATGAAAACCTAGTAGTGCAATTGCTAGGTTGTAGGGCCGCTCTATTTTTAACTTTTTCAGGAACCTCCATGCTCTTTTCCAGAGTGGCTGCACCAGTTTGCATTCCCACCAACAGTGTAAAAGGGTTCCCCTTTCTCCACATCCTCACCAACACCTGTTGCTTCCTGAGTGGTTAATTTTAGCCATTCTGACAGGTGTGAGGTGGTATCTCATTGTGGTTTTGATTTGTAGTTCCCTGATGCTGAATGATGTTGAGCATTTTTTCATGTGTCTGTTAGTCATTTGTATGTCTTCTTTGGAGAAAAGTCTGTTCATGTCTTCTGCCCACTTCTTGACTGGATTTTCTGTTTTTTGGGCGTTGAGTTTGATAAGTTCCTCATCGGTTTGGGATACCAGCCCTTTATCTGATATGTCATTTGCAAATATCCTCTCCCATTCGGTAGGTTGCCTTTGAGTTTTGTCGACTGTTTCCTTTGCTGTGTAAAAGCTTCTATCCTGATGAAGTCCCAATAGTTCAATTTTGCTTCTGTTTCCCTTGACTCTGGAGATGTGTCTAGCAGGAAGTTGCTGAGGCTGAAGTCAAAGAAGTTGCTGCCTGTGTTCTCTTCCAGGATTTTGATGGTTTCTTGTCTCGCATTTAGGTCTTTCATCCATTTTGAGTTTATTTTTGTGTATGGTGTAAGAAAGTGGTCCATTTTCTGGGACACCTGGGTGGCTCAGTCGGTTAAGTATCTGTCTTCAGTTCAGGTCATGATCAGTGTCCTGAGATCGAGTCGCCAATTGGGCTCCTTGCTCAGCAGGGAGCCTGCTTCTCCCTCTGCTTGTAGATCCCCCTGCTTGTGCTCTCTCTCTCTGACAAATTTAAAAAAAGAAAAGAAAGTGGTTTATTTTCCTTCTGCATGTGGCTGTCCAACTTTCCCACCACCATTTGTTGAAGAGACTGTCTTTTCCATTGGATATTCTGTCCTGCTTTGTCAAAGATTAGTTGACCATAGAGTTGTGGGTCCATTTCTGGGTTCTCTATTCTGTTCCGTTGATCTATGTATCTGTTTTTGTGCCAGTACCATACTGTCTTGATGACTACAACTTTGTAATACAGCTCAAAGTCCAGAACTGTGATGCCTCCAACTATGGTTTTCTTTTTCAACATTCCTTTGGCTATTTGGGATCTTTTCTGGTTCCATACAAATTTTAGGATTGTTTATTTCAGCTCCGTGAAAAATGTTGATGATATTTTGATAGGGATTGCACTGAATATGTAGATTGCTTTGTGTAGCATAGACATTTTAACAATATTTTTCTTCCAATCCATGAGCATGGATTTTCCATTTCTTTGTGTCTTCTTCAATTTCTTTCATAAGTGTTCTATAGTTTTCAGAGTACAGATCTTTTACCTCTTTGGTTAGGTTTATTCCTAGGTATCTTATGGTTTTTGGTGCAATTGTAAATGGGATCAATTCCTTGATTTCTCTTTCTGCTGCTTCATTGTTAGTGTATAGAAATGCAACCGACTTCTACGCATTGATTTTATATCCTGCAACTTTGCTGAATTCCTCTATCAGTTCTAGAAGTTTTTTGGTGGAGTCTTTTGGGTTTCCTACATAGAGTATCATGTCACCTGTGAAGATTGAAAATTTGATTTCTTCTTTGCTGATTTGGATGCCTTTTATTTCTTTTTGTTGTCTGATTGCTGAGGCTAGAACTTCCAATAGTATGTTGAACAACAGTGGTGAGAGTAAACATCCCTGCCGTGTTCCTGATCTTAGGGGAAAAGCTCTGTTTTTCCCTGAGGAGGATATTTGCTATAGATTTTTTGTATATGGCTTTTATGATATTGAGGTATGTTCCCTCTATCCCTACACTGTGGAGGGTTTTTATCAAGAAAGGATGCTGTATTTTGTCAAATGCTTTTTCTGCATCTATTGAGAGGGTCATATGGTTCTTATCCTTTCTTTTATTGATATGGTGTATCATGTTGATTGATTTGTGGATGTTGAACTATGCCTGCTGCCCAGGAATAAATCTCACTTGGTCATGGTGAATAATCCTTTTAATGTACTGTTGGATCCAATTAGCTAGCATCTTGTTGAGAATTTTTCATCCATGTTCATCAGGGATATTGGGCTGCAATTCTCCTTTTTGGTGGGGTCATTGTCTGGTTTTGGGACCAAGGTAATGCTGGACTCATAGAATGAATTTGGACGTTTTCCTTCCATTTCGATTTTTTGGAACAGTTTCAGAAGAATAGGTATTAATTTTTATCGTCCTTGGCATTCTTTAAGCCATTCAATATCCCTTTAAAAATATATATTCTGCTTAAATCAGCTAGATTTAAGTTAAAATAAACAGATTTTATTGCTTTCACCAAATAACATGACTATATATTTATTTTAAACACTGCTGTGATGAAAATCCTTGAATACAGTTGGCCCCCTTATCTACAGGTGATACATCCCAAAACTCCTAGTGGATGCCTGAAACTGCAAATAGTACCTAAACTTTTACTATGCTTTTTCCTATACATACATACCTATTATAAAGTTTAATTTATAAATTAAACACAGTAGATCAACAATAATAAAAAAGAACAATTACAACAATATACTGTAATTAAAGGTATATAATATGGTTTCTCTCTCTCAAAATATCTTGTTGTACTTCTTGTGATGATATGAGATGATAAAATACTTACCTGATGAGATTAAGTGAGGTGAATGATATAGGCATTATGATGTAGTGTTAGACTACTATTGGCCTTCTGACAATATGTCCCAAGGATGATCATCATCAGCTTCTTGACCCTGGTTGACTGTGAATAAGTGTAACCATAGAAAGCAAAACTGTGGATAAGGGGGGACTACTGTAACAATTTTCAGTACACCACTTTGATTATTTCCTTAGGATAAATTCCTAAACCTGGTTTTCAGTTTCTGAATAAGATAGAATAAGCACCCCACCCATCACTCCGACTGTATATTACTACGAAACTTGAACAGAGTGCATGAGATAGCTATCTGAGGACTTTGAAAAGTAAATAATAGCAGGCTGACGGGAAGAACCCAGAAACAAAAGTACCATCAATTTGGTAGGGAGTTTACTTTTTTTTTCTCCTGCAGTATCTCCCAGTCAAACTCAATGTAGCCAGAAACTCAGAAGTGAGCACTGTGGCACGGAAGAGCTCCAGGAGAAACCCTTAGTTTTTTTGTTTTTGTTTTTGTTGTTTCTTTTTTTTAAAGATTTTATTTATTTATTTGACAGAGACACAGAGAGAGAGGGAACACAAGCAGGGGGAGTGGGAGTGGGAGAGGGAGAAGCAGGCCTCCCACTAAGCAGGGAGCCTGGTGTGGGGCTCGATCCCAGAACCCTGGGATCCTGACCTGAGCCGAAGGCAGACACTTAACAACTGAGCCACCCAGGCACCCCTCCCTTAATTTTTCTTACTTGAGGAGTTGGAAAGCTAACTCCTAACACACACACACACACACACACACAGGTGGGAGGGGAGAGAGAGAGAAATCGCCCTTGATTTAATCTTCCATTTTTTTCTCTCACACCCCAGGCCCAAGGTAATCCTGTCAATTGAGGGCAGTAGTTGATTTTGATACCAAAATGGTGGGGCCAATCCCTGTTGATTTTTAACCTCTATCTTCCCAACATTTGGCCTGAATTCAGACCCAATCATGGAAGTGTGTGGCTAAGTAGGAGAAATACAGTCCCAATTTTCTGGCCAGAAGACTGAAAAGGAGAGATCTAAGAAATCAAAAAGTACCAGGGAGACTACAGAGATGGAAGAGCTTAGAAAAGCAACTGTTAATGAACACAGCTGTTATAAACAGTTGTTTATGAGCTCCAGGGCTCTCTTCTGAGCCATGAATTGTATATGATATCATAAGTAGCAGTTGACAGTTAAAGTAATGGATAGATTACCTGGATAGAGTCACTGACAATGCTGGGTTCCAGACTGAGTGATACAAAGCCATGACAGACATGAAGAGCATTGCAAAGATTTTGACAACTGAACTGATATTGAATACATAGCCTCCAGGTTGAAACTTTTAGCTTAAACCCAATCAGATCCATTGCCTGCTAAAACAAAAACAACACTTTCCATGGGATTTAAACAAGATTCAGAGTATCAAAACATAATACTTAAAATGTCAGGATACAGTCCAAGAACCACAAAAATTTCAACTTGCATGGAAAAGAACAATCAACAGATGCTCATGCATAGAAACAAAAATGACAGAATTATCTGACAAAGACTTTAAGTCAGCAGTTATAAAATTACTCAAGCAATTGTGAACACTTTGAAACAAATGCTAAAAATAGAAAGTCTCAGCAAAGAAATAGAGTACATAGGAAGAATTAGGTGTAAATTTTATAACAGAAAATTACAGCAACCAAAGTAAAAAACTCTCTGGATAGACTCAATAGCAAATAGAGGGAGGAGAGGGTCAATGAACTTTGGCTAGATTCTATTGATCTATGTCAATCTGAAAAACAGAAAAAAGATTGGAAAAAAAATGAACAAACCTCAGGAACCTAAATAAATTAAATAAATAATAAAAATAAATAAAATAAAATAAAATAAAAATAGGTCTAACAGAAAGATAAGAAGTCAATGAAATTGGAAAAGAAAAAACAACAGATAAATCAATGAGACCAAAGGCTAGTATTTCAAAAAGATTAATACAATTAACAAGCATTTAACAGGACTGAAAAGCAAAGAGAAAAGACACAAATTACCAGTATTAGTTATGAGGGAGCAGAAGGCAAGCTGAGGACAAAGCACAAGCTGACACCCTGCAACCTCTGGGTGTCCCATCCACCGCTGGATGGGATATGTGTGACATTCTTCCAGGAAGCTTCCAACTGTCTCTGTGTTAATACCTTGTTAGAGGGCAAAACAGCCTTAAGTTGACAAAAGCAAGACCTCCTGTATCTTGTAGGTCCTCTTTAGCATATGAAAGTTCTTTTGAAAACCTCCCTTTTCCTTACCTCCCCGAACTCCCAACTATATAATCAGTCACCCCTCACAATCCTGATGCAGCAGCTCTTTCTAACCATGAGTCCTGTCCCCATGTTTTAATAAAACCATCACTTTGCACCAAAAACATCTCAAGAATTCTTTCTTGGTCATCAGCTCCAGACCTCACCCCACCAAACCTCACCCATATTCCAAAACCACATCCTTAGGAATGAATGAAAAAGGGGATATCACTGCAGACTTCACAGGCTTTAAAAGGACTACTACCAACTGCTCTAAACATGTATTGAAGAATTTAGATGAAATGTACCAATTCCTAAGATAAGATAGAGAACCTGTACTGTCCTATAGCTATTAAAGAAATTGAACTTGTAGTTAAAATCCTTCCAAAAAAAAAATCATCAGACTCAGATGGTTTTATGGGTGAATTCAACCAAATACCAATTCTGAACACTCTTTCAGAAAACAAAAGAGAAGGAAATATTTCCCAGCATTTTATAAGTCCAGCATTACCTTGATACCAAAACTGGACAAAGATAGTACAAAAATGAAAGTACATACTAACATTGTTCATGAAAGTAGATATAAAAATGCTCAAGAAAATATTAGCAAATTATGAAAGGCAATATATAAAAAGGATAATACACTGTAACCAAGTGGGGTTTGGTTTGGGAATGCAAGCTGATTTGATATTCAGAAATTGGTCCATGTAATTCACTATTAGTAATCTAAAGAAAAAACACCCCATATGATCAAATCAATAGATGCAGGAAAGACATTTGACGAATTCCAAGAGCCATTCTGATGAGAAAAAAAGCAAGAAAAATGTAGAAAAAATTAAATTTCCTTACAATTTGCAACACAGTGATAAGTATCTGAGACAGAGTGTGACATTCCTCAAGGAACTCAAGGCTGCCTTAATGCTGATGTTTTGCTAGAGACTAAAAGCAACCTTAGCTTGACAATAGCCAGACCTCCATGATCCTCTAAGTCTTCTTTAACATATGGAAATCCCTTTAGAGACTTCTGTTATCTCTACCCCCACCCAACTTAAAAAGTATATAACCAGTTGTTCCACACAATCACAGTGCTGCTCTTTCTGCCCATGGGTCATATCCCTTTTTTTGCACCAAAATGTCTCAAGATTTCTTGACCATTCACTCAGTGGCCCCACATCACGTTCCTTTTTTTTAAAGATTTTATTTATTTATTTGACAGAGAAAGACACAGAGAGAGAGGGAATACAAGCAGGGCGGATGGGAGAGGGAGAAGCAGGCTTCCTGAGGAGCAGAGCGCCCAATGCGGGGCTCGATCTCAGGATTCTGGGATCATGACCTGATCCACCCAGGTGCCCCCCACATCACATTCCTGATAAAAATTCTCAACAAACTAAGAATAAAACGTATGATACTGGGATTTATAATATGATAATGTATTAGGTCCTTGTTCCTAGCAGAGCTCCTTAAACCCTTGGAATTTCCTGTGATAAGAGCAAAAAAGGCGTCTCTTATTATGTTAATGAATGACTTTTGCAAAGCACCTAAGGATAGGGCTTGTTGCCCGGAGAATCAACAGTGTGATTAGAAGATTGGAACTTTTAGGGATGCCTGGGCGGTTCAGTCAGTTAATCGTCTGACTTTGGCTCAGATCATGATCTCAAGGTCCTGGAATGAAAACCCATGGTGATCCCCACCTCGATCCCCCTGCTGATCTCCATGGCAGGGCCCACATGGGGCTCCCAGCTCAGCAGGGAGTCTGCTTCTCCCTCTGCCCCTCCCCCAGTTTGTGCTCTCTCTGTCTCTCAAATAAATAAAAATCTTAAAAAAAAAAAAAGGATTGGAACTTTCAGTCCCTACTCCCCGCTCACACACATACCTCCTGGGGAGAAAGGCCAGAAATTCAGTTCAGTCATCAATGGTTTAATGATTTAATCAACATGCCTATGTAATTGATTTAGTTTTGGAATGTAGGTGAGGTTTGGTGGGGTGAGGTCCGGAGCTGATGACCAAGAAAGTATTCTTGAGATGTCTTTGGTGCAAAGTGATGGTTTTATTAAAGCATGGGGACAGGACTTGTGAGCAGAAAGAGCTGCTGCACCAGGATTGTGAGGGGTGACTGATTATATACTTGGGAGTTGGGGAGGGTAGGGAAAAAGGGAGGTGTCCAAAAGGACTGTCATATGCTAAAGAAGACCTTCAGGGTACTGGAGCCTTTACTATTATCAAGCTAAGGTTGTTTTTCCCTCTAGCAAACCATTGACATTAAGATAGTTGGAAGTTTCCTGGAGGAATGTCACACATATCCCACGGGGCGGGGGGGGGGGGGGGTTAGGTTGCAGGGTGTCAGCTTGTGATTTGTCCTCAACTAGCCTTTCTGCTCCATCATCAAAATGAAGTTTCGTAAAACCCCAAAAGGGTTGGGTTTAGAGAACTTCTGAGTTGGTGACTATGTGGTGGGTTCTGAGAGAGTGGCATGCCTGGAGAGGACATGGAAGCTTCACATCCCTTCCCACATACCCTGCCTTACACATCTCTTCCATCTGGCTGTTCTGGAGTTAGATCCATTTATAATAAATTGATAATCTAGTAAAATGTTTCTCTGAGTTCTGAGCTGCTCCCGCAAATTAGTCAAACCTGAGGAGGAGTTTGTTGCAACTTCCAATGTGTAGCCAGCTGGTCAGATGCACAGGTGATAACCTGGTTTTGTGATTTGTGTCTGAAGTGGAAAGGGGAGCAGTCTTGTGGGACTGAGCCCATGGGATTTGATGCTATCCCCAGATAGACAGTGTCAGAATTGAGTTGAAATGTAAGATGCCCAGCTGGTGTCAGAGAATTGCTTAGTGGTGTAGAATACACACACATCAGAATTGGGTGCAGAATCGTAGAAGAAAATCTCCTCAACCTGATATAAGGATACAGGTGCCTACAAAAAAATCTACAGCTAACATACTTGTTAGTAAAAGGCAGAATAATTTCCTTCTAGCATTAGGAACAAGACAAGGATGTCTACTCACCACCGCTATTCAACATGACACTGGAAGGCTTAGCTAATGGAATTGGGAAAAAAGAAACAAACAACTACAAAAACTAAAAATTTATACAGATTGCAAAGGAAGAAATCAAATGATCCCCTTTCATAGACAACATGATTTTCCATGTAGAAAATCTCAAGGAAAAATCAAAATAATCTAGAACTAATAAGTGAGGTAAGCAAGTTTGTAGGCTACAAGGTCAATATACAAAAACTAGTCATATTTCTATACACTAATAATGTACAGTGGAGATTTAATATCAGTCAAATTCCCAGCAGTGTTTTTTGGTAAATAGAGACAAAACTATCCTAAATTTTATGGAAAACAAATAAATTGGAATAGCTGAAACAATTTTGAAAAAGAAGAATATAGTTTGAAAAACTAGACTACTTGATTTTAAGACTTACAGTAATCAAGAGAATATGACATTGATGAAGAGATAGACACATCAATCAAAGAAACATAGATTAGAGACTACAGAAATAGATTCATGCAAATATGCCCAACTGATTTTTTACAAGGACCCAAAGTAATTCAGTGGGGGAAAGGATAGTTTTTTCAACAAATAGTGTTGGAAGAATTGAACATCCACAGGTAAAAAAAAAAAAAAAAGAAACCTTGACCTACACCTTATACTTTATACAAAAGTTAACTGAAATAATAAAGATCCAAATGTAGAACATTAAACTATAAAACTTTTAGAATAAAACATAGGACAGTCTTCATGACTTAAACTTAGGTAGAGTTCTTAGACATGAAACCAAAGCATGATCCATAAAGGAAAATATTGATAAATTGTACTTCACTAAAATTTAAAGTTTTGGTCTGCAAATAACACTGTCGAAAGAATGAAACAGAAGCTACAGACTGGTAGAAAATATTTACAAATCATATACCTGACAAAGGAATTATAAAGAACTCTCAAATTCAACAATAAAAAAAAATTTAAAAATGAGAGAAGACAAAAAATGAGAAAAAACATAAATCATTGGTGATAATATACAGGTGGCAAATAAGCACATGAAAAGATATTTAACACAATTGATCACAAGATAAACATACTTTAAAAACCATGATGAGACTGATGAGGGAGCAGAAGGCTGGCTAAGGACAGAGCACAAGCTGATACCCAGCAAACTGGCCCCTCCCCCACTCCTGGGTGGGATATATGTGACATTCTTCCAGGAAGCTCCCAACTATCTTAATGTTAATGCTTTGCTAGAGGAAAAAACAACCTTAACTTGACAATGGCAAGACCTCCTATCTTGTAGGTCTCCTTTAGCATATGAAAGTTGTTTCGAAACCTCCCTTTTCCTTACCTCCCCCAACTCCCAAGTATATAATCAGTCTCCCCTCACAATCCTGGTGCAGCAGTTCTTTCTGCCCACAGATCCTGTCCCTGTGCCTTAATAAAACCACCTTTTTGCACCAAAGATGTCTCAAGAATTCTTTCTTGGCTGTCGGCTTGGAACCCTAATGTTCTTTCTTACATCAAGATAACACTATACATCTACCAGAAGATGAAAACAAGTAATATAATTCTGAGTATTATAAGAATGTGGAGCAATTGAAACTCTTTGGGAATGTAAACTCTGGTGGGAATGTAAATCTTGAAAATAGTTTGGCTGTTTGTAATAAAACAGTTTCTTAAATAGTAAACCATTACTGTATGACTCAGCAATCCACTAGTGGTTATCTAGAGAATTGAAGACCTGTGTTCACGAAATACCTGTACATAAATGTTTGTGGCAGCTCTGTTCATAATTGCCAAAAACAGTAAACCACCAAAATACCATTTAACTAGTAAATGGATAAACTACAGTACATGTATACAATGGAATACACTGCCAGCAATAAAAAGAAACCAATTATTGATAAACACAACTTAGATGAGCCTAAAATGCATTTGTGTTGAGTAAAAGAAGATTGCATACTGTGATCCCAGTTATAGGACATTCTTGAAAAGATAAACTATAGGGATTGAAAAACAAATCAATGGTTGCCAGGAATTATGGTGGGAAGAGGGTGACTATAAAGGAACAGCACCAGAGGTTTTTAATGTATACTTACCCTAGTGGTGGTTACCTGAATCTACATATGTATAAAATTTATTGAACTATACACCCCCCAAATTTCCTAAACATGGATCTTTTGAGGGTCAAAGTACATACATATATTTAGTTGTTTTTTTTTTTTTTTTAAGATTTTATTTATTTGAGAGAGAGAGCACGAACTGGGTGAGGGGCAGAGCTGAGCAGGGAGCCCGATCAGGGGGCTCGATCCTGGGACCCTGGTATCATGACCCTCATGAGCCAAAGGCACACTCTTAATCAACTGAGCCACCGAGGCGCCCCTACATTTAATCTTTTGAAACATATTCCCATACTGGTTTTCGGAAGTGTTGCAATAATTGGCATCCCAATCAGCAGCACCTAAGAGTGCCTGTGCTCCTGCACCCTCACTCACCATCACCAGGACTTAACATTCATTATCACCTTTTCCAATTTAATGGGTATAAATGATGTTAGGTGAGCTTTTTAAAAGAGAGAGAGAGAGGGACGGGAAGAGAGAGGTTGTGTGAGTGTGTGTGTGTAGCAATCAATCATTCAGCCCTAGTTTGTTTTGAGTCGCGTGTATCCATCTCAGGCCATATTGTTAAGTGCTTTTTGTATTAGGAAATTCCTGTGCTTGTTCCTAAATAGGTATGGAATAAATCTGGTCAGTGTCGTTCTATATTCAGGAATCAGGTAGATGATTTCTGCCGCTGGATATTTTGAGCTGTGAATGGGGAATAAAGGGCCCTATCAGGAACTCCTAAAATGTGTTATTCTTTCTCTTAGATAACTGTCTCTCCTTGTGGCTGCCACAAAAATGCCATGTTAGGCCCTTGAAAATATAAGATATAACTAATAGAAATGTCCAGGTGAAGGTAGGACTTGTTTCCTATGCAAAGGATCACATGAATAAGTGCCACAAATAATCACTTGGGACCTCCAGGCAAAAATTTTAAAAAGGACCTTTGTAAGCAGGCCTTGTCAACACTCTACCCATGTTCCCTTGGATTCAAGTACCATTTTTATGCATGTGGTCCCCCAGTATGCTTTCACTCCCAATGGCTAGCACCTGCCCACAGGCTGCTGGACTCTCTCTGCACATGGATAGCTGGTAGTGCCAGGGAATTGTTTTTTCTGGGAACAACAACAACAACAAAATTATATTTATCAACAAAATGATTAGAGCTTTTAAAATGGAATCTACTTGTTCTGGTGGCTAGTGAGCCTGGTAGAAATAGGAAGAGATTATCAGGGGTCTGTGAGTGTGTGTGTGTTGGGGGGGTGCCTAGTTTTATCAAGAAATAATTGACATATATCAGTGTATCCTTCATCCAAATGGCCTATGATGGCTTCTCACCATGTCCACATAGGGTGATGGTCATGCCTCAGAAGTGCAAATTGCTGAAGTTCATACCCCATTGGCAGGAATCTAGCTATATGGCCACATCTAACTAGAATGGTAGCTGGCTGGGTAGGTATGTGTCCAGTTTATAACTGTGGTTCCATGGTTGTGAGGGAGAAGGGAGGGCAGTCCTTGGGATAGCTACTAGCCTCTGCCACAGATATACTTTTGTGTTATCCACAGCTCTAGAGAGAGGAAAGATGGGCACCTGACTTGGTCATGTTTTCTGTTCTGGTTCTAGCTTATTTTCTTTTGCCTCATCTCCATACAGACCCAGGTGGCAAATGATGAGCTCACCTGTGGAATAGTTAATCTTTAAATAAGTAGGTCCTTTCCAGAAGTCTAGAGAATTTACTTGAGGTTCATGTTTCATTCAAAGTATAACATGTACCTTCTATATGGAGATCTCAAAACCTTGGATATAATGGTTTTGGATGGAATAACACGAGTGGTGATTTTTTTAAAAGGATGAGCTCTTAGGAGAAATCAGTAAGAGAGTGTGGGGAAAGAGGTGATAATGGAGAAGCAGTCCAGAGAGAGGCAATTTCAGGCAAAGTCACCACCTTGACTTGATCCCACAGAGGAGCTCTGGGGCCTAAGTTATGCTTGGACTGGAGGCAAGGGTGCCGAGCCTCCATACTCTTGCATTAGTCAGGCTTTGGCTCAGTTGCCTCAGGGATGACAGCCTGGTGCTGGCAGGCAAAGCTGCACCCGTAGCTCCAGCAGTCTTTCCAAGAGAGTTATAGGTACAAGCATTGAGAAGCTCATGGAGGGGCAAACAGAACCAGTGAAAGGGATCTGAGGGGATCTGGGAAGAGCTCGAACAATGTCTGCTACAGGTGAAGTTTATCATTGAGCCGAGTAGCTGCTCTTCTGTTACTGCTTTCTTGGAAAGAGTGGCCTTCCAGCATCATTGGAATGGGGCTCAAGCTTTGTGGCAGTTCCTAGATAGTCTTTTTAGCCCAGATCAGGCTCTTTCCTCTGGACCCTTCTTGCTTACTTGGAAGCAGTAAATTGGGATGGATTCTTGAAAACCTGAGATCTGCAGGTTACAGGGAATGGATTACTTCATTCTCTTCCTCAGAGACAAAGCAAATGTCATGACAATAGAGCTTCCAACCCAGGCATATCCCACCAAACGAAGCGGGTGGTTGCTGCAGCTTAAGTGATTCTCCCATGTGGCCGTTTCTAGGTACATCTTTTTAAATTGGTTGTGCTTAAATTAGCAGCGCTTTACTGTTAATATTCCTCTCTCGAAGCAGCCAGCACAGTTTCAATCAGGAGCCTGGTTAATATGCAAAAAATGATTTGTTTTGATTTCAGTCTGGTGTTTTTTTTTTTTTTTCTTTGCCAGGCAACTTCTTTATCAAATTCCTCCGCTTTTAAGGGATGAGAAGAAATGTATTTTCTTAAAGTCAGAGGGCATGTTTTCCTTAAAATTGGAGATGGAAGGCCTCTCTGGGACCTGGTCTGAAATCTCAACAGCATAACTTTGCCAGCGGCGAAAGCTCTCTTCATAATTTTCAGTGTACCTTCAGGTGCCATCAGCTTCCTGATTATGTCGTGTAAAGTCTTATCCATTGGAAGTCACAACTGACATAGTTGTTCTATCAAAGTTTATAATATTTTGCTGCTTATTGTGTGACCTTCGGCAAGTTACTTAACATCTCTAAATCTGTTTTATCTACTCCTTGGGGTTTCATGCAATTTTAAGTCTGTAATCCCTTATCCAAAAACCTTGATGCATTTCCAATTCAGAATTTTGGAGATTTTTAGAAAGGTAATTCAGCACATATATTATTTAATACCCCCAGTGGAGTCTGGGGAAGCACCCTGTAATCAAAGACATTAATATTTCTGCAGCCAAAACTATGAATATTCACACTGAGTAGCATAAAGACTAAAAATAGCTTCTCATCAGTCCAAGGAAAGTTTGTAACTAAGTTACAAATAAATCTTTCTGTTTTCAGAGCTCTTTGGATTTGGGGATTGGGAACCAGAGGTTGTTGTCTTCTGATGACACAGACCATCCCTGTGTCCATCCATCCATTTCCTACTGGTTCCAGAAAGGACTGAAGGCAGTATACTGATGCATGTGGAAAGGCCAGCTCCTAGATGGTGCTGTTTTCCTCCCTGCTTGTGATGCAAGCGGGCTCTTTTGAATTTTCCTTTCTTCGACATTTTTAATCCTAAATTGCTTTTCCCAGTGGTCTGATTTCAGGCATGACTCTACTCTTTTGATACAAACAGATGAGGACATGATTTAAAAATTTTTTTTCTAGAGAGGGAAAAACAATAATGTAAACACTTAATTAGTAGCCTCATGAAGCAACAAATGGAATTGTCTAAAAGTTGGTAGGAAGTGCTAAGAAATTCTCCAGGTGGCAAGTTTCAGGAAGTTCAGAACTAAACATACAGCAAGTTTGTCAATAAACACAAAGGGCTGAAAGCCTGTGGCAAACCCTCAAAACTACCATGATACCATCTCTGCTCCCCCAGTCTTCATCAATCCCTGCTTAACTTTGCTATGGTAATGTTTAATTTTTACTTATTATGTCAAAATATATAAAATACTTTTGATACTAAACCTAACAAGATTAATCTTCTACAAAATTTATTTTCACCCTATATCCTTCTGGAATTTTCTTGTGAAAATTTGTTAGGGTAAAATTTTGCCAGAGGAATATTCAGTCAGTGGTCTTGATCACTTTTGGGCGTGTTTTCCTCTTTTACTACATTTTTATTTATCTTAGTAGAAAATAATAATAGTTCGCATTTATTGAATGGTTACTATATGCTAGAAATTTATTAGTACCTACATTTACAGCCCACAACTCCTTATGCAAGTCCCTGGGGCCGGGTGCACTTTTTGGGTTTTAGAAAGGTAATGTGTGGTAGATGCTGACTATACTGTTTCATCCCAGGGGTGTTTGTGGCACCATCTCCCAAATCACACACACGTGATATCCCTGTAGGAAAATGTGGGATATTTCTGTTGGGAAATGAAATAAGAACTGTTACTATCCCCTGTGTATTGCAGAATGAACCTGATCCAAGGTGGGGTCGATCTTTAGGCTGCTGGGATGTCTTGCCTGATGGGAGTGACTTTGTTTGCCTGGGGGCTTCAGCCACCAGACAGTCCAACAGTGTGATTTATGATAGGGACATGGGGCCATGCTTTATCAGTTCTGACTTCTGGAGGAACTGGGGACTAAAGGTATTAGCCCAACCTCTAGGAGGGGGAGGCAGGGCCCAGCTTGTCAGGAGTGGTGCATGAACTGAGTCCAGAATAAATGATGGGCAAGTATGGTAAATTCTGCTGAAAGTGGGTTATAAACCAGAGAGATTTTTAACATGATATTGTACTGTGGAAGGGAGTTAGGTTCACTTGTACAGAAGTAATTCTGACTCTAAAACAGAATAGCAATTCTTTCTTTTTCTTTTTCTTTTTTTTTGTACCTTTGACCTCCGTCACCCATTTCACCCATCCCCACCTCTGGCAACCACCAATCTGTTCTCTGTATCTATAAGCTCATTTTGTTTGTTTAGATTCCACATGTAAGTGGGATCATACAGTATTTGTCTTTTTCTGTCTGACTTCCTTAGCATAATACCTTAAAGTTCCATCCATGTTATTGCATATAGCAAGATTTCCTTCTTTTTTATGGCTGAATAATATTTCATTGTATATATATACCACATATATATATATACCACATTTCTTTATCCATTCATTTATCAATGGATACTTAGGTTGCTTTCGTATTTTGACTATTGTAAATAATGCTATCATGAACATGGGGATGCATATTGCTTTTGAGTTAATGTGTTTGTTTCCTTCAGATAAATACCCAGAAGTGGAATCACTGGATCATATGGTAGCTCCATTTTGAATTTTTTTTAGGAACTTCCATACTGTTTTCCATCACAGCTACACCAATTTACATTCCTACCAACAGAGCACAGGGCTTTCCTTTTCTCCATGTCCTCATCAATATTTGTTCTTTCTTCTTTTTTTTTGACATTAGGCATTTTAATAGGTGTGAGGTGATATCTCATTTTTATTTGCAGTTTCCTGATGATTAGTGATGTTGAGCATCTTTTCATGTGTCTGTTGGCCATCTGTATGGTTTCTTTGGAAAAATATCTATTTAGATCTACTGTCCATTATTTAATTGGATTGTGTTTTTTGTTATTGTATTGTATGAGTTTTTATTATATTTTAGGTATTAACCTCTTATCAGATATATGATTTGCAAATATTTGATCCCATTTTTGGTAGGTTGCTTTTTACTCAAGATTTTTTATTTATTCGAGAGCGAGAGAGACAGAGATAGCAACAGAGATAGGGAGAGAGAGAGCAAGAGTGGGGAGGAGAGGAAGAAGCAGGCTCCCCACTGAGCAGGGAGCCTGATGTGGGACTCGATCCTGGGCTTGATCCCAGGACCCTGGGATCATGACCTGAGCTGAAGGCAAACACTTAACTGACTGAGCCACCCAGGCGCCCGGTAGGTTGCTTTTCATTTTGTTGATGGTTTTCTTTGCTGTGTAAAAGCTTTTTAGCTTGTAGTCCCACTTGTTTATTTTTGCTTGTGTTGCCTTTGCTTTTAGTGTCAAATTCAAAAAAATCATTGACAAGACCTTGTCAAGGAGCTTACTGGTTTCAGGTCTTACATTTAAGTCTTTAATCCATTTTCAGTCTTTTTTGTTTTTTAAGATTTTATTTATTTATTTGACAGAGAGAGAGAGCACAAGCAGGGGGAGCAGCAGGGAGAAGGAGAAACAGGCTCCCTGCTGAACAGAAAGCCTGATGTGGGGCTCGATCCCAGGAGCCTGGGATCATGACCTGAGCTGAAGGCAGATGTTTAACCAACTGAGCCACCCAGGGGCCCTGATAGTAGTTCAGTTTCATTCTTTTGCATGTGGCTGTCCAGTTTTCCAAACACCATTTATTGAAGAGACTATCCTTTCTCTATTGTATATTCTTGGCCTCTTTGTTATAAATTAATTGACCTTATATGTATGGGTTTATTTCTGGGCTTTCTTTTTTTTTTTTTTTCATTGATTTATGTGTCTGTTTATAGCATACTCTTAGCATACTCTTTTGATTACTTTGAAGTATAGTTTGAAATTAGTGAGCATGACACTTCCAGCTTTGTTACTCTTTCTTAAGATTGCTTTAGCTGTTCAGGGTCTCTTGTGGTTCCATACAAATTTTAGGATTGTTTGTTCTATTTCTGTGACGAATGCTATTGAAATTTTGATAGGAGTTGTATTGAATCTATAGATTGCTTTGAGTAGTGCAGACTATTTTCACAATATTGATTTTTCCAATCCATGAACATGGAGTATCTTTCTATCGATATATATCTTCTTCAATTTCTTTCATCAATGTCATAGTTTTTGGTGTGAATGTCTTTTACCTCCTTATTTAAATTTATTTTGGGGTATTGTATTCTTTTTGATGCATTTGTAAATGGGATTGTATTCTTAATATCTCTTTCTGATAGTTCATCATTAGTATATAGAAACAACAAATTTTGTCTATTGATTTTGTATCCTGCAATTTTACTGAATTTGTTGATTAGTTCTAACAGTTTTTTGATGGAGTCTTTAGGGTTTTCTATATAAAATGTCTCCTGTGAATAGTAACAGTTTTACTTCTTCCTTTCTAATATGGATGCCTTTTATTTCTTTTTCTTGCCTAATTGCTCTGGCTAAAACTTCCAATACTATGTTGAATAAAAGTGGCAAGAGTGGGCATCTTTTTCTTGTTCCTGACCTTAGAGATGAAGTTTTTAGTTTTTCACCATTGAATATGTTGCTAGCTGTGGCCTTATCATATGGCTGTTACTATGCTGAGGTACATTCTCTCTATAAGCATTTTGTTGAGAGTTTTTATCATAAATGGGTGTTGAATTTTGTTAAATGCTTTTTTGCTTTTATTAAGATGATCACATGATTTTTTTTATGTTATGTTAATCACCATACATTACATCATTAGTTTTTGATGTAGTATTCCATGATTCATTGTTTGCGTATAACACCCAGTGCTCCATGCAGAGCGTGCCCTCTTTAATACCCATCACCAGGCTAACCCATCCTCTCACCCCTTTCCCCTCTAGAACCCTCAGTTTGCTCTTCAGAGTCCATCATCTTCATGGTTTGTCTCCCCCTCCGATTTCCCCCCCTTTATTCTTCCCCTCCTGCTATCTTCTTCTTCCTTTTTTTTTTTTTTAACATATAATGTATTATTTGTTTCAGAGGTACAGGTCTGTGATTCAACAATCTTACACAATTCACAGTGCTCACCATAGCACATACCCTCCCCAATGTCCATTACCCAACCACCCTATCCCTCCCACCCACCACCACTCCAGCAACCCTCAGTTTGTTTCCTGAGATTAAGAATTCCTCACATCAGTGAGGTCATATGATACATGTCTTTCTCTGATTGACTTATTTCGCTCAGCATAACACCCTCCAGTTCCATCCATGTCATTGCAAATTGGCAAGATTTCATTCCTTTTGATGGCTGCATAATATTCCATTGATCACATGATTTTTATCCTTCATTTTGTTAATGTGTATCACATGGACTTATTTACAGATGTTGAATCATCCTTGCATCCTTGCATGGAATAATATCACATGATCAAGGTTTATGATCCTTTTAATGTATTGTTGAATTCGTTTTGCTAATATTTTGCTGAGGATTTTTGTATCTATGTTCATTAGGAATATTGGCTTGTAGTTTTCTTGTGGTGTCCTTGTCTATTTTGGTATCAAGGTAATTCTGGCCTCATAAAATGAGTTTGGAAGTGTTCCATCCTCTTCTATTTTTGGGGGGGGAGAGTTTGAAAATGTTTGGTATTAATTCTTTAAATGTTTGGTAGAATTCTCCAGTGAAGTGGTCTGGTCCTAAATTTTTGTTTGTTTGAAGGTTTTTGATTATTGATTCAATTTCCTTACTAGTAATCCATCTGTTAATATTTGCTATTTCTTCATGATTCAGTCTGGGAAGATTGTTTTTAGGAATTTATCTACTTCTAGATTGTCAAGTTTGGCATACACTTTTTCATAGTAGTCTCTTCTGATCCTTTGTATTTTTGTGGTATCAGTTATAATGTCTCCTCTTTCATTGTTGATTTTGTTTATTTCATTCTTCTATCTTTTTCTTGGTCAATCTAGCTAAAGTTTTTTCCATGTTATTTATCTTTTCAAAGAATTAACTCTTAGTTTCATTGATTTTTACTGTTTTCTTTTTAATCTCTATTTCATTTATTTCCACTCCAATGTTTTTTTTTTTCCCCTCCTTCTACTAACTTTGGGCTTTGTTTTTTCTACTTTTTCTAGTTCCTTAAGGTGGAAGGTTAGGTTGTTTACTTGAGATTTTACTTGTTTCTTGAGGGAGGAATTTATCACTATGAACCTCTGTCTTAGAACTTCTTTTGCTGTGTGAGTTTTGTTATATTGTGTTTTCATTTTCATTTGTCTAGAGATATTTTTTAATTTCTCTTTTGATTTCTTTGACTTATTGGTTGTTCACAAAGATGTTGTTTAATCTCCACATATTTGTGAATTTTTCAGTTTTCTTCTTGTAATTGATTTCTAGTTTCATACCAAATGGTTGGAATGATAGGATTTCAATCTTCTTAAATTTATTGAGTTGTTTTGTGGCCTAACATATGGTCTATCTTAGAGAATGTTTTATGTGCACTTGAGAAGAATGTGTGTTCTATTGCTTTTTGAATGGGATGTTCTGTATATATCTGTTAAGTTCATCTTGTCTAATGTATCATTTAAGACCAATATTTCCTTATTGATTTTCTCTCTGAATGATCTTTCCATTGATGTAAGTGGGATATTAAAGACCACTTTAATATTGTAATGTTATTTCTCCCTTTAGCTCTGTTAATATTTGCTTTTTATATTTAGATGCTCCTATGTTGGGTGCATAAATATTCACAAATTTTATATCCTCTTGTTAGATTGACCCCTTTATCATTTTGTAATACCCTTCTTTGTCTCTTAAGTCTTTGTTTTAAATTTTATTTTTTCTGAAATAAGTATAGCCGCCCCAACCTTCTTTTTGTTTCCATTTTCATGCAGTATTTTTTCCCATCCCTTCACTTTCAACCTGCATGTGTCCTTACATCTGAAATGAGTCTCTTCTAAGCAGTATATAGATGGGTCTTATTTTTTTTTATCCATAGAATAGTAGTTCTTTATGCTTATATGATGATTTTTAAAACATTATGCATTTATAATTTTATTTCTTCCTCATATCACTCCAAAACATACAGGCAGTAAAGTAGATGTTGGAGCCTGATAGATATTGAGCTATTTGTTGCTGAATAATGGGATTTGTTACGCTCTCTGAGGCTCAGCTTCCTCAACTATAAAATGGGGATACTGGTGGCAACTCTCCTAGAGGGATGGGTGTGGCATTGGTATGTGTGAAAATCACCTGAAATATCATCACAGGTATTTATTTAGTGATGATGTCGTTATTTTACAGATGAGAAGAGTAAGTCAGAGATGTTAGGGAGCTTCCAAAGGTCATATACTTCTCTGAAGCAGGAATCAGATTTTGTTCTAGTCCCATAGACTTTTGAAAGATAAGGATAGAAAAGGCCTTAAAGGTCATCTGGGTATAAGATTTTCAAATTCTTATTTTAAGTTTCAGAGAAAATCCCGGAAAACCCTAGAATGAGAATCTGATAAAAGTGAGGTCACTCTCATTTAGGTGGTCCTGGCCTCTTCTCCCCTTTCAAACTTCTCAGTAACCTCTAAAGGGTCTGTGGCACCCTAGGAACCCTTGGAACACTTGGAACCGTTGGAACACTGTTTGAGAATCTCTGGTCCATTACCACCTTTCCTTTACAAATTAGGTAGCTGGGACTCAGAGAGGTCATATTACTTGCACAAGGTCACACAGCTGGTCTCCAGCAGGGGTGAGACTTAAGTCTTGTTGACAGAATCCAAGCTTAGTGCTCTCCCTTTTCTACCTCACCACCTCTGTGCAGCAAGGACATTTGACCCCACATGAGACTGTGCCATCTAATGACATTAAAAGGTTGCCCTCCATCCCAGGAATCATATGTAGGACTTCAGCCTTATTCACATTCCCCAGTGCTCTCTTTTCCAGTTTGCACTTTGAAGGCTGAAAATATGGAGCTTCATTTCTAGTTAATCTTGCCAATTGGGTTCCTGTCAGGCTTTACTGATGTAAGACATTTGTAGGAAGCTGGAAATCAGAAGGGTAGAAGCCACTCTACTTCTGGTTTTGGAGCTGTGAACAACTGAGAGTGATTTTGCAGATTTCAGCAGCATTCATGTTCCTAGGAGTAGCACCCATGGAAACTATTCTATGTGGTCTTGAGGTAATCTCATTTTATACCTCATGGCATTTAAAGAAATCTTTTGAAAGTACCAGTTACTTCCCTCTGGCTAAGGAGAACCAAGGGACTATGTTACACCATTTAATGGTTTCACAGCTAGGAAGGGAGAACACAGATATATTTTGTTCCTGTATTTCATCTCCTTGGCCTACTTCTGATTTCAGCACCATTGCGGTGGACAGCTCCACACCAACTAATAGTGTTCTGAAAGCTTTGTGTCACTTCAGGTACTCCTGGAGGCTGATGTCAAAGCAGGGTTAGATGAACAAAAGGTTTATAAGGGGAAACTTCTGTGAAGCGTAAAGGGGAAGAAGCAAAAGTAGGCAGGGAGTTCCTCAGACCACAGTGTAGTTCTGGGACAATCTTGGCCAGGGCAATGGGGAGTCCATGTGCAGAGACTGCCCTTTAGAGGAGTCCTGCACTGGGTAGGAATGACCTGGTTCCAGTGCCCCTGTTGTACTTTTGTTAGATGGAAGCAACCAGGGAAAGCATGGCTTTGGGGTGAGTGCTGTTGCAGATCCGAGAGTGCAATAGCCAGAGATGCCTTGCATCAGGTTCACTGAAGGATATCTGAGCAGTGAACCTCTATGCCATGAATGGTCCCCATAGCTTCTTTTTGCTTTTTGCCCTTGAGCTTTCTCCAAACCTGATGAGGTCCATGGGATTTTTACTTGCAGTCAGCCCAGAAGTGCAAGGGGGACAGGGACTTAGGAATAATTGTGCAGCTTTTCATCTAAGGCAGATTCCATATGATTCCCCAGCAGGTCCCCAGCAGGGTTGAGACCAGTCATCCACTGTAGTAACCTGCTCATTAATGTACTCTTTATTGTCTTTTCTGTTTCCTACTACCTCACTCCTGCTTCATATTACTCTACAAATAAACTATTCTAAACAGACCTTACCTCAGAATCTGCTTTTTGGGGAGCTCAGAAGAACACATCTGAGAAGCTGAGTTGCTCTTGGGGGTCAGCACTTCTTGGGGGTCAGAGTAAGAGCACTCTAAGAGGGACTGACACTCCAGGGTACAGGGTTAAAATTCCTTCCAGGGTAAAGCTCGGATGGTGCCAGATTTTTCATAAGGAAGCCTGGGTTGCCTAACACACTGTATTTTAAAGTGTCTCCTTTTTCTTTTTTTAAAGAAAAAAAAAAAGGTGGTTTTCATCTATTCCCCCAGGTCCCTTGCCACATAGTGGTTAGCCTCTTGGCCTTACTCACATTGACAGTGTTTTCCAACCTTTTAAAACCCATGCAGCTATTTATAAACCACCAAACTTCTCAGGATCTGTCCCAAGAGTCTGTTTCCTTAAGACTTATCAACTTGGGCATCACTACTCTATTTCCTATGTATGGCAAACATGTTTTCCTGAACTTTTCTTTCTATACTCATATTCTAAAAAACCAGTATGCTCTAGCTTCATGTGAAATTATATCACAATGTTTTTATACCAGTTGTCTTCCCCTTGGAGATCATTCTTCCACTTCTTTCATCTTGAGAATTGCTACATTAGAAGTATGGTGACAAGAGTGGATTTTCTCCCCTTCATCCCTTTTCTTCCTTCCCTTGGTCTTACTGCCAATAGGAAGCAGTCTTTGATAAGACAGTGAAGAAGCAAATAATTCTATTAACCTGAGAATCTGTAGCTCTCTCTGCTGGTGCCCAGGTTCCCTTGCTCTTACCACCCTGCCATCAGACTTCCAGATACCTGCATCTACATTTTGTCACCTGAGGCCTTAGTCTGATGGCAGAAGACATTTTCCCTAACCAGGGGCAGGCTTGATGCTCCAGGGAATTAATAGCTCCTGGGAGTAGGATTCAAGTAACAAATACTCCAGTTCTTTCAAGTGTTTGTTCAATACCAGCTCCTGGAGAGTCTCTGGGGGGGGCATTAAGCTCTGGTGGCCTCTAGGGGTAAACTAGCTCAATAAAGAACCCTTCCGTGTCCTACTTCTTCATTCCCTTAGCCAGTGGAAACAGTGATGCAGTATTCCTGGACACCCATCTCATGGGAACTGAGGGAAACATGGTGGAAAAGTAAAAGTAATGTGCTTCAAATCTTCTAATTATAAGAATGACTCCTTCCTGGAAGTGGGCTGGACCTGTGCAGCCTTGGGACTAAGCAGGCCTAAAGAGAGGTTATCCTCCATGTCTGTGTGTGGGTCTATGGCTCCCTCCATATCTGTGACAGAGTTGGTTGATGAGGACAGAAATGTATTGAAGATCTCTTTCTAACTAGAGTTTCAGGGCTTCCTAAATTCCTTCCCGTCCTATTAGTTAAATCTGCAACATAGTCTAAAACAGGCATAAACTCTTGTCCCCTAAAGTCTCTCCCGAGGAACCCTGGGTGGCTCAGTCGGTTAAGCATCTGCCTTCAGCTCAGGTCATGATCTCAGGGTCCTGGGATCGAGTCCCACATCGGGCTCCCTGCTCAGCGAGGAGCCTGCTTCTCCCTCTGCCTGCCACTCCCCCTGCTTGTGCTTTCTCTCTCTCTCTTTAATAAATAAATAAAATCTTAAAAAAAAAATAAAGTCTCTCCTGAGATCCAGTGTGAAGGAGCAAGCTTTTGCTTAGGTACCTGTAGGGAACTAATAGATTACCCTCTCTAGATGGTGTTAGGCTAGGTTGGGTCATGCTGAAAAGTGATCACTGTATCACTATGTGTCTGAAATTTTTGAAAAATTTCTTTCACTATTAGCTATTTTGATGCTGATGTATATTTTTTTTATTTCCCTAAGTCTTGATCCTAATGGAGACAATTGCATGTCAAACAAGAAGCCTGGGAAATGTGCAGGTGGAATATTTCTGAGCAGAATTAACCAAGAATCTTGGGTGGAGGTGGAGATGTTCCTCTTCTGATGTCAGGAAACTCCCAAGGACTTCTCTGTGCAGGATATATACCTGCCGTGTCCATGCCAAACACCTCCAAGGGGCAGACTGTGTGTTTTTTCTGTTACTATTTGATGTAATAAATTTCATCATTAGGGAATGTGCATGATAGGTAGCTCATAGTCCTAGGATATCTATAAATAATCATGGATTTAAAAAAATCATATTCATGCAATAGAATAGAATAGAAATGAACAAACTGGTTCATTTGTGGGCTTTTAATCCTTGAGGTACATCATTCTTTGTGAAGCATCAGATTTTCAAGCTGTTTGTTTGCCTTTGACAGGCAAAGAGGCAGCATTCTCTGATCCTCTGAACGTCTCTGGGAGCTTAGGGCAGAGGTGGGCATAGGGGTGTTTTAGGGACACCGCTCTTTGAGAAACTATGATTTAAGGGAACAAAGTGAGAGTCCAAATATGACCTTTATTGGAATGACCAGCATCCCAGCTTAAAAAAGAATCTCAAAGCCTAAAATCAGCCTCCTGGAGTGGGACTAAGGAGCTGCATAAAAAGCTCCTCCCTTCCCCGTGGCTCTCATCTAAACGAAAGTTTGAGGCTCTCTGCTCTAAATAGGAGAGGGTGCTGTGGGTGGACGAGAAAACCTCTTTTTAATTTTCTGATTCAAATATCCTGTCACATGTGTTCTGATTTCTTTCTTTCTTTCTTTTTTTTTCTTTTCTGAAAACACAAAGCAGCCTGTGGAATTAGAGGACACAAAAGCCAGCAGCTTAAATAAAATCAAGGGGTTTTATATTAGAGGTCAGGAAATGTGACTCCTATTCAACATGTTGGCAAGGGTGTGGCCTCAATTCTATTTTTCTAAGATATGGAAACATTATGGAGTAGAATTAAAAAAGCATATGAAAGTTGCAGCTGAAAGCAGGATATTCAAAAGAAACTTGAAGGCTGGTGGAAGTGTGCGGGGAAGGAACGACTTGCTTCCTGCTCTCCCCTGGACAGCCGGGTGCATGCCTGCTCGGCTCCTCAGTCTGAGATGCCTGCTGCCATGGAGAGCAAGAGTACAAGTCTGTTCACCATGCAGCGGTATTTTTGGTAGCTGAGGTAAGTCAGATTGAGGCTAACACAGGGGCTTTCCTGTGTGGGGGCAGGTTTCTCTTCAGGCAGCAAGAAGGAGCCATGAGCCTGCAGGGTGACAGAAGAGATCACAAACTGCAGGTTTTGTCTGACGCCTCATCCACTCCATGCAACTTCTCCTTTAGGCTATAGGGGAATTCTATTAGAAAAACTGATATAGAAGGTAGTATCTTTCTCAGTGATTCATGTGAGGATCAAGAATTTGATAGCCAAACTGAATCCCAGATTAGGAGCTTTCTAGTTTAGGGAATGTACAGCCCCAAAATGTACAAAGTAAACCCACAGCCAAACACCACTTATCCCCAAATATGTATTATATATAACAAGAGATGTTAATATCATTAAAGTGTTCCCTGTGCTCAGAGCTTGGCACACATCCTCATTCAATATTCCCTGAACCATATGAGCCTTACACTGGGTTCTCTCCAAAGCAGACCCTGAGGCAAAGACTCAGGTGCTTTATTTGAGAGGTGGTCCCAGGAAGCACGGTGATAGTGTGGGGAAGTGAGACAGAAGGGAGGAAAATGGACCTGGGTGGGCATGAATGTTCAGGTTATGTAGTGGGCACCTAGGGCACCTAGCACCTAGGATGCTGGCGGCATCCTCACTGTTTGAGGCTGCTTTTGGAGCCATAACTCTTGGGCACTTTTGGCCTGCCCCAAGTGTTCAGTTGTGCTCGCTGCTGTGGCTGGAGGACACTGTCAGGTAGAAAGCTGTGGACTTTGTGAAATCATTCTTAGGCAGCTTCCTGAGGAAGCCAAGTGGCTCTGAGTGGGACACTGAGCTTCCACTACAGGTACATACCACATCCATTTAAAAGATGGGAAAACAGAGACTTTAAGGAAGTCATGTCCTGCTATAGTCGTAAACCTCCTTGCACCTCTGTGGCAATCCTGGTGGCAGCACCCACCAGCAGGAGCCACCCCACAAGAGCCCCTATCTGCCCCCCCAGGGCTGGAGCCTAGAGGGCATTGACTTTAGCATCCCCACACTTCTGATCCAGGACAAATGTCTCACCTGCCTCAAAATACAGCAGTACCTTTTCAACTGTACGTCCTGGGCCATTCCTCCCTCCTCCGCGTCGCAGAATAGAATGGAAGATACTGGCCATGTGGAGGGGTTGTGATGGCTGCCAAACCAGGCCTGGGCAGTGAAGAGACCAGAACGAGAGTGGACAAAGAGCTGAAATTAACAGACCAGCGGCTAGCCCTTAACACTCCAGCTCCATCATTACCCACAAAGCCAGAGTCGGCCCCTCCCTGCTTCCATGTACACTGCCATCAGCTCGTCTGCCGCCATCTTCCTGGGCCAGGCAGACCTGGGTGGCTACTTTCACAGCATTCCACGGAGGAGTCAGACAGCTCTGGGTTCAGGATGAGGCTCCATGGCATGGCAGCTGCTTGAGCAGTTACTTAAGCTCAGTGGGGGAACTGGAGTTTGTCATCGGCAGACTCTACCTTACAGCGGTCCGTCGCAGGTCACTGTGAAGGTCAAATGAGCCAGGCACTCTCGTATATTAAGTGTTCAGTGTCATCACTACTGAATGGCCTGGGGGAGGGGAAAGGCATGGTGTCCTTTGTCCAGTTGGCGCTCCTCAAGGATGGCCCACACCCCCCCCCCACTAATGTTAACAATTATGAATTACACTAATTACTGCACTGAACCACCACAGCTGCAAGGCCTGAGCAGTCCCTGGCAGGTCCGGCCAGGACACCTGGGTCCTCCATGTCTCTGAGGATGTTAACATCGCCAGCCAGGATTTATGCTAACAGGGAGGTAAAGAAACCACTAAAGGTGTGCAGATGCTGAAATACACCAGGGTCAGGGAGGCATGCAGGTGAAGACTGCTGCAGAATGAGCTTTCTCTCTGGTTCTTAAAAGCCAACTCCTTTCCCATGGTTCCATTTTCTCCTTGGGAGTGCTCTCCAGGTGGCACAGTGGGCCCTGCCTTCCCAGCCCCCATTCTTCTGCCACAGGGCCTGTGTGCAGCCCTGTGAACTCCCTGCAGCCCAAACAGACTCTGGAAAGCTGAGCGGGGCAGGCCCCCTGTCAGCATCCCCACCCTGTTCCCAGGGCCCGTTCTTAGCACCCATCTTGACTGGTGAAATAGGTCACTCCAGAGGAAACTTCTGACCTTCCAGGAGGAGCTATAGTGGGTCGGCAGATCGTAGCACTCCTCACACGCCTTTAAACCTCTTCACTGATTGCAAAGTGACCGTCCGGAGGACTCAGGCAGGTGTAGGAGCATGAGCTCAGACACACGAGCTGGGGTGGCCTTCTCTTTCCCAGGAGCTGCTGCTGGCTGCTTGAGTCCCAGAGCTGCACTGCATTCTCACGGGGCTTCTCTCTCTCCCTTCCCAAGGGTATTTTCTGTGTGACTTAGAATAAGTATTGGGTCATGTGGATGTTACCATGGCAACCGGTGTTTTAAATAAAAATAGTCCTACACCCCCGGTAGTCTGTCAGTGTGAAATACGCCCATAGGCAGTGAAAGGCTGTTGGCATCTGTATCCCTTCTATTCCCAGAAGCAGCCTCCTGGCTCCCGCCAGGCCCAGAGCGCAGAACCTGCAGCTCTGTACACAGAGGCGGGTCTCCTGGGTGGTTTAGGGGAGAAGGCGGTAGCTTTCGCACTTGCATCTCCCCAGCTGGCCAGGGGCCCTGCCTGGAACTTCCTTCCCGCACCTCTGCCAGCAGCGGAGGGGTACTGCTGTTCTCGAAGTCTTTCTGGGCAGAAACTAACAGATTCAACGATGGGCTTTGTCTTGAGGTCCACTTCCAGGGGAATATAAACTGAGATAAGGATTTATGTGCAAGTAATTTGGGGGGAGGTGATCTAAGGAATCAGCCGTAGACTGGGCAAGTGAGGTAGGGAAGGGGAGTCAGCTGGTAAAGGTGAGGTTTCAGAAATGACTGCTCTGGACAAGGGTTAGTTCAGGACAAGGGGTTGTTCCCTGAGGAACTCTGGGAGACCTTGTTACCCTCCCAAGGGGCAAGGACAATGGTGGACTTGTCTAGCAAATCCTCCTCTGTCTTTGGGTGAGTGTTTCTCCCAGAGACATTAGGTCTATGCTTTCAGCTTGACCTGTGAGCAATCAGAACAAAAACAAACAAAACCCCACAAGTCCTTGGGCAGAGAATCACAGGTGTTGGCAGGCAGCAGCCTTTAGCATTTGAAGGTGAATCCCTACCTTGAGAACATGGACAGGGCACCACCTCAACTGCTGCAGGCCTCTTGGCCCAGCTGTCAGCCTTCTTGCATGTTAATGAATTTCCTCAACTCTCAAAAGTGCTTTAGGGTTGGGATAAGAGGCTTAGTCTAAAAAGTTAGAGCACGGTGAAATAGCCTTTAAAGATCTTAATAAATCCTGAGACCTTTGAAAAGTTGCCAAAATTCCAGAGAGCCTGAGGATGCAATTGGTGCTATCAAGAATGTCTTTCATCAGGGTGGAGAGCGGAGAGAGGAGTTGCATGGGGAAGAGTCAAGGGAGGCAAGGTTTTCTTTTGGAGACAAGGGAGGCAGTTTAATGTATCCCAAGCAGCTGTCTTTTTTTTTTTTTTTTTAAGATTTTATTTATTTATTTGACAGAGAGAGAGATAGTGAGACAGGGAGCACAAGCAGGGGAAGTGGGAGAGGGAGAAGCAGGCTTCCTGCCAAGCAGGGAGCCCGATGCGGGACTCGATCCCAGGACGCTGGGATCATGACCTGAGCCGAAGGCAGACGCTTAACGACTGAGCCACCCAGGTGCCCCCAAGCAGGTGTTTTTGAAATAGTTTGAGTAGGTCCCTCTTGACTCTATACCTGATACTTTGGGGAGATGAAAGCATTAAGATTAGGTGCAATGATATTGAACCCAAGAAACTCAAAACACTTAGGGAAGGAATGGATGGTGGTTGAGCAGGAGTGAACAGGTGGAGGTATATTGGCAATGCATTGCTTTTGAGCTCTTGGCATGATTTGGGGCAGTGTGGGCATTGTTTCTTCTATTTGGCTCTATCAAAATTAACAGCCATCTGGCAGACCCATTCACCTCCTGATGACAGCTTGGTCTTGCTTTGGATGTAGCATCAGTGGTTCTGTCCATTAGTAAAAGAAAGAATTGCTTTGCAAAGTGCTCTGCCACCTCCTGGGCCAATTAGACACATTTTCCCTGGAATTTGAACTCTAAGTAGGATGTTACAAGGACTAAAATTTGACTGGAGCTTATTGATGTCAACAGTGGTGTCCTGAAAAGAGAAAAAAAAAAGAGCTCATAATTCTAGGAAATTGTGAGCTATTGGGTCCCCATCCTTTTGGAGCCTGGTTCTTTATAGCTTTTCCTTAGATAACAGTATTCCATAGCATTCCAATAAATTCTCATTCCTTTTCCTATTAAATTAACTAAGGTCTGTTTCTATTGCTTGCAATGGAAGAGTCTTGAGTGATCTTAATTTTCTTGGAGGTATGCTACTGGGATTAAAAGACTAGAGACCCTCAGATGGAACCCTATGAAAACCTCTCTCTCTTGCTATTTTGTGTAATAGGTCTATTCAGAAGTAAGAGAGGAAGGGAAAGATGCCTTAGTGTCATCTTTTGAGAGGACCCACCTGAGAGGGAAGTAGGAATGAGAGAGGTTTTGGGGGTGTGGGTAGGGGGCGTGGAGGGGCAATGCCGGCGAAGGGTAAAAAGGGGAGGAAGCAGAATTGGGCCGGAGAACTTCCAACTGCCATATAGGTCTGATGGAGTCTCAGCTGGTCTAGTGGGGAGCTCCTGAGCAAAGATTCCCTTCAGAGAAGTTCCATGTCTCAAGGAAAGGGCTGGCCTCGGGACCCTGCTGTGCTCAGCCCTGGGCTGGGGGCTGCCTGAGCAGAGGCCTGCTCAGAGACTGAGGCACAGCTGAAGGCGCTGCAGCCGGGGGCTATCAGCTCACTGTACTCCTGTACTCCTTGCCACAGAGCAGCAAGTTCTTTCTGGAAGCCAGAGCTGAGCAGTACATCTCCACAGCTGCCTCAGAAAGAAAAGCTGGCTGCCTTCTGCTGAGCGCACACCGTGGGCCAGGCGCTTTTCCCACGTTACCTTCCTCGGGCCTTTCACCAATCCTGTGAGGTTGGTGTTATTTCCACTCCCACAGTTGATGACATGGAGACCTAGCCAGTTATTTACCATGAGATGGTCCTGCTCGTGAGAGGCAGTCAGAGCTGGGATTTGAACCCAGGTCTGCATGGTTTGAACATTCCTGGTTCCATGTTCTATGGGGGTGGTCATTGCTTCAGTTGCTGTCGTCCCTGTGAGGACTTGGGCTCTGCAGCTTCTGTGGCTGCTCATTGTCCCCAAAGAATACATTCTATCTGGGTAGTGGTATGTATAGGCACTGAAGTCTGTCTTGGATTCAAAACACAGCTGTCTCTCCTATGTGCCTAGTTTGAGGACCCTCGAAAGCAGATGCTAAGACAAGGGGTTTATTTGAGAGGCAATCCCAGGAAGCAGGAACTGACAGGAGGAGTTACAGAGAGGAGGAGTATGAGCCAATAAAGGGGCATCAGTGAGCATGTCAACATGTGCTCGAACCTGCTGGGGATTGTCTGAAGAACTGTGCAGAATGTTGGGACCATTTTGACTTCTCTTCCTCATTGGTGGAAGATAGCCCCAGGGGCGCCAGCTCACTGCCCATTCTGGCCCATGTAGCCTACAGGGCTGAGCAGGCTCCAGGGGCACCAGGAAGAGCCTCAGGTACAGAACTGGAGGGGGGATGCAGTCAGCATGCAGGGAACTGCTCATTACAGCCAGGGGAACCAGAGTCCACCTGGATAGTGTGTGGGTGTCCACCCCATCTGCCACATCAAGTATTCAAGGCTTGGAAAGAATCTGCCTCCCATTTCTGGGTATCTGATACCTGTGGCCCAGAACGCCGGAGAAGCAGCAACAATCTCCACACCTGTGGGGGCATCAGATTGTAGTCAGCTGGGGCTACCATAGCAAAGTGCCATGCACTGGGTGCCTGACACCATAGAATTTTATTTCTTGCAGTTTTGGAGCCTGGAAGGCCAAGATCAAGGGGATGGTGGGTTTGGTTTCTTCTTGGGCCTTTTTACTTGGCTTATAGATGGCCAACTTCTTGCTGTGTCCTCACATCACCTTTCTCCTTTGCATACTCAGGGAGAAAGATTTGGTATCTCTTCCTCTTCTTACAAGGACACCAGTCCTATCAGATCAAGGCCCCACCCTTACGACCTCATTTAACTACAATTACCTCCTTGAAGGACTTATCTCCAAATATAGTCACATTCTAAGGCACTGGAGGTTAGGGCTTCAACATACGGACTTGAAGGGAGACAATCCAGTTCATAACAGGCATGAATGGCTGGCAAGAGGACCTGGATCTGAGCCCTATCTCCCCATTCTACTGGCCCCAGAGACAAGGAAGTGAGCAGCAGAGGGTCCCACAGCTTGAGTGGCACTGGGGTGCTGAGTCAGAAGGAAATCTGTCTTGTCAGGGTGACTCCCTGACCCAGAACTGCCCATACCGATGACCTACTGGGCATTGTGCCCCCTAGGCCTCCTGGGCTTGGCCCTTTCTTGAGAATGCTTGGCCCCTCTTCCTGCCTCCCGAGGCCCCTAGACTCTCCTGTATCCCGGTGCTTCTCTCTACCCAACGGGTGCTCCAGGAGGTGACCCGATGCAGCGCCGAGGCCCGGGTTCCAGGGCTGGCTGAGCTGTGAGACTCTAGTGCAAGTGCTTCCTCTGTCCCATCAGCTGAGAAAAGAGGGGACTGGGTCAGGCCACTGTCCCTGTTACCCCAGTCTATCTTCCTGTCCGTGTTGGTGAAAAATTGGAGAGAAGGGCACTGGTATCTGCTGGAAGGGTGGTACATTGGAACAGTCTGCCCAGGAAGGCTATTTGGTAGGGTATCTCAAAGCTCTCAGGACTGTGCATGTCCAAGATTATTCCCTTATGGTACTTCTGAGAAGGGGAAGTGCTGAGCAAAGAGTTAGCTCCGAGGAGAGTCACCAGGGTCGGTCGGTCACCCTGTACCTGTATAAACCTCACAAGGCCCAACACGAAGGGGCCGAGTAAGCAAATCATGGTACCTAATTCAGTGGAACACAGAGACAGAAAATGTGATTCTATAAAGAATATTTAATGATTTGGAAAGATTTTTTTACCATATTGAGTGAAAAGGCTAATTACAGAGCACCCCATAGTGTGGTTTTATCCATGTAAAAAAAAAATACAACCCACTGGAAGGATAATGAACCAGGAATAAACAGTGGTTACTTCTGTGTGATGGGATTGTAGAGATTTTTAAATCTTTATTTTCTAAAGTAACAGTGTGGGGGCGCCTGGGTGGCTCAGATGGTTGAGTGTCTGCCTTTGGCTCAGGTCCTGGGATGGAGCCCCATGTCAGGGTCCCAGCTCAGTGGGGAGTCTGCTTCTCCCTCTCCCTCTGCCTCTCCCCCTGCCTGTGCTCTCTCTGTCTCTGTCTCTGTATCTCTCTCAAAAAATGAATAAATAAAATCTTTAAAAATAAAAAAAATAAAGTAACAATGTATACTCATTGCTTTTGTAATAAGAAAGCCCACAAAAACAGTTCTATAAAAAATAACTTTCCTAGATTTGTCAGAGCTGCTGGCTAATTCTACAGCTACTATATGCACTCCTCCCTCACTGCTTCAGCTTGTCCACTCTCAGCAGATGAATCCTCACCTTTCTAGGTACTCTGTGTGGCCACATGTTGGAGTTCTAGCCACTGAGATGTAGGTGGAAGTTGGCTGTGTGGAGGTTTCTGGGAAAGCTTTGTGTCTGATGAATGGAGAGATAATATTTCTGGCCCTTCTGCCTCTTCTTTCTTCCTCCTGGAATGTGGACATGATGCCTTGAACAGTAGCAGCCCTCTTGTGACCATGAGGTGGTGGAACAGAATGGTAAAGCCTGGGTTTTTGATGGCATCCTTGAGTCACTGCATCAACCCTAGACTCCCTACCTCCAGGTTTTTTGTTATGGGTGATAATTCTGATATAACAGTTCTGGTTAGACTAGTTGTGAATGATTTTGACTGCAAGTAAGAGTTTAGGTCTCCCCTCCAGTTCCTAGGTCACTCCTACCACTCCACGGAGAGAAATAGGGGTATCTTCACTGAGTCACTCTTTTCCCAAGTTGGTAGTGCCATCCATTTGGCAGTAGTCTCTGAATTTGTTTCATGGCTCTGGGAAGAGAGGGGCACTGGATGTCTTCTGCAGACTGGGGAAAGTATCAAGCATCCCTGTGTGCCAGAACAGAGCAAGGCACTACAGCAGATGGTGAGTCAGCTGTCCCTCAAAACACCTACTACATGCTGGGCATTGTGCCAGGTCCCAGGGAGGCCAAAGAGTGAAATAGACACTGACCCTGGGCTTCTGAAGCTTACTGCTTGGTGGAGAAAGAGGATATTGCAAAATACCATTGATTCTTTCCTTAATTATGAGTGTAAAGGGTTTTAAAGTACAGGGTGCCATGTGAGTAATGGGGGAACTTGACCTGGTCTGGAGCTCAGGGAAGGCAGCTTGGAAGCTATTTAGTGTGTCCTTGAGGTTGGCAAGATGAATCCAAAATTCCTGGGCTTGTCTATGACAGCCTCTGGTCACAGTGCCCCATGGAAAGTCATTCTTCCCTTTGCCAAGAGCGCTCGCCTGTGAGCTTTATCGTCCTTATCAATAAAATGAGGGCAGTGGACTTGATTAACCTTGAGCTTCCCAGAGCTTAAATGCCATGTGAAGGCAGCTGAGAGGAAGCCACTTATGGGAGAGTGCAGAGGGGCTGGGGTGGAGAAGCTGGGGGTCAGCAGGAGAAGGGCTGTTTATTCCTCGGCCTTGGCAAAGATGGGTCTCACTTCTGCTCACCTAACAAAAGTGTATAGAACACCTAGTGTGCGCCATGCACGGTGCTGGGACTGACAATAATCCCTGTCCTCAGGGGGTTACTGTCTAGTGAGAGGAGACCAGATCACAGGACAATCATGTCAGAGTCTAAAGGTGCTAAGGCCTTGGAGACAAGGCTGAGCAAGGAAGGGAGCCGGGAGGGAAGGGGTGTGCTGTTGGCACACATTCAGTGGGTAAGTTCAGGGTGGCTCTCAGGGGAGGGAGGGAGTCAAGCTGACACCTGGGGGAAGAGAAGCCTCTGCAGGGAAGGCCTTAGGGGCAGGCAGTCTGAGGACCTGCCGGAAGGTGGAGTGGGGGTGGGGGGAGGGTGGGCAGGCAGATCCCAGGTGGCCCTGGGCAGTGAGGTTCAGAGCCTCATGACTGATTTGTTTCAAAAGGACTGCAGGTCAGCACTTGCCTATTGTATGTACTCTGAGTCAAAAATCAAGGGGCTCGATGGTGGGGAGAGCTGGTAACCCATGTGGCAAGCTGTATGCATGGATGTGGTCTCAGACCCTGTGTCTGCCAAGGATGTCTGTGCAATGAAGCATGTATTTGCTTTTAATTCATTCTGATGTAGTGTTCAATGTGTATGGCTTTTGTAATCATAAAAAAGTCATCAAAAAAAAAATAAGTGGTAATCTCTGGGGATAGGATTATAAGGGACTTTCACATTCTAACCGATCCGTAATACTTTTGATTTTGAATGGTTTGGTGATGGTCAGTGTTTTGTTTTTTCTGTTACTTGGTTTTGTGCCTCTGAACACTGAAGGGTATTCCTCCAGGCAATGTGCAAGAAGAAATGATACAGGCCAAGACAGAAGAGAATTAAGTGAGTTTCACAGTCAAAAAGTCAATTACACACAAACACATCTTCTTCCACTTGAGTCAGGCTTGAGGGAAGAAGCTTAGAGGTTCACACTACAGTAGAGCAGGGCCCCCCTCGCCCCAACCCCCCTCCAGTGCTTTCTCTCCTGGAGCTCCAGTGTTTCCAGCCGAAGACAGCTGGAACATTTTGAAGGCAGGCAGTCCCACGGTGCGGCCTGTTGGCGGGGGAGGGGGAGAGCTGCCCGGGGAGGAGGAGGAGGAGGATGAAGCCCATCAACAAGGTCAAAAGAAGATATCTTTGGAGCTTGACAGTCCACTCACCAGCTCGGAGACCTTGAGCAAGTTTCTTGACCTTCCTGAGCCTGTTCCTCACTGAAAAACAGGAATGACGACACTGCTTCCCTTCCCAGAGCTTCCAGGCGTCTCAGTGAGATGACACAGCCAGGGCCTGCTGGCCTGCAACCCCAGCAGGGGAGCTGAGTCGCTCTCTCTGTTCTGGAGCAGAAGGCTCTAGGGCTCCGGAAATGGAGGGCTAGGCTGTGCGGCCTAATGCAGGTTACTTGACCTTCCTGAAACTCCACTTTTCCAACTATAAAAAACGGAGCCATGATGGTGAAAACCTTCCACTTCTACTCTGTCTGGGTGGTCTATGGACTCTTCCGGAAATTCCAGCAAAGGGCGTGTGCACAGCTTTCTTGCAGACAGTCTCACTGCAGTGCGTGGGAACTTCAGTTACACAAGGAACAGAAACCCTCAAATTACTATCTTTTTTTTTAAGCCACTTCCCTGGGGCCAGCACCTACCAAGAGATAGATGCGTGGAGCTGAAAGTGTCCTTGGCTGTGGCTTGCACAGGAGTACATAAAAGACCATCCATGGGGCCTAAGGCAAACATCTAGTGATGACTACAAGCAAAACAAAACAAGAAAATCTACTCATCAAAAAACAAACAGGGGCTCCTGGGTGGCTCAGTCAGTTAAGCATCTGCCTTCGGCTCAGGTCATGATCCCAGGGTCCTGGGATGGAGCCTGGGCTTGAGCCCCGCATCGGGCTCCCTGCTCCGCGGGAAGCCTGCTTCTCCCTCTGCCTCTGCCAATCCCCCTGCTTGTGCTCACGTGCGCGAGCTCTCTCTCTCAAATAATTAAAAAAAAAACCAACAAACAAAAAACCAAAAATACCCCCCCCCCCAAAAAAAACCCACCTCAAGGTAAAAGAGTAACAAATTTATTTGAATCGATTGCCTGGCGTGTTTTGTCTTTACGGCATTACATTTTGGAGTCAGGGTTTCCCCAAGTTAGTTGCCAATCATAAATGGCTTTACATTGCTCAGACAGACATAGGGTGCTCTGAGGGGACACTGCTAACTTTCCTGGTCCCCAACTGCTCCTTATGGAGTATCAAATCAAAAGCATGTCTGAGTGTGGGTCTGGGGACACCATGGGGCTCCAATCTCTGCTTTGGCTCTGCTCTAGCATGTATACGACCCTCTCTCCTGGGGTGGGAACAGGTCGCTTAGCCTCTCTTGCCTTTAGTTCCTCTTCTTCAAATGGGGTGGTTGTGAGCACAGATAAAAGTGATGTAAAGCCTTTAAAATATGCCATATACTGTGTTAAGAATTCAATACATTTTCAATAATTGTGGAAAAAAACCCTTAAGCCTTTAAATTGGTGGAAAATAACTCACCTTCCAGTGTCCCTGCTGTGAGAGAGAAAAGGATGTTCTGAGCATGTTTATTCAGGTGACGAAGGGAAGGGTCAGGTTCCCATCGTCCGGAACACCTGAGGATTTACTTTCAAATTAGAAAAGTAGGGATGCCTGGGTGGCTCAGTCAGTTAAGCGTCTGCCTTCGGCTCAGGTCATGATCCTGGGGTCCTGGGATTGGGCCCCACATCAAGTTTCTTGCTCAGCGGGGAGCCTGCTTCTCCCTCTCCCACTCCCCCTGATTGTGCCCTCTGACAAAACCTTAAAACAAACAAACAAACATAAAAATCAGAAAAGTGGGTTTAAAAAACATTATTCAACATATAGTAAATGCCCTATTTTTCACACCGCTGCAGATGGCAGGCATGGGCACGCCATTATGTGCCCTTTTATCATTTGGCACCGAAATGGGCACTTCAGAATCTCCTGGAGAGCTGCTTCACACACAGATTGCTGGGCCTCAGCCCGGAGTTTCTGATTCAGCAAGGCTGGGGGTGACATGGACTTGCACATCAAGTTCCCAGGCGAAGCTGATGGTGCTCACACTTTGAGAACTACTGCTCTTCTTAATAGTAAGTATTGACGCAGAAAATGTCTTTTCTAAACCTAGCTTCCCCCAGGAGCACTGACCAGGGTCAGCAGGTGGTGACCAGCTTAACAGGACAAGGTGGTGGATGGAGAAGTGTGTATCTGACGTGCTCCCTGCAGCACCAAGGCTTTTGGCTGTCTGCAGTGGGGCCCCTTGACAGAATCCCATACTTGGGAATGTGGTAGCTGAGAATGTAGGACCCCACGGTAGTTACAAAGATTCTGAATGTACAGCTTTAGATGGTACAGATGGCTAAACCAAGGTTTCAGAAGCAGGTAGGGGGATGGACACTCTAGTTTCTTTCTGCTCTGGTGGCATCAAGTCTACCTAAGTGGAGAGTCTGGGAGGTTCCGAATGAGGGCAGGCCATTCTCAGTAAGGCAGAATGCATTTCGGAAAAGCAGCAATACTGTGGGCAGAAGAGGGTAGATCAGGCCTAGGGCATTGCCTGGAGCTAAGAACTGGGTAGCCGGGCCCAGGGTTGTACCTCCTAGGCTGGCTCTCAGAAGCACCCAGTTCTCCGAGTGCACACATTTGCCTCTCTGCAGCCTGCGACCTCTGAAGGTAACTGTGCAAACCTCACATGACTTCACCAGCTTAACAACAAAATTAAGTAGAGCTTCCTCTGCTTCTTAAACAGTTCTCTCTCTCTGGACTTGACCCCGTTTTTTATTTTATTAGGTTTTTAATCAGGTTCCACTATGAAGTGCTTTTAACAAGGTTAGAATTTAACCTTTTAGAAGGCACAAACAGGGAGAATACTGCCTGGTCTATCTGGCTAAGAAAACTAGAGTGGAAGCCTCCGAGAATGGAGAAGGCTTTGCTGGGTCCCGGGAGCAAGCCCTAGGGACCCCCATGTTCAGCTTTGTCCCCTGCATTCTGGCTCCTCAGCAGCTTGAAGCCGTGGCTCAGGGTGTGGACTGTGGGGCCAGACCACCTGGGTTTGCATAGCAGTGCTACTCATTACCAACAGCATGGATGGTGTGTGGTCTCGGACCTAGCTGATAGGATGGTTATGTGACCTGCCCATTATGGGGAAACAGAGGCAATGAGTAAGTGGCTAAATGGACACAAAATGCTCAGAGCAGTGCCTGCCCTATTGTCTCTATGCTGTAAGTGCCTGCTGCTATTATTACGTCACTGCAAGGTAAAAGGACCCGGAGCTCCAACGGGCAGGAGAGCTAGAGCATGACCTGGAAGGGCTCTCACAGCTCAGGCCATGCTCATCTGTGTATTGAACGATACATAGAGCTCCTAGTCAATGCCGAGCATGGAGCTGGGCAGGAGCTGCGGCAGTGAATGAAGCTGAATGTGGCCGCCCTCAAGGAGCACATGGCCAGGGGAAGATGCACACCCAGCGGAGAGACCCACAAATGGATGCATAATGACCAAATGAAAGGAGTGTTCTGAAAAGGCAGCATTCAGCTTGCTGAGGGCACCCAACTTCAGTTACCTCACCTGTTCTCCCGGGCTGGGGAGCTGGCTCACAGGAAGCCAGGTTCTGTCTGAAACTGGAGGACAACAGACATCAATCATGGGGAGGATGGTGAGGGCGGGAGAATTCCAGACAGAGCTGAGCCACACAAAGGCCTGGGGCCTGAGGGTGCTTGGGGTGTGAGGACCTAGGGAGGGGTCTTGTGTTTGGTGTGGCAGAGAGAGGAAGGGGGTGGGGTGAGAGGTGGCTGGAGAGTGTGTGCTACCGGTGGGGTCGAACTACAGTTACAGTGAGGCCGACTCTTTAAGGAGCTTTAAGGCAGGGGTGGAGAGATTCCCATCCATCTTGAAGGGATCGTTCTGGCTGTGACATGCAAAAGAGATGGGGCTGGATTTGGGGAGACAAAGGGGGTGGTTGGGATTCTGAAGAATCCCCTGGAAGGCCTGTTAATGCACTGACCCTGAGCCCTGCCTGGCCTCCCGCCAAGACTGTGATGCCATGGGGTGTGCAGTGGGCCCAGGATTCCACCATTGCGACATGCTGAAGCTGCCACTGAGGACCATGCGGGAAGCGTCACTGACTTTTTTTTTTTTTTAAGATTTTATTTATTTGAGAGAGAGAGAGAGAGATGGGGGGAGGGGCAGAGGGAGAAGCAGGCTCCCTGTGGAGCAGGGAGCCCCACATGGGACTCGATCCCAGGACCCTGGGATCATGACCTGAGCCCAAGGCAGACGCTTAACCGACTGAGCCCCCCAGGCGCCCCAGCTTGGACTCTCTTGGTGGTAGGGGAGCTGGTAAGTGGATGGATTCTCAGAGACATGCAGTTTGTTTTAAGGAGAAGGCAGGAAGACCTTTCTGAAAAATTGGAACTCTTAACTCTAAGATACTTGTCCCAAGCATAACCTAATAGAAATTTCAGAGATGCCACAGTGATTTGGGGATGGGGTGCGGGGCAGTCGTCACAGAAGCAGTAACCTCACCTCCGGCAACTCCAAGCGGACAGAGACTCAGGGCTGTTCTGCTTAACTCAGGCTCTGGTAACCTTGTTCTGTGCAGTGTTTCCACCAGGCTTCTTTCTGTCTGTCCCTCTACTTCCTATGGGACGGTGGCCCAGCACTGCAGTGACATAGAGCCTGGGTTAACCGGAGGGGCTCCGGTCTACCTCTGGCGGTGACAGCCAGCCGGGGGTAGACCTGCTCCTTTTCCCCAGCGCTTCAGAAAGGACGCTGGCCAACACTCCATCTCTAAATTTCCCGCTTGGCTCTGAAATACGGTGTCACGTGTAAAATTTAAGTCAGGCATGACAGACATGAACTCTGGAGACCTCCGTTCGTTTCCAACTCTGCCAGGTCCCTGGCTCTGAGGCCCCGTGCATGGAAAGAAAGCCCACCTGTCAGCACAGGTGACAGGCCACCTTACCAGGACGGGAGTGTCGGACTAGGAAGGGTCCTCCTGTGCTTGGCTCTCAGCCAGCCGAGGTGGGGACACTTGATGGATGGAGAGCCGTGGGTGGCCCTCTCACACTCAAGGAAAGGCATTTAGCCTCCAGGGAACCTGGGACCATCTAGGAAATAGATGTGTGCTCCATCTGTGTGGCTACCGAAGGCTTTCGCCTTTCCAGCAGTGTCCCCTGAGGCCACCATCCGTGACTAGGGCTGCCCTTCCCAGCACCTTGCCCTGTTCAAAGCTCCCACCATAAATCTCCAAACCCAGACCCAAGTTCACCCCGTGTGCTCCCAGCACCTAGGAGAAAGTGTTCAGTTTGGTGGCGCTTAACCCTTCTGAGGGGCCAAAGCTCCATTCCTCGGTGGGAAGCCCGCAGCACCGTTTCCTCTGCGGAGGCCAGTGCTGCCCGGAGTGGAGCTGTCTGTGCCGGGCGACACAGAACCCCAGGCCCCTGCGCGGTGGGCTCCACACTGCACGCCGGGCGGGCTTGGCCGTGTCCCCGAGACGAGCCGCTGTGGAGTCTGGACGGCAGCTGGTGCCCGTGGTGGGGTGTGACCCTGGTGTTGTGAAGTAGCCGTTCTCTGATTGGCAACGGCCTGATTCACAACACCAGCTGCCCCACCACACCATGCCTGGAGGTCTCTGGGGGGCTGGCGGGCGTACGGTCACCTCCTCGGTGCTGCTGCTGGCGTGTGGAGAGGGGACAGAGGCAGCCGTGGGTTAGAACTGAATGCAAGCAGAGTCAACATGTCCTCGCCCTCTCTGTCCTCCTCCCATAGACTTTCCTTGTTTGTCGTGTCCTCTGCCAGCCTCCCCGTCCCCCAGAGTCATGGCGCTATCAGTGGCTCCAGGGAGCCGTGCGCTGGTGCCTTTCTGGGAAGGGGCTGTACTGCCTTTCTCAAATCCTCAAAGGGAACCCCCCCCCCCCAGCCCCCCCCCCACCCCCAGCTTACATATCTCTGCCTTGGGAGGTGGAATGGAGACCAAACATTTCTAAGGTCAAGTTTTGAGTAAAGAGTTTTCCCCCCTGAAATGTCCAGGGCAGGGATGCAGGGATCCCGCTACTGCGTTGCCAGACACAGAAACCAGAGACCATTCTCACTGCATGTTTTGAGTAGTAACTCTGCCAAGACCCCCTACATCCTCCCTTTGGATCTGTCTGTCCCCACACCCTGAGGCTGCAAGGAGTACCTCCCACATCCACTGAGGGTAACCAGAGTCTGAATGGAATCCTCCAAGGATGGAGAGTATTTCCTGACTCATCCTCCAAAGGGTGGAAACACCTTCCAAGCCCAAAATAAGGGTGACCGCTGAGGATCTGGAGCTGTCGTGCAAACCAACAAAAGCCGAGCCTGACTGAAAAGCAACCAGGTGGTCAATGTGAAAACCACAGGCCATCACTGTGCTCTGCCTTTCTGTCAGCAGGTGACCTTCCAGGCCCTTCCTTGTGCAGGCTCAGCAGGCAGACACAGAGTGTTTTAGCAGTAAAATGACTTTGGAACTCTCATTTTGGTATTTGCCTGGCTTTTATCACCACTATGAAATTCTGTAACATAAACTGACATGAAAACAGCATTTGAAGTCGAATCCCTATTTCCAGGTGTCGACACACACTTTTAAATGAATAAAGCTTCTTTGGCCAAAAATGGCTCCTGCCTGCTGCCCAGTTCTAAGCTCCCCAATCAAGAAAAATATTTTCCACTTGCTGCCATCTATCTTGGAAACTGCTTTATTTTAGGGACACAAAGTTGGCAAGTTGCTAGCACTGGATGTGGCAGAGAAGTTCCACCAAAGTTCTTGCCAGAATTGGGGGAGGCAGAAAGTTTGAGTAACTGATCAACCATAGCTGAGCCATGTAAATCACTGTGGCCTTGGAGTTCAGAAACACCTGGATTCTTATGTCTATAATCAAAGAATCCCTGCTGGGACATTAGGCCATAATGTCTACACAGGGGCCTGTGGGGCCCACAGCACTGTTACGCTGAGGTGTCTACCACATGCGGGTTGCCTGTGCCAGGCCCCAGGGTGTGCATTCGGACTCTGTCCCTCCCTGTGTTCCTAGGGCCAGTGGCAGAACTTTCTGGGCCTCAGCTTTCATATCTGCAAAACAGTGTAATAAGGTTAGAAAACCTTGCATACAGGAAATGCTTGAATCACACGTGTATTCGATGAGTATGGGTGCTGAGTTACATGGCTGGCTTTCTGAACTTTGGGTAGAGAGAGATCTCAAAATTTTTCTTTCCAGTGGTGCTGGACTGTCCAGGAGATTGTCCTGAGGACTAACAGTCACCTACTCTGAGAATGAGCAAGTTCTAGAAAGTGAGATTAGTTCCTTGTAAAATAAAGCAGGGGTCTATTAATTGCTATTGCTGAGTGGCCAGAGCCTTTGGCAAAGTTAATGTGCTTTTTTGGCTAAGACGGTGTCCGTGGGAAGGTTGTATTGGTGCCAACTGAAACCGGCACAGACTCCTATGAAGTCAAAACACCAGGAACATAGGGAGGCACTATCCCATTGCTGCATCCAAGGGCAAAGGGTGACTTGGGATTAAGAAGCTGGGGCCATGAACACAGCTATCCACAGCCACCTCTTCTTGGTTCTATCCAGAACCCACCAGTGCTTAGGGTGTCAAAGAGAGATGAAGGAACGATTGTCTCAAAAGCCACAAGTGACCTTCATATTGTAACTTCAAGTGCTTGCAAGGAGTTGGCACCATGCAGCCTGGCCCTCTTCCTTTCCCCTTATCTTTCACTGCCTTCTTCCTCCCTCTTTGTGCTCTTCTGACTTCTCAAATACACCATATTCTTTCCCATCACAGGGCCTTTGCACAAGCCTCTTCCTTCACCTGGAATCCTCCCTCCCCATTTTGCATAGTTTAATACCACCCCTTCCTTCAGACTTCAACTCCCAAGTCACTTCCTGGACTGACTCCCATCTCCCAGACCAAAGTGGACTCCTCTTTGACATGCTCCCCAGGCTTCTGGTACTCTTCCTTCAAGGCACTTGTTAGACAGCATGCATGATGTGTCTTCCACTCAGTTCTAAGCTTGCCATTGGGTCCCCAGCATTGGCCACATAGGGATACCTGATAAATACTGGTTGGGTGAATGTATGATTTAAACTAAGACTTTTGTGGTCCAATGACTCTTTTCCAAGCAGTTAGATGAATCCCTCAGATAAACTGAAATGGCACTAAGAATCTTAGGGGCATACACAGTGCTATTTTGTAATAAATAATTTTATATTTAGAGACTGACTGCTGATCTCCTAACTCAGCTCCCTGCCTCTAGGCTGACCACACACTGATATACAGGGAATCAGAGAGATTCTTCCCGAGGGTCAGTCTAATCTGGTGTAACTTCTCCAAGGCCCATTTCGTGCCCAGGATAATTTCAGGTCCTCTGGCTCCTCTCTTCCCTGCCTGCCCTACCTGTCACGCCCTCCCCGCCCCACCACCCCCTCTTCTGAAGCAGGAATGCCCACAATATACCACATGGGCATGCTTCTGTGGATTGAATGCCCCTGACTCTTTCTACCCAGCATCTTCCTCTTCCCGTAGTTGGGCTCCAGGGTCAGCCCTCAAGAAGGTCCTCCTGGCCCCTTGCTCAGCCTGAGCTCTTGGCCTGGCATCTATGACTCTCGTACCTTTTGTGTCCATTACTGCTCCGGGCTTCAGTCCTGTCTTAGGAGACAGCAATCCCAAGGACAGAGGCCATCGTGGAGTCACCTGGTAGCTGGGTACCACACAGCACCTGGAACACAAGGGCTCTGAGCTTCAGTGAACTCTCACTCAGTGAGGAAGTTCTCCAAAGCTGGGAAGCTGTGGACACCAGTGGGTAACGATTTGTCCTTCCTGTTCCCTATGAATCACAAGTGTCCAGAAATCCCAATATTTTGCCATTGAACTATATTTCTTCATCTCCATGGCCACCCTGCACCCCCAGCAGACCCCCACCCCCTCACCAGGACAGCACCATATGCATGCACTTGTCCCTCTGAGTCATTCTTCACTCTGCAGCCTGAGTGATCCTTTTAAAACATGAATCAGAGCATGTCACTCTGCTACTTCAAACCTTTCTTCCCTTCCCATCACACCCAGAATAATATCCAAATTCCTTGTGAAATCCCACAGGTCGTGGTGGCTCAGCCCCCTGTACTGTCCACCATCACCTCCTCTCCCTGTGGACTTAGCTGCACTCCCTTTCTTTCAGACCTTGGAACACAAGGCTAGGCCATATGGTGCCTTCTGAAATGTAAACAATTGAGCCTTTCCTGTGGAGGGAGCCTTTTGTGAGCTCGAGAAGGTACCCCTTTCCCTGGACAGACGCAGACCTCTAACAGGGCATGTGACCCGGTGAGTGGCCTTGGGCTTGACCGCAATCCCCACTTGCCCCAGGGCTGGGGGCTCTTGTGTCATTCAGACACGTGGAGTAGCACACCTGGTCCTCTCCCACCGCAGGGCCTTCTTACCTGCTTCTGCCTTCCTGAGACCCCAGGGGCATTCTAAGAGAATGTAAGATTTCTGGTGTTCCAAATTCTGCACCAATTTTAGCCAAAGCCTTTTATCTCATTATCTTCTATCCAGGCCTGCTGATGTTAGTCCTTCACTACACACTTGGTAGGGTCAAGCCAGCTAATTCTGTTTTGTTTTGTTTTTAGTCACATAATGATCACTTGCGTTGGCAATCCCTAGTACATAGCATTTATCTAAGCTTTGTAACATCAGAGGTCTCAAATCAACGAACCGCTTTTCTGCCTGTTACTTCTGGAAAAAGATGACAGCAACAGAAATGCAGGGTGTTCCTCTTCAACCACCTCCCCTGGTTGAACAAGGGTCACCACAGACCCATTCAGCCTTTGACATCAGCCCCAGTCTGGCTGGTGTGGTGGGGTCCCGCCCCCACTCCAGATCCTGTTTCAGCTGGTTTGGGAGTGAAGCTCAGGTATCCATCCCCCAACCCAGGGACTCCCATAAACCAGATTTGGGGATGACTGCTTGAAATCTAGGGCTCTGTTAAAAACTGACATTCCTAATGAGCCTCAGAGCAGTGGGAATCTGATACAGCTTCAGCATCTTCAGAGGCAAATTAAATCTTGCCCACGTGGCAGGTGCTATTGGTGTCCAGCACCACTGTTCCCATATCCAGGATGTGGTAGGTCTGGGGGCTTCCTTGGATCAGGAGCAGGAGCATGTCAGCTGGATGTCAGGGAGCTGGCATCCTCAAGCAGCCCCCACCAGTGACACAATGGAGTTGGTGGGCAATACCTTGCTCTCTTACCCCACAAGGAGCAGAGGTCCCCACTTGCTCACAGCAGTAACCTGGTGGACAACATAAGCATTATTAGCCCCCTCCCCGTCACCTCCCCAAACCCAGCTGTGCATCGGTGTCCCGTGTTAAGTGTATTTAAGAGCACCCGTGTTTTGAACAGGTGTATCTTACGTTGTTCCCGTGGTCACTTTCAGCAGGGCAGGGACAGCGTGAGGGGAGTGAGTCACCTGCTCTCAGATGCTGACTGTGAGCACCTCCTAAAATTTTGCACCCTGGGCGGTCTCATTTGCTCACCTTGTTCCCATCCTGATGTTCAGGGAATCAGAATACACAAATCAGGCAAAACAACCCACTCTAGGTAGGTATTTTCTATAGTGTGTTGTACTTACGTTTCTTCATTGCTTTTTCATAGACAATAACCCTCTAAGTGGAGGACTCTTTGGCACCCAAGCTCTGAGGTATTAGGATCATCCTGCACAGTCAGTAGTCACAAATACTGTTACAGGCATTTAAGACAACATGCCTACTCTAGGATGATGGCAAAAATAAACCCAAACACAAGCTGTGAATCCTGCTTTCTTTAGCCCATCTTGGCCAGTGCCTTCCAGGTGGGCTTCAAAATAAAAACTCCTGGTTCGAGGCCTGCCTGGCCCGCCGAGCGCAGCCCAGAGTTTATTAGCACAGTTAATATTGCATGCAAATAGATTTCCCCGCTTCCGTCATGCCAGTCCATTAATTCAGCCCCTTGTCTGCTACATCTTTATCCTTGGCAGGTTAATGCTGCCAAATGCCTTTGCTGTAGCACATGTCACGCTGTGCCTATGTCCAACAAGGCAATTTTGCTAATCCTGTGTATCAGCTTTGTGGCCCTGTCTGGTCAATCCGATGGTGGAAAAAGTGCAGATGAGGGTTTTTTTGCCAAGATCTTTCTCCTATTCTGGCATCCACCCCTTCCTTCCTCTTCCTCTTTTTTTTTTTTTTTAAGTTTAAATATGGTTTCAATTAAATGGTTTGAAAGTCAACCACAGTGTTTGGACAGCTGCCATTGCCAATGTCGTTCAGACAAGAATGTCAAGGCTCTCAGCAGGCCTCCAGACTCTTTCCAGTAGCCTCACCTAGCTGCCAGCTGAACAGGAAAATGGGAAGGGTTAAACAGGAAAATCTGCTAAGCGTGTCTTTTTCCTAGGCTCTCCAAGGCCTGAAGATGGCTGAATGGAGTGAATACATATCACCCATTATTTTTGATGCAAACCTCTTTACAGATTAGTGGGACCATTAACATGGATTATTAGAAGAGGTGTACCCCTTCCTGCAAGCACCTTTGTCTGGCATGCACCTGACTAGGGGAAAGCGCCTCCAGGCCCCAGAGGGTACTGCTCCTTCAGGTTCAAATCCCAGCTGGACCATTTTCTACCTCTGCAACAACTAAGGCAAATTGCTTTACCTCTCTGGACTTACTTTCCTCTTCTGTAAAATGGGCATAACCACAGCACCCAGTGAATAGAACTGCTGTGAAGATTCAGTGAGTTAATACATGTGAATCACACTGAATGATGCAGGCGCACACACATATAGCAGGCAGTGGGTAGATGCAAATCAATCGTAGCATAGATTGTGCAATTTGTCAAAACTCACTGTCATTAGCTTACTATAGCACATATGCAAAGTACGTGGTAGAATTCCACATGGGCATGTCTTTTAGGGTCTACAGATGTAAACTCCATTCTCTTGCCTGCGAATTACAGAAATCTGGCTACAAGGAGACCTCTCTAGCGTCCCTACCACTGGTGTCTGTGTTATACCCAGCAGCTCCGCTGGGTGTGAAGAGGCATTCTAGGGTGGATAAACAGGGGTCTCTGGTGAGATTCCTGGGGACTGAGTCCTGGCTCTGCTACCACCTGACCCTGGACAAGGTACTCAACCTCTGAGACTCTCACAGTCCTGACATTAGAAATGGGGGACTTGGCTCTACATTGCAGGGTGATTGTGAGGGTCATGGGTAAAAGCACGGCTGAGGCAGCTGGTATGCCGCTCAACATGAGCGCAAGGCATGAAGCTCTACTCACTGCTGTTAGATCATAGACCAGCCTGGCTCATTTCTTACCCCGAACGCCCTCACCCCTACAGAGTCCCTGCTGCACCTGTTCAAAACACGGGTGCTCTTTTTTTTTTTTTTTTTTTAAGATTTTATTTATTTATTTGAGAGAGAGAGAATGAGAGACAGAGAGCATGAGAGGGAGGAGGGTCAGAGGGAGAAGCAGACTCCCTGCTGAGCAGGGAGCCTGATGTGGGACTTGATCCCGGGACTCCAGGATCATGACCTGAGCCGAAGGCAGTCGCTTAACCAACTGAGCCACCCAGGCGCCCCAACACGGGTGCTCTTAAATACACTTAACATGGGACACCGATGCACAGCTGGGTTTGGGGAGGTGACGGGGAGGGGGCCAATAATGCTTACGTTGTCCACCAGGTTACTGCTGTGAGCAAGTGGGGACCTCTGCTCCTTGTGGGGCAAGAGAGCAAGGTATTGCCCACCAATACGATCCAACCTCATTGTGAGCTTCCACCTCTAGTCTGAGCCCTGCTAAGACTTATGAGTGGGTTTTCTTTAGTTGTTGTTGTTTTTTTTTTAAGATTTTATTTATTTACTTGACAGAGAGAGCACAAGCAGGTGGAGTGGCAGGCAGAGGGAGAGGGAGAGGCAGGCTCCCCGCTGAGCAGAGAGCAGAGAGACGGGGCTCGAATCCCAGGACCCTGGGATCATGACCTGAGCCGAAGGCAGATGCTTAACCGACTGAGCCACCCAGGCACCCTTTCTTTAGTTTTTTATTTATCTGATGAAAAAATGCTTTTATCACATATGTATGTCCCCCTAAGCAATATGTAATTTAAGTTTGTTTGCTTTTGAGCTTTATACAAATTGTATCATACTGGACTTAATGTTCTGCAACTTGCTATTTTCATTCAAAGTTGTTTCCAAGATTCATCCACATGGTTGCATTTAGTGGTGGTTCAACCATTTCCCTTGCATTTCCCTGCCGCATGACAGTCCCCTGTGGGAATATGGCACTGTTTACTCATCCGTTTTCCTGAAGATGTACAGTGAGGTCGGTTCCTTAGGTTGGCGGATAGGGCTGCTGTGTGCACTTTTGGGTACTCTCATGCCCTTGTGCAAGTGTTTCCAGCGTGGATGCCTGGTTCATAGACTTGTGAATGTTTAACTTTCTAAGATAGCACCAGGCTTCTATTCTCCGTAGTGCTGTTTGACCATTAAAATATGAAAAATATGTCAATGCAGCTATGATTCAAAAGGAAAGGCAGGCAAACAGGCAGGAAGGAAAGAAGGAAGGAGGGGAGAGAGAGCAGAAAAAGAATTCCCCTAAATAGTTTAAGGCCATTATAGAAAAATACAGAAATGTCCTCAGGTGTTTTGCTTTATCTAATGATCCAAATTCAACTGCTATAGGCTGTTCAAAATGCTACTGAAAGATTAAAAATTTACTGAGTCCAGTTGGTGTGCATATGAGGAGACTGGCATTTTCACGTATTGTTTGTAGAGTGTTAATTGCCTTCTTTCTTGAAAATAATTTAGCAAAGGGGCGCCTGGGTGGCTCAGTTGTTAAATGTCTGCCTTCGGCTCAGGTCATGATCCCAGGGTCCTGGGATCGAGCCCCGCATGGGCTCCCTGCTTGGTGAGCTTGCTTCTCCCTCTGCTTGTGCTCGTTCTCTCTTTCAAATAAATAAATAAAATCTTTTAGAAAAAAAAATAATAATTCAGCAAAATGAAACGAAAGTCCTTAAAACAAGTATAATTGACTTGACAATACCCCTCCTAGGATTTCATTCTAAGAAAAAGTGTGCGAAGATGTTTAAGGATGCTAACTGCAAAGTTACTGATAGCAAAAAAAAAAAAAAAAAAAAAAAAAAAACCCACAAAAAACAAAACAAAACAAAAAACCCAAAAAAAAACAAGGGAAAAAGAATCTAAACATCCAGAAGTTGCTGGTTAACTAACTACGTGGCAATTTAAAATGATGAAAGGATATGTATATTATAGTGAGTGGGGAAAAAGCAGTTGTATGTGTACGGACCATCCTGTATATGGGAATGAGCGGGTTTTTTTTTTTTTTTTAAGATTTTATTTATTTATTTGAGAGAGAGAGAATGAGAGCATGAGAGGGAGGAAGGTCAGAGGGTAGAAGCAGACTCCCTGCCGAGCAGGGAGCCCGATGCGGGACTCAATCCCGGGACCCCAGGATCATGACCTGAGCCGAAGGCAGTCGCTTAACCAACTGAGCCACCCAAGCGCCCCAGGAATGAGCGGTTTTTGAGTGATGGTGTGCACGTGTAGGTTTCAAACTGCCCCGTGTTTGGACAGAGTTGAGTGTGCATTCTGATATGAGCACTTAGACCCTTTTATGATAACCTTGAGGGCAGAGGATTAAAACTGTTTGGTACTGGATGTCTCAAGACAGGATTTTGCTCTTGATGCAAGAAGAGTATTTTGCTACTGGGAAGGGTATATGCCTCCCTTGGCAGCCCAGGCACCAACCACCGCTTATTTCTCCTGGATACTGCTGGGTCTCCTAATAAAAAAAGTCCAAGCATTAGTGAAGGACTTACTATGTACTCATTACCAGACCTGATGCTTCACTTCCATTATCTGGTTGAATTCTGATTGAGGTGACATAGTACTATTTTACCAATTTCCCACTTTAAGAAAATGGAGAAATAAAAGTACTAAATTATTTAAAAATAAATAAATAAAATGGAGGCTTGGAAATGACAACGAACTTACTCAAAGTTGTAGCCAGAAAGTGGCCACACAGCTGTGGTTTGAGCCCAGAGTTACTGGCTCTCCAGGCCCCTAGGCTGCTATAAGATACATCTTTGGCACAATACCATTTCTTCTGCGGGCATCTGAGGCAAGGTAGACCTCTTGAATTACCACTCGCTTTAGCATTTATTTGTCCCAAGTTATAGCTATGTCAAATGTAATATTTTCCTTTTCATTTTAGCTGTTCATAAATCCTATACTTGAGTTTTAAGGGGGATGGGGAAGGGAGAATATGACAAAAATCCCTATAAAACCCCAAGACTCTTTTTCTGCAAAAAATAGGAAACTCCAGCATCTAGCACCCTCCAGCGATTAGAAAAATCCTATAGACCTCAAGTCTACTGCACAGATCTTAATCCGGTTTTCATTTGCCAATCTCTTGAATAGAATGGGTTTGTAATACTTTGTGTAATTAGAACATGATGGAATCATGCTATTTGCAAAATGAGCAGTTCTGACTCTCTGGCCTCCATGGCTCAGGCAAGTCCACTGAGGCACAGCTTGGCAAGAATTCCTGCTGAGTGGGCAGTCCATCTAGCTTGGGTCTTGAGAGAGTCATGCTTACCTAGCAGAATGCAAACAGCTCTGAACTTTGCTTACTGAATAAGAGGCTGCATTAGCTTCCCACTGCATTTCCTCCAGCAGGATCACACAGCCCAGCCAGACACGTGTGGCCCCTGCTGGTGATTAATCTCACAGAGGCAAAGCTCCTCCCTGCACTGAATTACTGTATCTGAGGGCAGCCTTGGGGCGGGGTGGGGGAGATAAAGGCTGGGAGCAGAATAATAAGCACAGGACATGTTTGAGAAGGCTGCTCAGTGCCATGGGCGGCAGGAAGCTTTTTTTAGTGGTTGATTCATTGCCAGAAAATTCATTTTTGCCCTGAATGCTACCTAGCATCATGGATTTCTTCTTTTCTACGGTGAATTTGGTATCTTAGTTGTGGGGTTTTTTTGGGGTTTTTTCCTGTTTCTTTTTAGCTAAATGAAAGTTGGCTACCTCCTGTCCCTTCAATAGTTCTAGAGAGGTACTCAGCATTCAGGTCCAGTCAGAGGGATAGAAAGTGCTTAGGTTTCTCTACTCTAAAAGATTTAACTGTTTCTGACTTTGCTCTTGGGACTCTGCTTTTGTAATTCTTCACTGAATTCGACAATGCTCGAAGGCTGTTGCATTTTTTAAAAACTGGGGTCATCTCAGTGACGAGGTTTGTCTCAGAGGAGTGTGCGAGGGTACGATCCAGGGGCTGGGAGTCCCACATGCATTTTTCAGACGTGGGTAAGACTTACTTGAGGCACTAAGAGCTTCCAAAAGGGTTGTCAGCTCCTTGCCTTTCCTAAATGATGCTGCTTTTTAATATTTTGGGATCCAAGCAAAGTACAGAAAAAGCTTGATTAAAGAAGCCCAATACCCAGAAGCCTCTATTGATATAAAAACCATGTAAGGAGTGACTTCTCCAAGAGATCTAGAACTCCACTTAAAAGGAAGTTTCCTCCATACCTTAAATATCACATTTGAGACACATTTTGTTTTAGGGCCATGCCCCATTGTATAAAGAGAAAGCCATCTGCATTTCTCTCTGAGCGCCTCCCTCCCCTGCAAGCCTTGGAAGACATATTGACAACAGGAGGATTAAGACATAACGACAATAGGGGGATTATTTCCTAACCTGGTGTGTGACAAACGCCTATTAATAAACGAACAAGCCAGTCCTGTCTCCATTTTCTCTCGAACACAAAGCCTCATCGCCCAATGACCAGAGCTGAGGCATCCACGGGGTTGCTGACCTCTCTTCTCCTCTCCTCTCCTCTCCTCTTTTCTCCTCTCCTGCTGCCTGCCCAGGACTGGGGAGACGCCCTCCCACCACGCCTGAGCATCCCCGTCCCACACAGCAGTGGCTGGGCTGAGGACCAGCCCCGCCACCCACCCCAGTCAGAGTCAGGTGTTCTCTGCTCCTGTGTGTCCCTCCTGTCTTGACTCCTGGCATTTCCATTGCAGAGGACAAAACGTTTCTTGTCAGGCAAAATAGATATTGGAGAGGCTTGACCAAGCAGCTTTTCTTGGGAAAGAACAGAAGTTGTTTGAAAACCTTGACTGGCATTGAGACTTCAAAGGTCTTGCTGGGCAGTTCTGGTTCTCAGTACAGACCTGATTTTTCTTTCTTTCTTTTTTTTTTTTTTTGTAACTCCTGCTCCTTCCCACAACTCCTGGCCTCTATCACACCAGGTCTGTATTCTCTTCTTTCCAAGAATTCTCCCAAGAAATGATCTCTTAAAAAATGCAGCAACTAATGTAGTTGTGGAGAAAGAAAATGTTTTTTGGGTTTTTTTTTAAATATTTTATTTATTTGACAGAGAGAGATACAGCGAGAGAGGGAACACAAGCAGTGGGAGTGGGAGAGGGAGAAGCAGGCTTCCCGTGGAGCAGGGAGCCCAATGTGGGGCTCGATCCCAGGACCCTGGGATCATGACCTGAGCCGAAGGCAGACGCTTAACGACTGAGCCACCCAGGCGCCCCAGAAAGAAAATGTTTTAATGAAATGTGGTTTAACACAGGAGCAAAGGGAGGTTCTGTTGAACAGAATGAACTACCTCTACAACAGCACAAAACACTCCAGAAAAGATAACAGGAACAGGCTTCTGAGAATGATGAGTCACCACCCCTCCTGCCTTCACAGTCCTGAGTTGGGGGAAATACTGGTGCTCATATTCACACCTGTGCTCGCCCATCTGTGATGGCTCGCTGCAATGTCATGTTCACAGTCTGTTAGGAGATCACCCAGCCATTATTTAGAGATCACTAGCAAAACTGAAGGACAAATCACAAGTCTAAATCTTTCTGACAGCTTCTGGGGGCTTGGAGCAGTTGCCTCCTGGAAGGTCCACTCCCCAGACTCTAGACCTAGGCACATCACGGACATGACTTTTGCAGAATGTCATTATTGGAGTAGCTCAAAGACCCACCTCTGTTAGCTCCTAAAGGAGCCCGAGATCAGCTGGAGCCAGTGAATTCCTCTGGGACTCTGGCCCTTTGCACCACACCTCAAAAATGCCTGAGTCCTGGGGGCAGGGCAGCTTTCCTGCAAATGAATGGGCTCACATGCTGGGAGTGGGGGGTTTTTCAGTGGAACAGGAAGGTGGGATGGACCAAGGCAGAGGATAGAAATCAGGGGGTCCATGCACTTCCTTGGTAACACTATTTAGAAAAATTCTTTGTGTAATTATTTTTGGATGAAATAGAATGAGGAATACTTAGACAAATATCCCTGAGACTTCAAATTAAGCTCTTTTAAAACTCTAGGTATCTTAATATAAGTATTTAAAGATAATATTATGAGAAGAGGTCCATCCAGGACCTAGAAAGATCGAGGACCCCTTCCCCATGGGATGCCAATGCAGTGGATGGTGGACATCAGCATGGCTATGAAGATGCAGCCCCATCCTCACAGCTGTGGCCCCATCTGACCTTGCTGCATTCAATAGCCTTATAATATGTCCACATGCTTCAGGTCACCCTGTGCCTCGGTTTCCTTACTGCTAACATGGGAATAACAATACTCTTGAGCCTCAAAATCAGACATCATGTGTCTTGCCCATGGCCAGGCTGCAGCCAACTCAGAACACATCGTCATAAGGCACAAAACAAAACCCTACTTACCTGTAGGTACAGCTGAGCATTTCCATCCTTGTTCTGGACACAACACAGGATGTCTAGCCTCCTTCATTCCACAAAAATTTCCAGAAACTGGCCACCCTCATAGTCACTCAATGTCAGACTCAGCAAAAGCAACCTTGGGACAGTGGAATTTCATGGGGGCGTCCTTTCTTTATACCAAAGGAGGCCCACCTTATCACTGACCTGCTGTTTTAAGTCTGGGCTGAAAAGATTCGGGAGGGGTGGTGGGCATGATCAGTGGGGAATTCTCTCCTGCACATGTGTATTTTTTAACACATACTGACAGGGCACAGCTAACATTATCACAGAGCCTTTAAGTGCCTCTTAGCTCTTGTTTCACGCAATGCTTCTAGAGACATGCTTTCATGGGTCTTTTAAGCACGGATGGCAAGAGGATGAAGAGTTTCCTGTTTCAGGATCCAGGTGCTCTGTTCCTTCCATCCTCCCCTTAACCCCATTCCTCATTCTTATAAAAGAAAAGAAAAGAAAAGAAAAGAAAAGAAAAAAGAAAATAGAAAGAAAATAAAACAAAACCAGGTAGGATGGCGATATAATACTCTTTAGACAAGGCACCAAGCCCACAACCTAGCTGATGTTATTCCTTTGTTTTCTCACTCTCAGAGGCAACAGCTGAAGATCTGGGATCCCAGGAGAAGTTGGGGGGTGGCTTTCAAAGGAAACTGAAAAGGGCTGGAAAGAGAAGACCCTCTGCAATGCTTGTCTTCTCAGCTGAGGATACACCTGACTTCCAATGCCCTTGTCCTCAAAAGGCACCAAAAAGGATCACAGTGTTGTCCCCATTTTGTAGATGGGGTAAACTGAGGCAGTGGGTCTTAAAACAAACTTTTTTGGGGAGCAGCCTATTAATCTTTATAAAAATTTGCTAGGGGCTAACTTCACAGTTAATGCTTTTTATTTTCTTTACTCCTGCAATAGGTTCAGACCAGCAAAGAAATGGTAATGCGGAATGAGGCAGCTTGTCCACAACACTGACTCAGACTGAATGGGCAGGAAGTTCAGGGGAGCAGGCTGACCGCCAGAAGGATAGTAACACCCAGAGCACTGGTAGACATTTCCAAACATCTCTTCCAGTTTGAACCACTTGTTATTAGGACCATGGGCAGCTTATGGAGGTATATGAGATTATGACCTTGCTTCTTCTGGGGGAGCCCTGGAGTCAGAAGGTGAGAGTTACCATCAGTCAGTCCTAAATGATCCTGAGGCACTCACTCATCTATCCCAAGCCTCAGCTGCATCACGCAGAACAGGGAACCAGATTATTATAATTGAACAAGACAACATGTCCACGTGAGGCTTTGCCATTTATGAAATCCACCCACCTCCCACCAATGCCTCAGCACATTTAACTGTAAAACACTGCCCACCTTTTGTGGTTGCTTCTGAGTGTCTGACCACCTAGTATTCATCAAGTAGAGGGCAGGGTGGCTGGAGTTCGGAGGGGACTCCCAGAGAGAGCCTGCGTGGTACCTGGGGTGGAAGGGTAAAGGTCGGTGAGACAGACTGCCAATGATGAGCTGATGGTTTCCTCATCCGTAAAATAAGGACTATCACAACATTTCTCCTCCTTGGCTGTCAGAGAGAATAAAAGAGATAATCCACAGGCTCAAGAAATATTCACAGCCACCATCATCACCATCACCATCATCACCATCACCATCATCACCATCACCATCATCACCATCACACATCATCATCACCATCATCATCACCATCACCATCATCACCACCATCACCATCACCATCATCATCATCGTCATCGTCATCATCATCATTGTCACTGGCAGCTCATTGCAGAAATAACCCAAATGCCACGTGGGGAGGTCCTATAGCACTCTGTCTTGGGGATCCCTGGAGGAGTGGTGTACCCTTTGGAACATTCCTTCTAAATAATGCCCCTGGGCTCAGAGTTCATTATGCCAAAGGATAACTTGTTGGTAGAACCCATTATGTTCTTGGAAGTGTTTTTCTCCAATATCAAACATTAGGAAGAAAAATTAAAAAGGATCAAAGTAGAGGCATCCAGTTGAGTCACAGCCAACATAGGCTACACAGTGTTCAGGTGCTTCTATAGTGAAATCACAGAAAGATAATGGAGAAAGGAAACATTATACAATGAATGTTGGTAGGAGAGCTGGATAGAAATATCGAGAAAACTTTCTGATGCTCATTAGGTTACTGTGACCTTATCTCTGGAGGTTAAGTTCTGTTCTTGGTTTCTGCCACGCAGTGACCCCAGCATGCCCAGCCTATAGAGCTTGGCTCCCACAGAGGCACCAAATGTAGTGCCATTGAGAATGTAGAACCATTGAGTCCAACTTATGGCCAATCAGCAAAGCAATCTTTTAGAGCCACTTCCACCTGTTTGAGCTAATACATAAATTCAGAATCTCTTTCTTCCATCCTCCTTAGTCTAACACCCTTAGAATCCATTCCTGGACATTTCTCAGGCTTTCACCAATACAATTTAGCAAGATCTTGCAATCCTTTCGGAAGAATGTGTCTCCTGGGCTCTCCCCACTCCTGTGCCCTCCCCACTCCTGTGCCCTGGGGACCAGACGTCACTCTGCCCACCCCATGGAGGTGGGGCCTTGGTGGAGGCAGGGCTCCTGGGCCTGAACTCCTTCTGCTCCCTTAGTTACCATCAGAGTTTCCACTTGTGGAGACAGTTCCTTAGGAAGCAATTTGCTGACTGAGGTGCTCAGTTCTATTTTGGTGTTTTGCCAGAGATTTTGATTTTGAAATTAAAGAGTCCTTCTGAACATGAAAGGGTCCCAGAGGAAAGAGCCTGAGGAAATGCCTGGAGTTCTCTGACCCGATAGCACTGCTTTTCAGAACTGCCTCTCAAACTGTCTTTGCAGGCTGGGCCCTGATATTCACCTCCCAGTACCATACACTCCCACCTCTCTATTCCCTCCAAATGTCAAAAGATCTTGAATGGTTATCAAAGAGAGACCATTTTGGGTTTGTGGAGAAGGGATAGCGATGTCTGGGCAAGCTGGCAGCTTCTGGAATGCCACCTTTCCCAAGCTGGACTGTGCCGGCTGGTCCAGATGCCCTCCAAACCTCTCCAAGACTCCCAAGAGGGAGGTATCATTGCCCGCATTTTATGTGTGAGGAAACGGAGATGAGGCCTCATCCCTGTGCTCCCCCCCACATCCATATGTGCCCCTGGTGACAGAGAGGTTTGTTTTCACTCCCCAGATGGTGAGAAAACAATGCATGCCTCTGAGCATGCATACAGTGAGGGGAGGAGGAAGAAGGGGCTCCGGATCAGTCATGGGGTAGAACCTGGGCTCTGGTCACAGTCCTCCAGCCCCCCAATGTTGTCAGGAGATGTTGCCCTTCCTTTTCTCGAAGGTTGGCAGTCTGCCTCCTCTCCACTGCTTTTCCAAATTCCCTGGATGCAGAGGGGAGACCAACTCAAGCCATTCCATTTATTCCTGCTTTAGACTTGAGTTTTGAAAAGCCTGGAACTGGCAGTAAAATGGGACTTTTGGATTATCTAAGAATGTAAACACTGACGCTGCTTCTGAAATGCACTTAAGTACCCACTTCCTACAGGCAAAACAATCCTCTGTCCAACAGAGTCTCTTGCGGACACCGTGCTTGACATTGACCCAAAGGAAACAAGGTTAAAACTTTTAGAACATTTCAGCACCCGTATATAAGTATAATGAGAGCTACTTCTTTTCCCAACCATTTTTTTTTTTTAGCAAGTAAGCTCAATTCTGAGTTATAGTGGAAAACTTTCCTAAAAATAAGGCCTTGGTGGAGAACTGGGACCTAGGGTCAGACAGACCCAGAGGCTTGATTCCTCTCTCTGTGGGGGTCTGGGGAAAGCCATGTGGGCTCAGTGTCCTCAGGGTAAAATGGGACGGTGACACCCTCGGAGGTTCGCTGTGGGGACTGATCCAGATGAGCACAGGGTGTAAATGCTATCAACTCAGAGTGAGAACAGTTGAGCCTGACACATCTGTTTTTATTCTCCTGGCCCCTGGGACTCCTTCTGGTCACAGGAAGAGAATGTTTCTGCATGTCCCAAGCATCCCTGCAAGAGTTCCTTTCTGATTCTGAGAAAACTGGGTTGGATGCTTCCAGATTTGGTAACCAGTGATTCAAAAAACAAGCACAGAGCATGTAAGCACCCAGGTCGAGTTAATCAGCTGGCCTTTGCTAGCCTTTTCCCTTGAAGGGAAAACCAATTTAACCTACTAGACTTGGAGCACAGAGACTTCTTCACAATGATTGCCAGACAAAAGTGTTAACTGTTACCTACACAACTGTAAAATTAGTCCACAACCTCAAGTTAAAGCTCCTATTCTGAAAAATAAGGGGGTAAGTGAAAACCACATCTTCCCAATCCAGCTGAAGAACAGGATGAGAGAAATAAGCATGCTGCACATTCCAGTCATGAGGAAGGTGAGGTTTTATTTCAATCCTTGGGTGGCAGAATTCTGCTGGCGCTCGTTTTTCTCCTGCTCTTCTAATTCACCCCACCCTGGGGATTCAGGATGCAAAGTTGCAAGGGCAGTGATGTGTGGGGGAAAGGAGGTAATGTGACTCAGCCCGTGGGTTTTGCAGCGTCTGGTTTCTGTCAGGATGGAAGTGAGGAGGAAGGGAACAGACTCAGGTGCAATTGTTGAGATTTGTGGTGAAGACACCAGCGGACCCAGAGGCTTGGCCCCAGCAATGCAGCTGCCCCCTTTCTTTCCACGGAAATAGAATCTGCCTGACAAAGCATCCTAAATGCACAGAACTCCTCCTCCGAGCAGACTCAGCTCTTGGAAATCATCTTTGATGCTTTGAGCCTCTAACAACAAAGGGTCACCTTATCTTGGCCTGATTTTGTTTTTGGTTCACTTTCAATTTGGGTTGTCAGTCAGAAAGGGATTATGGACCAATCTTCCCTGTCCCTCCTCTCTTCACACACGATAGCCCCCAGCCCCGTCCCCCCACTCCTTAGTCCTTGCTGCCGTGACTAAATCTATAAGCGTACAAGTGCCATTAACTGACATTCATCCAAAACACTCTTCATTGTTCACAGACATGAGTGGCCGAGAGGTGGAAATTACTTGGCATTTCATTTTAATCTGTATTGAAGACTTGCCTGACAAAACATATTAAGTGTAAGAATTGCTGGCTTGGGAATGAAGCTATGTTTATGGCTTACCCCATATTTTTCTTTCCTGAAGGAAAGGAAATGACACTTCCCCTATCCTTCCCAACCTTCTGCAGCTTAGCAGCCCCCACCCCGCCACCACCATCCGTGAAACCTTAACATTTAATTTTCCTTTGTGAGTGAAGCTTTTGTGAGCCGTGTCTATAAAATTATAATAAACACTCTGCCAGCATCTGAGATGAACAACAACAAAAAAACCCACCAACAAAACCCAAGCAACTCTGCCTTTAATATGGTGTTATCGGCAGCATCTCCCTCGGGGAGGTACGTTGCGGCCATCTAACTAACTGCAGACCACAGGAGCTGTTTCTCGGGAGCGAGACCGTCACCAAAGGCTTCTGACAAAGAATGGATGCATGCTAATGGCTGCGCATAATTACCAAGGGACAATGCCTCTCCCTGCTGGATTCTGACGGGCGCCAGCACAACAGTGCATGGACAACGCTCGCCACCTTTGGATCCTCAGGTTGACACTTGTATCTTTCAGGAGACTTCCACATTGTATCAGAAAAATCAAAATAAGGCTCTCGGAGATGGGAGATCGTTTATTTTTTCTTCTTTTTTTGGGTGGGGGGAGGTCTGTCTCTCTGGATTAGTTAGGAGGCTGCTCCAGGGTGAGGCACAACGTGAGTGGTCCATACTGTCCGTGCTGTGGCTGGCCCAGGTTAGGCACTGGGGTCCAGGAGAAGGAGAGACAAACGGTGGCAGTCCTATGAGATGGAGGATGGGGCTGGGGGAGAGATCCAGGGCAGCAGGGAATCATGGGGACACCTGGCTTGTTTGGAAACGTGAGGCTGCAAAGTGGGGCTGTCCGAGTGTAGGCAGGGTACGGGAGTCCTGTCCATGCATCGTGCGTTGCTGTGATCAAACCTGCGCGCTGGGCCATTCCAGCGTTCTGCCTCTTCTGATGAACTTTGTTTCCAAGTGTGACCATCTGGCTTTGCTTTGCTGACCCTGGTGACGGGTAGGTGGACCACAGTGTCTCTAGGGAGGCCTCTGCTGTCCCCCACCTTGGCTGGGGTTCATTTCAGCCCTTCCATTGGCCTCTGCCATTTCCAGGACTTTGGAGTCAGGAGTCGAGAGCAGAGGAAAGGAAAGGAGAGAAGCTCTTCACGTCCTCCCTTCGTGTCCTCAGCTGGCATTCCCCAAGGGGAACTGAACTTCAGCCTGATCGTCCTGGGGGTCCTGGCCTGGACTGCAGCAGCCCGCAGCTCTCGTGACATGGCAAGGCCACAGACATCCAGAGGTTCACGCGGGGGGCGGGGGAAGCTTCCACCATGGGCGAAAGCGTGTGGGCTAGTGGCCTGGCTGGTGCGGCTGTTCTGTCCCATCACTGGCATCAGATCGGCCTTGCTTTCTCCCCCGCTGCCCCAACAAATTACCAAATGAGTGGCTGAGGTCCAGCATGATGAAAGCACGGATACCCAAGACATGCTTGTGGGATAAAAGGGTGAATGAATGAATGGAAAACAGCATCTCTGTTCCACAGAGCTGCCGCTCTCCTCTTAATCTCTGCAATACCCCCGGTTTTGCACAGAGCAGGCGTGAGGAAGGGTTCATGGGTTTTGCCGTAACACACGCTCTAACACGGCTCACAGCTACATCTGTGACACGACGAACTCAGGCTGACACCAGAGGCGAAGCATCCATCATGCTGGCCTGGAGGCTTGTTATCAGTCAAGCCCTTGAACAGATACAGTTCTTCCTGCCTCTCATTCCCAGTCCAGGCTACCCTGATGCACTTTAAAAACTCACACCTTAGTAGCCCAAAGCCATGACCTTTTTTATGAGCTGTGACAAAAATAACACCTACCTGGTTTCCAGTCATAATTTTGGTCTGTTACCTTTTTATTTGAAAGATAAATACTCTAAGAGAGACTTGCATATGGCCCAATTATAGGGGCAAATGTGAACGGAATGGTAATTACTCGCTAAGAGTTGCAGAACATCATTTGAATTAACTCCCCGGTATAGTCACATCATGGCTAGAAAGCATAAGCAAGAGAAATACCTATTCTGGTTCTTTTTCATATAAAAATTAGGTTAAACAAATAATGCCCTATAAGCTTCCCCTTCAACAAACTACAAGTCTTTTTCTTCAGGAAGTAATCGGTCAGATTATCAAATGAACTCTTTCTCAGTTCCTTGACCTAGTTCTGCCTGTAAGATGTACACAACCCTGTTTTGTCTCCTAGAAACTCCAAATGGCTTGGCCTCTCCTATAGATTATCAGCCAGAAGCTTTTGGGGCCCTGCTGGCATCTCCCCACATACTCATCTTGGATCCAGCCCACGGGAGAAGACGGAGCATGCAGGCAGTCTGGCAGAGAAGCACCAGGGCACAACCCACAGTCAGAGAGAACATCCCTGAGGAGGAGCTGGGTAAGTGCCCTAACCATTTCCCACTCTCTTTCACATTAGCCTGTTTGATTCTCATTACAGCACTTGTCACCAGCTGCAACCATGTTCTCCTGGCTTTATTTACCAGTATGATACATGACCCTCCACTGGACATAAGCTCCGTGAGGAGGGACTTGGGTCTGAGCTGTTCACCTCTGTGTCTTTAGCTCCAAGAACAGCACCTGGCATATTACAGACACTCAAGACATGCATGTTGAATGAATGAATGAATGAATGAATGGGAAGCAACAATCCATAGAGCTGCCCACTCTCTCCTTGATCTCTGCAGTAATCCCTGGCTTTGCACCGAGGAGGCATGAGGAAGCAGTTTAGGAGATTCTCATTAAAACTGAAAAAGAGCAGGTGAGAACCTGAGCTCAGAAGTAGGGCTAAGATACGAGTTATAAAACAGAAGGATGCACTAAATGTCATGGTTAGCAGCCCCAAGACCCTGGCATCACAGCCTAGAGGCAACTGCTCTATGATGATGTCCCGGGGCTGCATTTTTGGAGACCAGAAATAACTGCATAAGGACAAGAAGGGGAGGAAGAGAAGAAAAGAGAGGTAGAAAGGAAGGAAGTCATGCACTAAGCAAAGAGTGCACAGAGAGAGGCTGAGAAGAGCTGTGTGATCCTGTTCAGAATCTATAATGTGTCTGTGGGTCTGGACGCTGTGCAGCCTAGAAGACAGACACAAACCTCTTGGGTGCCAAGGACGAGAAGCAGTTCTTGGACTACTTCTTCCTCCAGATCCAACCACGTGTAAACATAAACTCTGACACAGGTGTGCCACACTTCCCACAAAAGCTTCTCCTGACCTAACCCATCACCGACAACCTGGGTGTGCAGCAAGCCTCGACCTGAAGACGGGCAGCCTACACGCTGATTCACTGGCCTGGAGGTGAACGTCTCTCCTAAGTCTTGTTGACAAATGTCTCTGCATTGCCAGTGATGTACACTCCTAATTCTCAGACCTTCAATTTCTCAGCCAACCTTTCAGTTTAAAAATGTAACTTGCTAGGGGCGCCTGGGTGGCTCAGTCGGTTAAGCGGCTGCCTTCGGCTCGGGTCACGATCCCAGGGTCCTGGGATCGAGCCCCGCATCGGGCTTCCTGCTCGGTGGGGAGCCTGCTTCTCCCTCTCCCTCTGTCTGCCTCTCTACCTACTTGTTCTCTCTATCTCTCTGTCAAATAAATAAATAAAATCTTTAAAAAAAAAATGTAACTTGCTAACTATCAGCGGCAGAAGAACATTTAGATAGCCTCAGTGTTTTTGCTAATGTATGTGGCCTTTTGTTTCACGAGCTTTTACATCTCTGAAACACTTAGGAGGGAAAAAATAGGTTTCAAGCTGAAATGGCTGCTTGCCTATTTTGGAATGAGCCCCTGGATACTGTGTTAGAAAATGCCTACTGTGTGCTGAGTGGTGACACTAGACAGAGCCCTTGGCACACACAGCCTGGGTGGCCAGGGCTGCAAGGTAAGGTCCGCCAGCCATCAGCTACTGGACACGCCTCTTAAGGACCTAGATTATCCAAAAGAAGATTGCGATTATTGATCGAAAGATGTGTCTTCATTCTAATCATGACAAAACATCAGAAACACCCCAAAAGAGGGATCTTCTCTGTTCTCTTTTTTTTGGTTTTTGTTTTGTTTTGTTTTTTTGTTTTTTTGTTTGTTTTTTTATTCTTATGTTAATCCCCATACATTACATCATTAGTTTTAGATGAAGTGTTACATGATTCATTGTTTGTGCATAACACCCAGTGCTCCATGCAGAATGTGCCCTCCTCAATACCCACCACCAGGCTATCCCATCCTCCCACCCCCCTCCCTCTTCTCTGTTCTCTTAGAAATGCCAATGCCAGGAAAGACAAGCTAGGCTGCAGACTTGTTTGAGATTACAGAAGATCAAAGAGACCTAACAGCCAGACACAATGAGCACTACTGGACTGGATCCTGGATGGAGGGAAAAGACACTGCTTGAAAGGCTATTACTGAGGCAAAGGGCACAATTTGAATATGAATTGTGACCCGGTATCAACACAATACTAATACACTTGCTATTATATCAATGTTAAATCTCCTGAATTGGATAACTGTATTTGGTTATATTTTCAGGAAATACAAGCTAAAATATTTAAAGATAAACTAACTCTCAAATAGTTTGGGGGAAAATGTGCAAGCATATTAGTATATATGGGTGTGTGTGTGTGTATGAGAGAAGGGGGAGAGAAGTGGTAAAGCAATCAGTCTGGGTCCAGAGTCTAAGAAGGTTTCATTGAACTATTCTTACAACTCTGCATTAAGCTTTAAATTATTTTATTTTGGAAGGAATAACTTTTCATGTTCTTTTTTTTACTTTCTATGCTGAGATATGTCATCTGTAAATACAGGCAATTGTTAGTGGGTTTTTGTTTTTGTTTTTGTTTTTGAAGAGGCAGAAAAAAGTTAGATTTGAAGTAACTGATATCACATTTAGTGTCAATTTATTTGTCATGGTATGTCTTTAAACTTCACTATTATATGATCTCAGTAATTACCTCACGTACAACATAATCTTAAACTGTTTCTTAATTTGCTGTCTTGCTCAAAAGCTGCTTTGGGAGGAAAAATGATATTTTTGTATTATATGGAAATGGGTAAAACAGATGGTTTATACTTTTCTTCTAATAGAATAAGGTGGGTTAAATCATATAATGCCCTTTGGCTTTTTAACTAAGTCAGAAAAAATAAATTCCTAGTAGTTAATCAGAGCTTCTTCCTGCTCCTGCCCCTCCTTGGCAATTTTGGGGGCTAGTGTGGCTAGAGGTCCTTGGGAAGCCTGTCTATCTCTCATATATGTTTAGTCGTCAAGGGGTATTCACTTTTAGCAAGCAAGGTCAACACAAATGTTGCCTATTTGACACTAAAATATTCTTCCTTCCATTCAGATGGCAGATGATCAAAAGGATACAAACAAGAATATTTTGCTTGGCACGTGGCCTAAAAGTTCTAAATTTATCTATTCTATTTTTGCTTCGTACTCAGATTGGATTAGTTACTAGGCAACTGAAGTATTTAATTTCATTTGCTAATAGTTACATTTTAACAGAGGCAGCTAGTGTACATGACCAATGTTGCCAATACAAACACAGCCCAACAGCCAACCTCTGTCGGGTAGTAGGGCTTACCACTTCATTCTTGCTGCAAACACTACTCAGACTCTCACGTTTTGTTTATTTGACTTTCACGTACCAGAAAAGGGGATATCTCTTTTGGGATTACTTATATTAAAAATATTTTAGTTCTTTCTTTTCCTCACTCCAAAAGCTACCTGTTTGTGACATCTAAACCCTCTTTAAACTTGTGGTTCATGATGGCAGACCAAGCACATAGGTCTTCTTCACGTAGCCAAGAAGGAAAATTCATCCTTAATAGCGCTGAAAGGGGACCATCAGTGCCCCAGATATATTGACAGGTGGGGCAGGTTGATAGAAAAAATGAAAATAGTGAAAGCTGCTACCCAAAACAAGCGTAGCAGGAGGCTCGGCAGAGGTAAGAGAGTCTTCCCAATGGTGATCTGGAAAAAATCCAAATTTGGAGAGAGGGCAGACTGTTGGGGGCACTTATGAGGGAAATTAGTTACAAGATAGTCTCCACACGCTCAGACCAATCTTACCCCCAGTATGTAGAAGGCTGGATGTGACTCCTAAGGAACGCTGGAAACTGGTCTAGGATGGGGTGAGGGGCTGTTCTCTCAGATACTGAGTCTAGAACATTAACCAGAGGATAGCACAGGCCTCAACAGACAAGAGTTGGAGGGAAGGAGAGGAAAAGAGAAACACAACTCTGCCCAGATGTGGGCTATGGGAAACTGTTTCACCTCAGGGCAAAGCTTCCCTATGGGGCCCCCAGCTGGCTTGGCTGCCTTCTTCCCAGGCACCCTGAAGGTAAATCTGCTGTCATGCCAGTCACTAATGGACATGTGCTTCTCAGCCATCTTTTCCTTCAGAGGAGAGATCTACAGTAGAAACCAAGGCATATGATTGCTGAGGAAACACCAATCCACATATTTGTACATTGAAAATGCGAACAGACAAGCAAGAATTATGGGACCTTTGAGGAAGCCATTTGCACAACAGAGAAAGATGAAAATCACCTGAGCTGGACCCCAGTGCAGAGAACAGAATGTACAGAGACAGACAGACACACGCACGCAAGCACACACACACATGCCCTGTGGCTAACACCAGAGACACCGCACTGATGACACAATAATGGGCTACCGTGAGAACGGAGCAATTAGAGAGCAAGAGTGAGTCCGTGGAAGTTAAAAACAGATAAAAATGTGCTACAGATTTTGTCCTGTGGGTAGGGGAGGTGACAACTTTGGATTAAAATTATATTTCCCATTCAATGATAAGAATTAAATGCTCTGCTTTAAACAACTAAAGAATAGGATTTAGAACTTCCAAATCACCAAAGGGAAAAAAAGAAAATGTTATTAACAATAAAGAAAAGGGAGATAGGGAGAGAAACAATGAGAAGCATGTGAAGTGGACAATGAAAATAAATGACAGGGATGAGCCTAAATATATAGGTATTTATAATAAATATGAACAGTTTAATTCTTTTAAAAGATACACTTTCAGATGAGAAATATGTAGAACTGAGCTGTGTGTCAGTTAAAAAAATTTTAAATGGCACAAAATAGAATGACTGGAGGTAAACGTAGTAAGTGTTACCAAAAAGAAAGCAAAAAGAAATGCAAACCAAAACCATAATGAGATATCACTTCACACCTGTCAGAATGGCTAGTACGAAAAAGACAAGAAACGACAAGGGTTGGCGAGGATGTGGAGAAAAAGGAACCCTTATGCACTGTTGAATCACTAAGTTGTACATCCCCAACAATATAACATTGTGTGTCAATTATTCAATAACAAAAAACAAAAAATTCAGTATTAATATCAGACAAAAATAGAATACAAGGCCAAAAGCAAGGGAAATTTTCATATGCATTAAAGATACACACCAGAAGATAACAGAAGTCATAAACCTTTTTTACTGAACAACACAGCATGGATCTATGTAACAACTGTTAGAAATGCAAAAAGAAACTATTAAATTCATGATCATAGTGGGAAACTTCCACACATCTTCCTCAAAAATTGACAGGTCAAGTAGACAAAAATATAGGTAAGGGTATAGATGATTTGAATACACAATCATCAAACTAGATGAATTTCATATTTAAACTCAGTTCTCAACTAACAGAAAACATGTTTAAATTTCCATGGAACACTTAAGAAATCTGACCAAGTATTTGGCCAGAAATAAAATCTCAATAAAACCTTCAAAAGATAAACACTACGGGTCTCTTCGAACTCTAACTCAAGAGTAATTTATAAAAGAAAATCAAAGCGAAATTAGTATACAGCAATGAATCATAATGAGAGCACTCAGCTCAAAATCTATGGGATGCATCAAAGAGGGACTCCAAGTTTAAAATGCATTTGGAAATCAAAGATTGAAAACGCACTAAACAATCATCTCAGTAAATTAAAAAAAAAAAACTAAACAAAGTAAAATAAAGGGAATCAATAAAGACAAAACAGGGGCGCCTGGGTGGCTCAGTTGGTTAAGCGACTGCCTTCGGCTCAGGTCATGATCCTGGAGTCCCAGGATCGAGTCCCGCATCGGGCTCCCTGCTCGGCAGGGAGTCTGCTTCTCCCTCTGACCCTCCCCCTCTCATTCTCTCTCTCAAATAATAAATAAATAAAATCTTTAAAAAAAAAATAAAAAATAAAGACAAAACAGGAACTGATGAAATAGAAAACAAACAAGTCAGTTTGATTATTAAACCCAAAAGACTTTAAGACCAAAAAAAAGAGAACAGTCTGATAAAAAAGGTAACCAGAACAAAATTAGGAATAATAGAGAATATAACTATAGGCATGGATTTTATTTCAAAATTATTAGAGAATATATACAAGAATTCCAATAAATTTGAAAAAATTTTGAAACAAAATTGAAAGTAGAAATAATTTTCTAGGAACATATAAACTATTAAAATGACTCAACAAGAGGCATAAAACCTGAAAAGACCAGTAACTACTGGAAAAGAAAATTGGAAATGTAGTCAAAGAGCCCCTACCTCTAACCCCTAGCAACCAGATCCCAGGCCCAGATGTATTTACTACTTACTTTTTTTTTTTTTAACTTTAATAACCTTTAAAATTTAAAGTACATATTAATTCCTGTGCTAGATTTCTATAGAATATAGAAAATATGTAAAGATTCTCAATTTATTCTATAAAGCTAGTATAACCTAGATACTGAAAAATGGATAAGACGACACTAAAATAGCAAAGTGCAGATGAGAGTTCAATAACTCAAAATGCCCATTAAAGCTAAGACATTTAACAGTAAGAAATTTAATATTTAATAGGAAATTTTGTATTAATTTGATATAGTGACCACAGGGAGTGGTCCAAGGCAGTGCGGAGAACATATATCCCATCTAAAAGAGGTCATCATTTTGGTGTAGAGCAGGGATCAGAAGCACAATCTTATTAATCATTACATAAGCAAAAATTCTAAATATTATAAAAAACCAAGATTAGTAATTTCTTAAAAGAGCAACACACGATGATCTAGGAGGAAGGGTTATTCAATGAATGCAAGGAAGACTCAATGCTAGAAATATTTATTACTATAATTCAACTCATTAATATATCAGAGGAGAAAAAACACATGATTGCCTTTAGATAAACTCAATATAAGCACTTAAGAGAACTGCACACCCATTCCTAATAAAAATTCTTAATAATCTAAGTTCAGAGAAAATATTGATAAAGGATATAAACAGAAACCTACAAAACCATCTATTAACATTGAATGATTAGAAGCAAGAGAGGGATGCTTGCCCATCATCATCACTGCTATTCCACATTACACCTTGGGCAAGGCAGTGACTGGAAAATAAAGTGAGGTATAAACATTGGAAAGGAAGAGAAAACAGTTCTTTTCAAAGTATGTGGCTGTTGTCATCCAAAATCCAAAACCATCAACTTAAAAAGGGCTAAAGCTACTAAAATTGGTCAGTAAGGTGCCTAGATAGATCTTTTTATCTGTTCTGTACCTCCACATCATAGAGATACAGATATGAGAAACTGAGAGAAGAAAGACAACCAAGTAAATAGAATATATAACCCCTCTGGAGTTCTTGAATTTTTCTAAATTATGTTTAATGATAGAAACAAAATTCTAACACTGTCTTATGTGGTTATAAGTGTAGGAAGAGGAAATACTTAAGACAGTTATATTGTAAACAGAGCAGGGTAAAAAGATGCAGAGAGAAGTAAGGTTTTTATACTTCACTCCAACTGGTGAAATGTTGATACCAACAGACCATGATAAATTACATATATGTACACATACACATGTGCACACATACATATATACTTGTAATGTAATATCTAGACAAACCACTTCAAAAACACTACAGATAAATCAAAAATCAAAATGTAATTCTAAAAAATATTTAAGTAACCCAGAGGAAGACAGGAAAAAGGAAACAAGGAAATAAAAAAAGAGAGAGAGTACAAACAGAAAAGAAAAATAAAATGGCCAAGTTAAGCCTTAACATATCCATATTTAAATTAAATATACCAATTAAAAGAAATTGGCTGAGTGAATAAAGAAGCATGACCCAACTATATACTGTCTACAGGAAATTCAATCCAAATATAATAATAAAGGTAGATTAAAAGTACAAGGATAGAAAAAGATCCATCATGCAATCAATCAAAAGCTAGCAGGAGTGGCTATATTGATATCAGATAAAGTAGGCTTTATAGCAAAGAAAATTATCATAGTAGAGGATATGCTGTGCTATATTACCATACCAAAATTACCATATCATAGCAAAGAGGTGAATATTACATAATGATAGAAGGGTCAATCTATCAAGAAAATATAGCATATCCTGAATGTGTATGGACCAAACAATAGAGCTGCAAATATGAGAACCAAAACCTGATAGAAACAAAAGGAGAAACAGAGAAATCCACAATTATAGTTGGATACTTAACCATTCCTGTTTGAAAAGTTGATAGAAAAAATAGGCAGAAAAGCAGCAAGGAGAGAGGGACCTCAACAACATCATCCCCCCCAACAGGACTGAATCAACATTTACAGTACACTCCACCTGACAATAGCAGAATACACACTCTTTGCAAATGCCTGTGGAATATATTCAAGGAAAAACAATACCTAGAGCCAAATCTCACACACAGACAAAAAAAACCAGAAATAAATAACAGAAAGATAACTCTAAACACTTGTAGCTAAACAAAAGGCCCCCAAGTGATACATGGTTGAAAGAGGAAATCTCAAGGGAAATAAAACAAAACATGCTGAGCTGAATTAAAATGAAAAAAAAAAACAAAAAAAAAAACACAACATATCAAAATCTGTTAGACACAGCTAATGCAGTGCCAGGAGGAAAATTCATAGCACTAAAATTCTTGTTTTAGGAAAGAGGAAAAGTCCTAAATAATAATAATCTAAGCTCCTACCTCAAGAACTGAAGAAAAGAGGAACAAAATAAACCCAAAGCAAGCAGAAGAAAGGATATAATAAAGAACAGAAACTGGTGAAACTTAAAATAGAAAAATAAAGGAAATAAACAAAAAATCTGGTTCTTTAAAAAGATCAGGAAAATGGACAAATCTCTTAGCAAGACTGACAAGGCAAAAAAGAAAAAAAAAACCCGCACATCACCAATATCATGAATAAAAACAAAGGATATTACTATATAACCCCAAAACATCAAAAGGATAATAAGGGATTACTACAAATAACTCTATACACATAAATTTGACAACTCAGACACCATGGACCAATTCCTCAAAAAACACCTACTACCACAAGCCACCCAATATGAAACAGACAATGTGGATAGCCCCATAAGTATTAAGGAAATTGAATTTGTAATTTTAAATCACCCAAAAAAGGAATTTCCTGGCCCACATGATTTCTTAGGAGAAGTCTACCAAGGAAGAATTAACACCAATTGTATACTTTCTCTTCCAGTAAGCAGAAGAGGAGGAAATGCTTCTTAATTTATCTTATGAAGCCAACATCATCCTAATAACAAAACCAGACAGGGACAGTATAAAAAAGAAAACTAGAAAATAATATCCTTCATAAAAATAGATGCAAAACTCCTTAACAAACATTAGCAAATAGAATGCAGTGATATATAAAAGCAATTATACACAATGACCAAATGGGGTTTATTCTAGGGGTTAAGCTGGTTAATGTTAAAATATCAGTCAATGTAGTTCACCATATTAACAGGCTAAAGAAGAAAATCACATGACCATATCAATGCATAAAAAGCATCTGACAACATTCAACACCCATTCATGATATAAACACTTGGAAAAAATAGGAATAGAGGGGAACTTCCTTAACTTGATAAAAAGCATCTACAAACTACTAGACAGGTAATATACTTCATGGTGAAAGACTGAATGCTTTCCCCATAAAATAGGAAAAGGCAAGGATGGCTGCTTTCACCACTTCTGTTCAAGATAGTACTAGAAGTTCTAGCCAGTGCAATAAGGCAAGAAAAAAGAAATTTATAAAGAACAAAAAGGAAGAAATAAAACTGTCTCTATTTCTAGATAACATGAGATTGCATAGAAAATCCCAACAAATCTAAAAACAGAAACAAAAATGAACAAACAACTAGAACTTGTAAGGAAGCTCAGCAAGGTCATCGAATACTTGATACATAGAATAAACATTCAAAAATCAATTGTATTTTTTGGTATGCTAGCAATGAACATTAGTGAGTGCTAAATTTAAAATATAATATATAATATAATTTACAATTACTAAAGAGTTTTACATGTAAATCTAATAAAACTTGTACAGAACTTGGATGCCAAAAACCTCAAAATGGTAATAAAAGAAATCAAAGATCTAAATAAATAAGAGATATACTGTGCTCATGGATCTGAAAACTCAACATAGTGAAGATGTCAATTCTGCCCAAGTTGATAGAAGTTTAATGCAGTTCATGGGGCACCTGGGTGGCTCAGTTGGTTAAGCGACTACTTTCGGCTCAGGTCATGATCCCAGGGTCCTGGGATCGAGCCTCGCATCACGCTCCCTACTCCGCGGGAGGCCTGCTTCTCCCTCTCCCACTCCCCCTGCTTGTGTTCCCTCTCACACTGTCTCTCTCTCTCTGTCAATTAAATAAATAAATAAAATCTTAAAAAAAAAAGTTTAATGCAGTTCTTAACAAAAATCCCTGTATTTTGTAGATATAGACGAAGTTATTCTAAAATTCTTCTGTAAAGACAAAGATATTAAAATGGCTAAAACAATTCTGAGAAAGAATCAAATGAGAAAAATCAACCTGCCTGTTTCAAGACTTGTTATAGAGCCACAGTAACCCTAGAGAACTCAACTAATTCCATATTATTGCCCAGTTGATTTTTGACAAAGGTGCAACAGTAAATCAGTGGAGGAAGGAGGGCCTTTTCAGCAAGTGGTGCTGGAGTAATTGGACACCAACAGACAAAAACAAAATGAACTTCAACTTAAACCTTATACCTTATACAAAAATTAACTCAGAATGGATGATGGACTTAATTATAAAATGTAAAATAATAAAACTTAGGAAAAAAACCTAAGAGAAAAACCTTTGGGATCTGGGGCTAGGCAAAGAATCCTTAGAGGTGGCATGATACCATAAAAGAAAACAAGTTGATAACTGGACTTTAACAAAACAAAGTTACACAGCTGTTATACAGGCTGGGAGAAAATATTTGGAAGCCATGCATCCTATAGAGGATTATTATCTAGACTATACAAGGAGCTCTCTAAGCTCAATATTAAAATGACAAGCAATCCGGGCGCCTGAGTGGCTCAGTCGTTAAGCATCTGCCTTCGGCTCAGGTCATGATCCCAGGGTCCTGGGATCGAGTCCCATATCAGGCTCCCTCCTCGGGGGGAAGCCTGCTTCTCCCTCTCCCACTCCCGCTGCTTGTGTTCCTGCTCTCGCTATCTCTGTCTCTGTCAAATAAATAAATAAATAAAATCTTTAAAAAAAAAAAATGACAAGCAATCCAAGTAAAAAATGGGCAGACATTTCACTGAAGAGGATCTATGGAGAGCAATTAAGCACATGAAAAAATGTTCAACACAATTATTCATTAGGGGAATTCACATTGAGACCATGATGAGATATCACCATACACCATATACCTCCTAGTGCAGCTAAAATAGGAATAGTGACAGCACAAAATGCTGGAGAGAATGTAGAGAAATCTTTCATACATTGCCTATGAGAATGTACCAATGGTATATGGCCACTCCGGAAAACAGTCTGGCAGTTTCTTCAAAAAAAACCCACATATTTGCTATATGACCCAGCAGTTGTACTCCTGGGCATTTGTCCTAGAAAAATTAAAACTTATGTTCACACAAAAACCTGTCCACAATTGTTATAGCAGTCTTCCCTGTGATGGCCTCAATTGGAAACAACCAAAATGTCCCTCCAAAATGGTGAAACCAACTGCTGCACACCTGAACCATGGAATTCTACTCAGCAATAAAATGCACAGGACCTCTCTGTATTATCTTCGCAACTTTCAATGAATTTATAATTATTCCTAAATAAAAAGCTATTGATACAACAATGCGGATGGATCTCAAGGGCATTATACTGAGTAAAAAAGCAATTAGAAAGTTCACATAACGAATGATACCATTTACATAACATTCTCAAAGTGACAAAATTACAGAGGTGGAGAATAGGTTAGTGGTTGCCAGGGGTTAAAGATGGCTAAGGGGGCTTGGGATGTGTGTGACTACAAAGGGGCAATACGAAAGAGATCCTTGGGCTGACACACAGCTCTTTTTTTTTTTTTTTTAAAGATTTTATTTATTTGAGAGTGAGAATGAGAGAGCATGAGAGGGGGAGGGTCAGAGGGAGAAGCAGACCCCCCGCCGAGCAAGGAGCCCGATGCGGGACTCGATCCTGGGACTCCAGGATCACGACCTGAGCCGAAGGCAGTCACTTAACCAACTGAGCCACCCAGGTGCCCGACACACAGCTCTTGATCTTGACTGTGATGATGGTTACACAAATCTACATATGTGATTTTGTATGGCTGGTCTTGATAATGTACTATGGGTATGTAAGATGCAACCATGGGAGAAAACTGAGGAAAGGGTGCACAGGACCTCTCTGTATTATCTTCGCAACTTTCAATGAATTTATAATTATTCCTAAATAAAAAGGGTTTGTTTTGTTTTGTTTTGTTTTTAAGTTCCTAAAGGTTAGAATACAAACTACCTGAGATCAGGGACCTTACTGACATCTGGGCCTTTTATCCTTAGCACCTAAGCAGTGACTTACCCATAGTAGGTGGTCGATTAACATTTGGGAACTGGATGAATACTTCTGGAATAGAGTCGCATTTCTGTTCTCCAAGGATCATGATTATAAATGGTGAATGTCTGGAAACATAAACACCACATGGTGAATGGTGGTTATTTCCAGAGATGGGACAAAGATGGGAAGAGACACAGTTGGGAGGAGGTGAGAAAAGGGAGATCTTATGAACAATGCAGAAATACACAGAGTAAAGGGCTAAGTTTCTTCGTTCATTTCCTCCTCCATCATTCCAAAAGGGGATCTTCCTCACCTTAATGATTTTTAAGAACTCTAATACATGCTTAATCTTAAGAAAAAAAGCAAATATATAGGTAGATAAGGGAATGCCCCCGTGTCTTGATTCTGCTGTAGTGGAAGACAGTGAGTGGAGGAGGCTTGCAGCATAAACACACAGCAGTGAGAAAGTTAGAGCGGTGACAGCCCACAGTTGTTCCATGGTGCTCTCCAGGTCGTCTCTGAACAGACCCGCTGATCAACCGCAGGGTGGAAAATGCATGTTACATATGAAGTCCAGGTGGCTTCCAAAATTCTTAAATTCTTAAAAAAAACTTGTAAAACATATTATGTAAGCAATACCTACCTATTTGAGAATCCTTCTTTTCCCAGCTTCTGTTGCCTTTCTGTCGTGAAGCACAGTGCTAGACGCATTGTAATGAGCACCGGGTGTTATACGCAACTAATGAATCACTGAACATTATATCGAAAACTAATGATGTACTATACGTTGGCTAATTGAATTTAAATTTAAAAAAAAACCCAAAACCTGATAAATTGATTTCATCAAAGATATAAAACAAAAAACAAAAATCACTTTTTTTAAAAAAATTTTATTATGTTATGTTAGTCACCATACAATACATCATTAGTTTTTGATGTAGTGATCCACGATCCATTGTTTTCGTATAACACCCAGTGCTCCATGCAGTACGTGCCCTCCTTAATACCCATCACCATCTTGAACGATAGTGGTGTTTCGACCAGTTAATGGCCCTCTGCAGGCGGTGATGTAAATTCCCCTTGTCATCACAGGGAAGAAGCACTGCAAAGTTATCTGTTTTATTGTTAATTTCTCTTTTAACTCCTGACCTTCTGCTAGATCACAGCTCAAATGTGCCTATTTCAGTGCAGCCATCATACTCATGTACAAAAAGTGCACAGCAGACAGTGAAACCTTAATTAATAACACTTTAGTTTTACATTGTATCATATAGTGCTTTTAGGCTCTTCAGGGCACCCCTGCCTAGACCTCCTTAAAAGCACACCATCGACCTGTGAGGCAGGCAGTACAAAAACAATCTCAAGAAATGAAATATTATACCTCACATTTCATATTTAGACAGTAGATGAGTCAGAAATTGAACCAGAGATTTCTGCCTCCCATTACATTGAGTTTTATGTGTTCTGGGAGGCATACTGGTGGGGAAATAAACACATTATTTGTTATAGTCTTATAAAAAAGAATGCCTATTTGCAATGATGGCTGTTTCACTTTGTTCTTCCTGCTTCACATAATACCTCCACTTTACACATGTTCTCCTTAAATGTAAATTTAAAACACTGGCAGATATTTATTAAGACCTACTATAATAATTTAGAGACCCAACATTCTGGTTGTGGAAGAGCTGAACTATCTAAAGAAATTCTGCTGGGAGAATTCTAGAATAAAGGAATCTTGTGGTTCCAAAGACATCCTTAATTAAAAGAACAATAATTATCATCTTTTACAAAGCAAAGCCAAAACACATCGTTGCTTTCATAAAAAAAAAAAAAAAATCTGCAGCACAACAAAATAACTGTAGTGGAATTGTGAGGTCTTTGTTACTGTTAAAAGCCAGCAGATTTACCAAGTTGGAAGGGTGTAAGGTCACATACTGCTTAAAGCTTTAAGCCATTTTCTTGGTGAGAAACAAGACGATCAAAGGTTGTACCAGCTGTGGAGGGGAAATGGAGCTGCAAAATGAAATGTGTCAAAAAAAAAAAAAAATCAGTGGGAAAACTATGGAAAACCTGAAGCGTCTACTAAATAAGTGGGGACGAGGATGTGGGCAGGTACTATTCTGAAGGAAACCTTCCCCAAAGCTGTTCTTGGGAAGTGGTCTGAGGTCTGTGGTTCTCAAACTTGCCTGCACAACAGATTCCTCTGCTCTGTTTAGGGAAAAGCACCAATGTCCGGGTCTCTCCCCCAGAGACTCAATTTAATTGACATGGGGCTCGTCTGAGAAGAGGGTCTCTAAAAGCTCTCCCACCCAGATCAATCTAACTGGCAGCGAGTCTGAACTCTCCCTGAGCTTGAGATCCTATGGATCAGGGGTCGCTCACACCCCTTCCATCCTCTGCCCGGTGACTACAGGGAGGTGAGGCCATGGGAGCCAGAGGGCCAGCCTTCCCAGGCTGAGTGAGACATGGGATGTAGCCTTGTGGGGCGCCCTGCACACCTGCCATGTCCCAGGGGTTCAGCATGCCTCTTGTGCCTCTGGGTTCTAACTCAGCAGGCCTGAGGCAAAGGGGAAAACACGAGGTATCCTCTGTGTCTCAAGGGGGCCAACTGTGCTAAAAATGGGATCCTCATGGTCTCTTTTTAATTTTTTGATGGCCCCTTTCATTTTCTTTATCAAGAAAAAAAGCAAGAAAATGATAGTTTACAAGTGTTAGCAACTTATCACTACCCAATATGCATTTGGGGAAATCAGCCTTATAGTTAATCGGCCAAGAATTACATTTTCCTAGGGGAGCCTGGGTGGCTCAGTTGTTGAGCGTCTGCCTTCGGCTCAGGTCATGATCCTGGGGTCCTGGGATCAAGCCCCACATTGGGCTCCCTGCTCAGCGGGGAGTCTGTTTCTCCCTCTCCCACTCCCCCTGCTTGTGTTCCCTCTCTCGCTCTCTCTCTGTGGAAAAATAAGTGAAATCTTCAAAAAAAAAAAAAAAAAAAAGAATTACATTTTCCCATGTTGACCTGGAGAGAACATCTCCAACATCAGGTCTTAGACACCTTTCTTTTAAAAACTACGTGAATTTGGATTAAGGGAGGAAACCACCCCTTTCTCCTGTTACCACATGGTGAGTGAATTCAGACACTTCTGGTCCAAAGACACAAAAAAACTACACACCCCGAAAACTAAATGAGGTACGGTTTGCTGAAGAGAGCAGAAAGAAAGGGAAGACACGTGGAGGACGGTGGTATAAAAGCATCACAGCTATCCTCCGTGGTTGCTGGAAAGGCTGCCTCTGGGGGTGGATCACCTTCAAACTTTTTAGGCCTGGCCCAGGGGGAGCCGATGCAGGTCAGGGAGCGATGCAGGCCCAAGCTCAGGAGTCACCTGCGATCCGCTCCACCTGACTTAATTATCTAAGCAGGAGAAATGAAGCTGTTGATGAGGACCTTCAATACAAAGGCAGAAATCTCTCTCCTGCCTCTCTCCCTCCTGTCTTCTCTGGCCGTCATTACAAAAAACAGGCAATTAGAGAAACAGTGGCAGCCAGAGATCCTGGCCATCCCCATTCTGGCTGGTGATTTGGGAGCAGCCCTCACGTTGGATCTGTTTGAGATGCACAGAGCTGTCCAGAACTTGCTTTGCATCTAGAAGGTGACTTGTTGCTCTTCACCGCAGTTGGTTTTACCTCTTCCAATTAAGTATTTCTGTTGTAGTTCTTTCCGTGATACATTATTCATTGAGCATTCATCCCCTTAAAATTGGTCTTTGCAGGGAAACTGCTTTTTAAAAATCAGTTATGTGTTTAAAAAAGGGAGTTGGTCTGGCTTTGCTGATGGACAAGCCGCTTCATAAAGGCAAAGCCATGGGCCTCCCTGCTCCTCTTTGTGTGCGCTCCCAGCCCCCGTCCCTGCCACTCGCTGAAATGCATTTTCTGCCTCTCTCAGCTAATAGACTCTCTTCAAAAGTGGAAGTTAATCCTTGGGCAACGCAATGTTAAACCGCCCAAGGAAGAATTAAATATTTCAGAAGAGAACATGGTAAAAAATGGCAACTGCTATTTTAGATTCTTTGAAAATTTAAGTAGGAGAGCAAAAAATAGAAAGCAGCTTGTACTTGGTACAATGATCTAAGTTCACTTTTGTGAGATTCTTGAGAATGTGCGGGGAGACAGAGAAACAGCGGAATGCTTGGGCACTGAGGGGACCTGGCCACTCCGGTCACAGTTTCAGAGGCCTAGAGACTGTTCCAATCCCTTAGGAGTGAAGAGAACATGCTGTTTGAAAAAAGCAAATTGACCTATTTCCCTACCCCTTGCTGTAAGGTAGTGGATAAGTAAAACTTGCAAGTTTGAGAGAAGCAGGCTCTGGAGTTGGACACCTTGGGTGGCGGTCCTGGCTCCTGGGGGACCGGCCCCTCGGCTTGGAGCACGGCCTGAGCCTCAGTGCCCCAGGCAACTCCTCTGCAAAGCAGAAATGCCAAGAGAGCCTGCGGGCAGGGCAGGTGCGAGTCCTGGTGAGTGGTGAGCAATCAATACACGCTGGATTATGATGATATAATAATGAAACGGACTTAGGTTGGATACATTTTTACCACAGCAGCACAAAGAGAAAGCACTCTTTCCTCTGTAGACCGAGGCAAACCAGGTAATTGTAAAAATACCACAATCATTTTTCTATCCTGTGCTTTTACAATCCAATTTATTGCCCTGCTCCTCACAGCTGCTTTCCAGAGCCCACAGACTGCGGTTAAAACATATTAGCTGGAGTCAGAATAGCAGGTTCAAGTATTTATGTATTTATGGCTTGCCTCAAAGAGGCACAAGTGATGTGACTTCAATTGTTTTAATTTGCTATGCCTTGTCTCCCTCTGCCTCAGGGGCTCTGCACATTCACATAGGCAGCCAGCAGGGAGAGAAGGGGCTCTTCTACCTTGGAGGTTTGTGCCACCCAGCCAGGGGCCTGTGTCGGTCCCAGAGGCGCCTCCATCTCCAAGGCCATGCAGGGTGTGCGCTCGGAGCCGGATCCTGCCTGAAGACACCTCAATCATGCATGGCAAGGGGCAGCTCTTAAGGCCTCCAACCTCCAGTTTTGACACCAGTTTTGCTTCCCCGTGATGGGGGTCAACTACCATGAGGATTTACGTGGGTTCTCGCCTCACTTTGCCTGAGCAAGTCCCCTAGCCCCTCTGGGCCTCAGTTTCTCCATCTGCAAAATGGAGATGATAAAACCTACTTCCACAGGTGAGGGGCAGGATTAAATCAGATGAATAAAGCTGATGAATAAAGGAAACGTTGGCTTTGTTATTAGAGAATTAAGATGTCTGGCAAGCCCACATGGCAACACAGCTCCAGGCCCCCAAATGCCCTGGCTTGACTGATCCTCTTTGAAGTCGTATGGGGGCCTCCTTGCTTCCCACCTGCCATACCCTTCCCTGAAGCCTTTGCCCTGAGTCCTACTGCCTCATTCCTTCTTGTGTCAAATGGCGCCCCTTCCGTGAGGCCCCTCCACCTCTCTGCTGGCCAGCTCTCTCCTTGCTTCCTGGGCCTTCCCCTGCACGTGATAAAGCCACATGGTGTCACTGCCAGTGCCCTTCAGGCCCTAGACACAGGGCTTGTGGCTTACTTATCCCTCTCTGGCCTCTCCACGCTGTCCATGGCTTGTACTTAGTAGGTACACAACATGCTTTGGCTGAACTGAATTAAAGAACCCAGCTTTCAGCGACCCCGCGTCTGGATCTTGCAGTTGTATGTATTAGGTTCTCAATGCCATGAGCCATAAATGAGTGTACCAGATGCAGACCCTCCCGGAATCTGAGACAAGCCCTGCTGCTGAGGACACTGGGGAGGGTGCCTAACCCAGAAGCCCTCAGCAGGCCTGAAAAGGCCCATGGTGGCACTTGCAATTGAAGGAACGTGTCTGGACAAAAACCCTGGATCTGGACGTTGTAAAGCACCCAGGGGGGGGCACACAATACCTACTCTTACACAGGCACATTGACATTGTCAGCTGCAGTGTTCTAATTTAGAGACTGTTAATATTTGGGTCCTCTGAACTGCTCCTGAGCTTATTGGGTTAGGGTGGAAACAGCTCGAGCTGGCTCTCACACCAGATGGCAGAGTTAGGAACTGGGTGCTGCAGCTGGACAGGCCTGACCCCACCACTCCCATCGGAGTGCCTCTCATCAAAAGTAATTGATCCGTGTATGTCCCAGTCTCCTCTCTGAAGTGAGAACATGACTGTACCCCAACCTCACAGGCTTCGGCACAGCAATGAGCTATTGCATGGCAAGTCTTGGTGCAGTCCGTGGCATACAGTAAGTGCTCAATAATGCTATCACTGGAATGCTGCTGCAGATGCGCTGGGACCTCTCTGAGGCGAGGATATGATTCTACATGGAGTGCATCAAGTCCCCACAGTGAGCCAGGGATTATGGGTGAAACTGTATTGCTTGGTGAGCTTGAATGGAAAGAAAACGATCCAGAAAGAGAAAAGAAAATGACCAGACCCAGGTATATCTGGACCACGTATGCTGCCAAATGCTACACTCTGCTTTTTTAAAAAAGCAAGGTCAAGAAAAGGCAGTGGAATGGGGTGGGGGTGGGGCTGGAGTAAGCTGAATGGGTTTTCTCACCTCATCGACCTTAATTTTCAAAATAAACTGTCTCATGACAATAACTACATCCCTAGCTCTCAGCCCGCCACCCAAAGATTAGAAGTACGTGATAATAGGTAACAAGGGAAAGGCGGGTCCCAGCTGAGAACCCCTGGGAGTGGAGAAGCCAGGACACTGCTTGTCCTTGTATTGGCTTACTCTCAGCCAGGGAGGGGCCCTAAGTGGGGGGCTGAGAAACCACCATCCTCCAACACCCCGTGCTTTTCAAATCCAGAAGAACTCTAACAGCTCTCGTCAGGTAATGAGTGAAAGGGACACTGGGGACCTGAAATGTACTGGGATAGTCAGAGGGGCAGGGAGGCCAGCCTTGCAGGCAGCGGGGTTAAGGGGGCATTTAATGGGGCTTGTGTACTGTCTGCCTTCATCCATGACTCAAATCACCCCCAAGAAGTTGAAGGAAACCACTTTTAATGTGTGCAGGGGGCGCAGGAGAGAGGAATGGAGGTGAAAACATCTAGCACAGGAACTAGAGAACCATTTCAGGAAGAAGATCAGCAAGCCGCAGGGCTAATCTGTTTATGGTACACTGATATCAACGGTTAATTTACAATGTGCATGGGGAGTTTTGCGTGCAGAAGCTGTTTTTAAGCCGCACACTGTGTGTACCAGCAGAGAACATCTCCTGAAGAGGTATTCAGAAGCCTAGCAGAGGGTGATGTACTGACATAGAAGTGAGCTCATTTGCTCTGAGCTACATTTCCTTTTTCGGTTTTCTCTTTCCTTTTTTTTCGTTTGTATAGATGTTTATCATCCAGTTCTTATACCTGTGATCACCAAGCTGCTGCTTCTTTCCCCCACCCCTAATCATTAGAAAGGGCCTCCCAGGGCCTCGCTGTGCAGAGTGGCTCCAGAGACCATCAGCACCTGACTGGGAGCTGGCAGAAATGCAGACCCTCAGGCCCACTCTGGACCTGATGGATGGGAGCCTGCACCCAACAAGGTGAAGGAGCCCTGCTCTTGGGCAAACTGTGAACATGCAGATTCTGATGAATTGAAAAGGAAGGGAAGAGGCTGATTTTTTTTCCAGGCTAGTTGTTCAAGTTGAGTATTATCCTCAAGCACCAGTTAGGTCAGATTTTCCGGGGACAAAAATTAAGGGGAGGTAGAGTTGGGAAATTCTGGTTTCTGCTAATTTTGTAAAAGCAAATCATAGGATAGAAAGGCTCATCAATTGCTGGGAGTTCATCTGTATTCATCATTATCATTACTCAGTTTTCATGGGTTACTAAGATATTTCTTCTTTTTTTATTATTGTGCTTTTTCTGGAGAGAGAACTGACCAGAGATGTATACCTGTGCCTGGTTATTGGACTCAAACCCACCCCTTCCCACCTTGGTTCCTCCCAGTAACCTTCCATGTCCCCTCTGTGATGTGGGCATGCCCAGCTGGGCTCCCAGCCACCACCCCTGCTCGGCTGCCCAGTGCCCACCAGCTCCATCAGTCTGCTGCTGTGTCTGTACCATTTCTTGTCTCCCTCACCCTGCAGCTTGGCTGCGGATATACTGTCTTTTTCTTGCCCCTCCAGATCCCCTCTCCTTCCTTTGTTGCCCAGCTCTGGGATTGGAGGTGGGGGTTGACACACGGTAGGGACTTCATCAATGGTGCCCATCTCTCCGGGGGGGACGGGGGAGACAAGTGAGGCTGGGATACTGCTGTCCTGGGCTCACCTTTTGCCAGCCCCTCTCCACACTGCCTCTCTCTCAGGTTACAGCCCCGCCTCTAGTCCCCTGCAGGCTGGCTGCCACTGCAACCAGTCCGGGGCTCCCCACCCCCTGCCCACACTTCTGTACACCGCCCCTTAGTTAAACTCTCCTCAAATGACCCAACCTGAGTGTGCCATCTGTTTCCTCCCGGCCCCTGACCACCGACGCACAGCTCTGCTACCCCACTCACCTCGCATTCCTGAACATCCCACAGCCTTGCGAAAGATAAACCCACAGGCGGTTCCTTTCACCTTCAGCCTCTTCCCACTGCATCTGATAGGCAGTTCCCCAAACACATTCCATTCAGAATGTCTGAAATAACTCCCTTCACTCTCCAAATGTGCTCACCCACCCTCTCCCAGGGACATCACCACTTCTCCCCGCGCCCCCCAGGCTTCCACCCTGCTGGCACCTCCCTCCAGGACTGCGCAAGCCCTGCCCCAGCATACAATTAGGTGTCTCACCACCTTTCCCACCTGAGGACAGCCTGCAGCCTTCTCTCACCTGCGGGAACCAATCCTCCCCGTGGGCTCCAGCGCAATGCGCCTGGCCGCCCGGCCGCCACACCCTCTCTACCGCTTGGTCCTGTTCACGCTGTTCTCATCTGAGAACAATCCCAATCCCAGACATCCTTCTAGAATTCAGATCTGGCTCAGGAAACCCTAAGGGGCTCTCCCTTTCTCTCATTTCCTACAGTCCCTTATTTTCTGTCCCATTTATCATTAAACAATTAATCACGTCCTATTTCTGGCTGCCTTGATCTGCTACGAAAGACACACGTTTAACTCTTCAGCTGCACCTGCCTAACTGCCCCAACAAGACCCGAAGCACTCTGCAGATGGGACTATGTACTTTGCGTATCTTGACATCTCTCTTAGCATCTAGCAAAGTGCGATGCAAACAGAAGGTGCTGGAAAGAGAGTAAAACCCTCCATTTTATGACAAGGGATGTATGAATAAAACATGGTAGAGGCCGTTTGCAGTTCTCTGAGTGCCCTGTGAACCAGAGAAGGTGCAATAACAGTCACTCCAATCACTGTTGTGCTCCAAGCTGCCTAAAATGAGATTTCCAATTTCTGGTTTCTGTCTTCTATGTAGGTCTGGTCTCATTCAACTGATTAAATATATCACAAATTCTGTTTTAATATAGGTTACAACTTACAGATATTTTTCTCCAAAGATGTTTGGAGAAATGTTTCTACATCCTGACCCTCATGTGAGACCCTCGCCCCCGCTAACCCCACCCCTGCTCAGATACAAGCCACCGCTCCGTACCCTCATCCTGTCTAATCCACTCTCCCCAGAGCAGCAAGAGAATCAAAAAATTAGCAAAGCTGATCATATCATTCTCTACCACCCTGACCTTCCAGTTCCCTAAGGCCATCCCTGCCTGCTGTCCCTGCTGCCCAGAGGGGATGGCTTACCCCCTCCCCCAACTCCTGCTCAGCCCCCCTCCACCTGGCAGCCTCATTAACCCATCCTTCAGCTTTGTGCCTAAATGTCACTTAATACCTGTTCACTCTCCCTCTTGCCCATAAGACATAAACTAAGAGGCAGCAAGTTTGGTGTGATGTCTTCTGCATCTGGTAGATCCTGCACATAGTAGGTCCTCAAAATGTCAGTTTCACTTTCTGCAAGATAAAACTGTAAGAGCCTGGGATTCCGAGATGCCAGTCATTCCAAGGAATTACTCCTTGACACCCCCAAAAGTGTCATTCTCATCTCAAATTAATCTGGCCTATAATACCCAGAGCAACTTGCTCTGTCCCTGCTGTGGAATCCTTGGGTGGTGAGGAGGTGACAGGCTGTGAGGGTCCCCTGTGCCTGTGGTGGCAGCAGATGCATCTCAGGTTCTCCACTGGCCTCATCAGAGACAGCTAACCACTGAGTAGTCTTGGAGAAGTTACTCAGATGCTGGCCCTTGGTTTTCCTTCTTTATTTTTTATTGTAGTAAAATATACATAACATAAAACTTACTGATCATTTTTAAGTGCATAGTTCTGTGGCATTAAGTACATTTACACTGTTGTGCAACCAGCACCACCATCTACCCCCAGAACATTCTCATCTTTCCAAAGTATAAAACTCTATACCCATTAAACTCTAACTCCCCCATCTAGGACCCCTAGCAACCACCATATGGTTTCTATGATTTTGGCTACTCTAGGAATTTAATAGAAGAGGAATCATACAGTATTTGTCTTTGTGTGAGTTCATTCATATTATAAATGTGTCAGAATGTCCTTCCTTTTTTAAGGCTAAATAATACTCCATTGTATGGATAGACTACATTTTGCTTATCTGTCCATCTTTCCATCTGTCCATGGACACTTGGGTTGCTTCTACCTTTTGGTCTTCCTTCTTGGAAAAGTACAATTACTTTTAGTTTGCCTGGAAAGACAAAACCGAACAACCCTTCCCCAGACAGCTGTAGCATATAGGTGCTGCTGGTGCCCCACCCACATTCCTTGGGTACCTGCTGGTGCCACCCAAGGTTTCTTGCCTCCAGCTTGGATTCTCCGTCTGAAGCTGCAGAGGGCAGGCTGGAAGTGCTGGTACATTAGCAGCCCCAGGATCAGCCCCCAACCAAAGACCATGAGAGCTGGTGGGTGAATGTTTCACACAGCTTCTTCACCCCTTGGTGGCTGTAATCACCTACCATGACTGCCTGCTATCCTGGTTCCCTTCCCCTCTCCCCAAACCACTGTTGCCTGGGCTCACCTCCCAGATACACTATTTTCACCTGAATCCTTGCTCAGTGTGGGCTTCTGGGGGAATCCAAATTAAGGCCTGCACCAAGCTCACTCATGTACAGAGGCAATGATGGAGGAGGAGACAGACACATAATGTGTACTCTGCTGATGGAGAATCCCATTATTCACTCATGGTGGCAAGGATCCCTACGCCCTGCAGTCCAGTGGGGTGTGGGGCAGCAACCTCAGTAGGGGGATCCTGCCCTAAATTGGCCTGGAAAGACTCTTGGAAAATGAATGAGGAGGATCTTTTCTGACCACTCCAGGCTCGCGATGGCAGCTGTAGGCTCCTGCTGAGACAGGTCAACTCACCCTTCTGGATCGCAGGTGGCCTCCCCCACCCACCGTACCAAGCAGTGTCTCCCCATAAATGGTGATGCTAAAACTATTCCAAGGCCAATGTGTCAGGCAGAGACCTCAGGGACAGTCAGGTCATATGCAAATCTCACTCCTGCAGACACGTGCCCACCTGCTTTTGGGGCTCTGTCAGCCCCTCAGTGCAAATGCAAGGGTGCATCATGTCTCACTATGTGTAGGCAGCCAGGGTAGAGGCAAACCTAGAGGAGGTATGCGTCCAGACCAAACACCCAGTCAGCCAGGCTACGTGGGCACCCGCCTCCCCCACCATGGGAGCAGAGGACCAAGTGTTTCTTGGAGTCACCGAAGCCTCCCGGTTGCCTTCGCATCTCTTTTCTGTTGCAAGGCTTGTTCTGCCAAGCTGACCCTTCCTGCAAATTGCATAAGATTCCAGGACTTAGCCACACAGCTCTGGTAACATCAGAGAAGCGAGAGCCAGAGTGTGGGACGTTTACAGGAGCAGACGTCCTCCACACCATCTGCTGTCACTGTGTCATCTAAGAGGACTTCATGTTGTTAATGAGGTCTTAGGCCATGTTACCTTCCACCCCGATTCAGTGACTGGTGACCAGAGGATGACTGCTTTTGGGCAATTCAGCTGAAAATCCTCAGCTGGATTGGACCTGCTGTGGTTGCAGGGCTCTGAACTGTTGTTTAAGAAAGAGCCACTGAGGGGCACCCGGGTGGCTCAGTGGGCTAAGCTTTGGCCTTTGGCTCAGGTCATGATCTCAGGGTCCTGGGACTGAGCCCCACATCGGGCTCCCTGCTCGGCGGGGAGCCTGCTTCTCCCTCCCCCTCTCCCCCCCCCCCTCCGCTTGTGCTCTCTTGCTCTCTCTCCTCTTTCTCTCTCAAATAATAAAATCTTAAAGAAAGAGCCACTGATTATAAAATGGAGCTCACTAAATTCCACAAAGCCAACTTCTACCTGTTTATTCAACAAATACTGACTGACTGTTTCCCTCTCTCTGACCTGTTGAGCTGGGGTCTGTGACCACATAAAGAAGCCCGAGACAAGTCAAGGGGGGGTGGGGGCACTAGCCACGCCCCAACAATGAGCACTGTCTGCAACTATTTCAAGTGCCTCATATCCATTAACTTTTTGATCTTTCAGCAGCCCTTTGAGGAAGGTATTATTACCATCTGCATGTCACAGAGTGAGGAAATAACAGAACCCCACTGCCTCAATTCACCCAAAGTCACCTGGCTATCAAGCTACAAGCCAGGATCCCACCCAGATAGCAGGACTCGCACCCACACTCTTTTTTTTTTTTTTTAAGATTTTATTTATTTGTTTGAGAGAGAGAATGAGAGTGAGAGAAAGAGAGCAAGCACAAGCGGGGGGAGGGGCACAGGCAGAGGGAGAAGCAGACTCCCCACTGAGCAGGGAACCCCACACGGGGCTCGATCCCAGGACCCTGGGATCATGACCTGAGCCCAAGGCAGATGCTAAACTGACTGAGCCACCCAGGCGCGCCAGCACCCACACTCTTATTAACCACTGTGCCAAACTCCCCCGAAGCCCAAACAAGAGTGATCTTTGCATTTCCCATAGTCACTAGGTCAGCTGTCTCCCTTTCTGATCTGTCACAGGGAATCCACCAGGAAAAACGAATGTCTGCTCACCTTTCTGAACATGCCAAGCCCTGTTGACCCTTGTGCAGAGCGGTTTTGCATGAATAATGGCTAAAGTCAGGGTTTTGATGGAGAGAAACAAGCCACGACATCTTAGGAAATGTTAATCAGGGTGGCGAGCGCTCTGAGTTGTGACAGCGGTGTCCCCTGCGGCAGAGGGCAGCCCCTGATGAGGCCTTGCCATCCTGCTTTCATGAGTCACTGAAACCACCTCAGCCCCATCTGCTCTGCCGAGTCACAGACACTTCAAGGTACGACGATGGCAGCAGAAGATGGCACCTGCGTAGAGAAACCTCCCTGCGTGCGGGCATGCACATGTGCGCTCTCCATTTGGATTGTTTTAACACACAGAGCCCACACATCCCTTGTGGTGGTAAAAACAGGGACCTTTGTGCCTGGCACTGTGCTGGGAACTTGGCAGGATGCAACGGGCTTCAACTCAAGGCTCTCAGAGTCTAATGAGAAAGACAGACCGTGAAGAGTTTGCTTTAAGACATTGTGAGAACAGCGCTGGTTACACAGACCCTGCCAGGAGTGGGGTGGGGCGACGGAGTCAGGGAAGGCTTCCCAGAAGAGGAGCCTTAGAGTTGAGTCTTGAGCACCAAGTAAGAATCATTTACAGTTCTCAAAAGAGTGAGCAAGGCAATTGTGTGAGGAGGAAGAGGCATTTCCTGGTCAGAAATGTGCAGACAGGCTGGGGGTGCGAGCTGTAGAGCCAGGAAGCCTAGATATGGACCCTTGCCCCTCTTGCTGGGCCTGGGACCTCAAGCCGTTTATTACTTCATGTTTCTCCTTACCTGTTGAACGGGGACTGCACTATCTCATGTAATCCTCACTACCGAGAGCGTAGCCCACTCAGCACTTGTTCAACCAACAGCTTATTAAAATGGTTCACAGATAGAGTCGACCCTTGGCTTGTTTTCTACCACAACTACGTCACTTTGATCTCAAGAAGATTGGGAAGTGCCCCCAATCCAATGTCTCAGAGTTCTTCAGGGTCCTTGGCTCCTGGATTAGGCCTTGAAGCATGAATAAAAGATGATCCCTTGGTTTTTATGCACAAACTGCCCATGTTTCCTCGCAGAATAATGTAGAATACATAATACCCAACATGCTACCCCGAAGAGGCAGGCGAAATTCAGCAGGCTCCAGGAGGGCACAGGAAAGTATATCTTCTGTTCGTTACCTTTAGGGGTCTATTTAAATGGTCATATCTTTTGCAGGAGCTACGGTGGGGTGGAATGGCGTGCGGGAGCTTAGCTTGGGGGAAAAGGGAATTTCCCCCAAACTGAATTAATTGTAGTGAACTGCAGAGAACCAAGAAGAGAAGTCCCTGTTTCAGAAAACAATTCACAAGTAAATTGCCAATCACCACAGCTCAAAGTCCACCGCAAATTCCCCTTCAAAACAGCAAAGGAAAGGAGCAAGGGCAATTTTTAAACTCTTTTCCTGGGCATATACCAGCCTATGTTTTGACAAGCAGTAATGGAAAGCAGGTTTCCTGCATGCTTCTATTCTCCTGGCTGTTGGTTCTCTAACTTGCTTTCTGCTCCTCTCTGTTCTGGTAACGTGAAATTTATTTTGTGATCCTGGTAAGTCTAGTGACCCAGACTTGTGTGAGGCTTTCTTAGAATTTTAACTACAGTTCTCTTCTTGACTTTTCATGGCTCTTAAGTTTCTTCAGTTTTCCTGGCCCTTGGTCCTTGGCAAGAGAGAACCTAGAACATGGCACTATGAATGAGCTGCCACATTGACTATGGCGGGACCAGGGACCAGAACCATCTTTGAGACAGTCTTTCACAAAAGGAACTGGGGGAGAATAACAGGGAAGGTACAGTGGAATGAGAATGGTTTCAAAAGGACTGATTTCAGGGCTTCTAGAAGCTACCTTAATAAAATCTACAAAAAATGGTGATGAGAGACACTACAAAGATCACCAGTTAGACTGCTATCCACAAACAAGACGCCTCTGGGAGAATAAGAGTCCACTTAAGAAATTTTAGCAACACAGCGGAAAAAACCCGAGAAAACCTGCACAAGAAGAGAAGGAAGAGTTTCATTTTGCCTGCATCATCCCATTCCTCAAGCCAGCATTGCTCAGCACCAAGAGGGAACTTCCAACCCAGAAAGAGCTCCCCTCTCTAGGAAAGGAAGAGCAGAGTGAGCAACTAGCGTCTCCAGCTTTTTGGGGGTAAGTGAAGGTCCTGCTTTGGCTGTGCCCTAGAAGGTACCTTCTCAAAATTTAATGCGTACATGAATTACCTGCAGATTCTGATTCAGCAGGTCTGGGGTGGAGTCTCAAATTCTGTTTATAACAAGCCCCCATGGAGCACGCTTTGCATGGCAAGATTCAAGATAACCTAATTCAACCATCTCATTTTCAGATGAAGACACTTAGGTCCAGAGTAAGGGAGTAACTTGGGGAAGGAAGGTCAGAGCAAGAAAGGAGTCTAAAATCTAGGTCTGTAATGGAGTCTAAAATCTAGGCCTGTGATTCCTGGCCAGTGGTACCCAAAGGAGCTTTCCCACCAGCTCTGCCCTTAGTCATCTAGGCCTGCTAGGAATCTGAAATTAGAGATTCAATTCCCCAGCTGATTCTAATGCTCAACCAGTTTTAGAGACCAACAGATGAGATGCCCCTCAAACTGCCTTCCAGATTAGGATGGTGCAGCCACCTAAGACAAGGATGGAGATCAGGTTGCTTGCTGTGCCACCTGGTGACAAGGGGGATAGGGGTGCATTGCGGGAGAGTGAAACCAGGGCCACTTCCCAGAGTTAAAGGGGTTACAAGAGTGGTTGGGGAGCCCACCCTCCACCTCTCTTTGAAGAAAACCAAAGTCATTGAAGATGAGGAAGGGCCACCAATGAGTTACCATCATTGTGAGGAGGGTGATCTGGATGTCTCAGAATCTATCAGAGAGAAAGTAAGCAAAACTGAGGCTGTGATCTCAGTGTGGAGGGAGGCATTTCTAGAAAATACATCCCTCTGAAGAGCTTTTGAGAATTAACTGAAAAACATCTGATGTGGGACAGTTTCCCTCTGAAAATGTGAGTGGGCTGCCGGCTGACTTCTGCTCTGTGTGAGAGCATGCCTATGAGGATGGCATACGTGGGGGCTTGGGGTCTAGGCTTCCCTACTGCCTGTAAGGAAGGGAGCACACAGAAAGAAGGTTCCCCTAAATGAGCCTCTAGGGAATGTGGGGCTGTGGTGGGCATTACTGGCCCAGATTCTGACCCTCCTTCCCCTTTGTTTGCCACATGGATTTGCAATTCTCCCACTGAAGATGGGAGGGAAGTGGAGGGGAGCATGCTTCTCTGCCCCTTGACTTTGCGTGGGCTGTGTAACTCAATTTGGCCAGATCGCCAGGGAGTAGATGCATTTTTGCTTGCTCCCTTGCCCCTCTGCCCTCACCATGAGCAGGCTGCCCGCTACCCCGCTGGTCCATGGACAATGAGCAACATGAGGAGCACAGCCACCAGCGGCCCCCACCTGAAGCACAGAGGCCTCACCGAGCCAACCCTGGGTCGGCTGAACCCCAGCAGCCCTGTGGAGGAGGGTAACACGTAATTGTCGCTGAAGTCCCTGAGTTCTGCGGTGCTTCCTGACACAGCCATGGCTGAATGGCGCAGGAGCCAAGAAGACGGGCCACGAGCACGAGTGTCTGCTCACAATGCCAAGTCAATGCTCTGCTCAGGGCAACGGGTTACTCCTGAAGACAAACTGCTGAGCCACTAATTGAGAGGACAGGACAACTTTAGTAAACCAGTTATCACTGACTCCAATTTCGTGATCCCTTCTGAATTTCAGACCTTTGCTCTCATTCCTACACATAATGAAAAGAGAAACCAGACTTTTAATCATGGTGGTTGGCTGCAGAACGTGACACTTTTGCTAATAATAAACATGCGATCATTAATGCTTTACCACATCATATGCCTTTTGCTCAGGTCTCCTGGTACTTCATAAACACTTCCTCATTCATCATGTGGAGGCCTGAGGCTTCTGCTCACTCCCATAGTGAAGAGAGGCGGCTAACTCCTGGCCTGGGGGACTTTTCCCAGGCTCCTGAGTTAATAGGATTCTCAGAGGGAAGGAGGACAAGGAATTACCCGTGGCCTTGTTGGAGAAGCTAGGCACTGACTGTAAATAATTTCCTATCAATGCAAATGCTTGCCACATCAGCGCCTGACTTGGGTCTTAATCTGGTCCAGCTTCTTGCTGACTGTTGTTATCTTAGGGAAATCAACCTTCCTGAGCCTCAACTTCCTGAACATAAAACCTGAAGAGCTGCTGTCAGGGTTCTAGATAATAACTATGTAAGAAAAAACTTCTGGTCTTCTGCTTACACGTGTAGGTACTCAAGGGTAGCTATTTTCCTTCTTTCTTTATCAGAACACAGAGGAAGGAGGGTGGTCCTGTGTGAATGTATACATTGTTAACTGCACAAAGACTCCCAGCCAAGGAGGCAAATGGGGCTGAAGTCCAATCCTTGTCCCCTCTGTGGCTTGTAGCTGCCCTGAAAGAAGGATCCCTGCTTCTAATCTGCACATGGGGTATATGGCGGGCCTGATGGCCCAGCACACTGAAAGTTAAAAATATGTTTGTGTCGAAATTTCTCTGAAAGAAAGTGAAAACCCATCACTTAACTGAGTAACTTGCAAATAATTGCTCAGCTTTTTTTTTTTTTTTTGATTCAGTACATCTGGGGAAAGGCGTTGGAATCTGTACTTTCAGTCAACATCCTGGATATTCGTCCATACCAAGGTTCAAGAACCACTGGGATGTTTCTGGTCTCCTTGGCTCAGGCTTGGGCTCCTGAGAGACCAGAGAAGGTTAAACAAACAAAGAGGAAATAATCCACAGCAGTTCAAGTTTAAATCCCAGGGTTAAAAATCCAGAAATAGGCCCTGTGCCTTGTTAACAATAGCTTCAGTCCGCAGGGCCTCCCAGCGAGGTTGGGGCAGGGAGAGGCTGGGGCACGGAAGGGGTGCATGGCAGAGGGGGCAGCTTGGGAGGTGGCCGGGTCTCTGACAAGTGACCTCTGATGCACATTAATGATAGGAAAGAGCTTGGCCACCGAAGGCAATTACAGAGGATGAGACACTGCGCAAGCCAGCGAGTCAGGGGAGTGCAGGGGGATCTTATTATCTCTCTGTCTTGCTTAATAGGAGTTAATAGTTGGAAGGGAATAAAAGAATGGTGTGTGAAGTTCAGTGCCAATACAGTCTAATATACACGCTACGTTTTTATTTCAAAGAGGATAAAGGCCCAAATTTTATACTGAAAACAAATGTTAAAAATTAATTATAAAGAAGACACCAGAGGGCCTTGAGCATGTTCCCTGGGTGACTGATTAAATGCCTGCCTCATTTAAACTGGTATAAACCCAATCTCTTGGATGAAGGCCAAAACTATTTGCCAACGTCCACAGAGACTCTCCAAGAAAATGATCCTGGTGCCAGGAAAGAGAAAAACATACTCACCACTGCTGCCCGGAGCCAGCCACCACCGCAGGGTGGGATCCAGTCACGGGCAGGAGAGGGAATGCTTCTGCTAGGTCAGTGTGGGTCAAGTGCATCCCTTACTGCCTGAAACCAATCATCAAGGACCCAAACAAATGACAAGCTCGAGCCTGTGATGAAGGTGGCCTGAAGAGTCCCTTGTCTCTGCAGGCTTGGAGGGGATGGGAGATTTTTTTTTTTAACCCCGGATTTTGTTTGGTTTCAGAGAGTGTCTTTCCAATTCTCAGAATGTGCAAGCTCTAATTGAAAATTTAAGAGGTAGGAAATAAGCGAATGATTCTGTTATCTTTTGAATTTTAAAATTATATTTTCATGGCAAGATAACATTTTCCTTGTTAAAATAAAACTGAAAGATTACCAAAAATGCTGGCTGACTGCCTTCAATACTTCACACACCCCCAAACCCTAATTTCTTTCTTTTTTTTTTTGCCTCAAAGTCTGGCATGGGTACTCTCTGACCTGCAGAGAACACAAACACACAGAATAGTTTTGTGTACTATTCTCCACTGGTGACATCACCCTGGGCATATTTTTCCACACCTCACATTTTCCATTAAATGACAGGTCTTGGAATTTGATTCATGTTGGTACATATGCTAACCATGGCATAATATTCCAAAATATGGATACAATTACTCCATGTCCAACATTTTGAAAAAAGGACCATGTTTTTTAGGTTGATATTTAGGGCTGTTCACAGTAAGATCCTAACCTATATTCTGTACTTTGTTTTCCACAGGTGCCCCCCACTCCACTTCCAAGGAAACTAACCAAACCAGAGGAACCATTTGCAGTTTCCTACAAGAGAGCAGCATTTCAATGAAGAGCTATCTGTACCATCAGTTCTTCCCCATCCTTTAAGGGCAGTCATGGAACCTTCCGCAGGAGTTCCCGCCTCCTTTATATGCATGCCCCCTGTATGGGGCCCTTACCACTCTTGCTGAGCATTCAAGTAATTAATAGACTATTCTCACTGACCCCTTTTAGCAGCAAGCTCCTGGAGGGTAAGAGTATGGACCAGGGATGCACTAGGTGCTCAACAAATTTTTGTTGAATTAAAAAAATAAATAACAATGTCTTACCGATTCTCTATACTGCTATGGGAGGAGAAGCAAAGACTCAACTAGAAGTTGGACTGTGGATGCATTTTCCTCCCTTCCTTCCATCCATCCATCCATCAATCCATCTCTCCTTCTATGCATGCTTCCACCCCGCCCTTCATTCTTCCTCTTTGGTGGCAGCCATGAAAATGTGCCTTCTGATTTCTGACAGCACTGTGAAGCTGGGGTAGGTTAACTAATGGGAAGCATGAGACAGGGCCTGGCATGTGGGCACTTGGCCCCTCTGGTCACTGTGGAGGTGTGGCAGAACGGACAATGACGGCTCACGTTCCCAAGGCTGCACCAATTCCTGGAGTTCCCGCACATTGGTAGGGCCTTCCACATTTCATGGTGCTTTCATTTTATCCTACCGCAACCTGGGATTAGACAACCCCTATTTTAGAGTTAAAGGAAGTGACTGCAAGAGAAACCGGTGGTTTGCCTGAGGGGCTGCTGCCAGTGCCCACTGGAGCCTAGTCGGATGCTCAGACCTCTGGAGCAACTTCAGCCCAAGGCAGGGGGGTGGGGGCAAATAGTCACAGCCCAAGAGCTGCTAGAACAAAACCAGCTCCATGATTCCTCTTGAATCCGTCTTGGTGAGGGAAGGTATGATATGCCCACACCAAAATCAGTTGATGTTTGTTTCTTTAAACTAGACTATGTCATTCAGGAAAGATGGGCTCTTACCCACCTCTGAATTTTCTACATTCTGAGATTCTATGCCTGCCCGGCGCACCCTCTTCCAGTTCTCGACAAGCACAGATGGATGGGGTTTGTCCGTCCAGCTTGAGGGCTCACGCTGCAGCTCCCTCTCCCCCTCGGCAGGGGTCTCGGCCTGAACAGCATCTCCTCCACCTCGAAAGCCGGTGGACGCCTCTTGCAGCCCCAAGGCCCCCCATCCCTTACAGCGATGCGGCACCTTCTTCCCAGCGAAGCGAGCCCCTGGCAGCCCTGACGCAGGCTATGCCACCCTCACATAGGGGGCCCAAGACAAGGGGCAGGGTAACCCCTCAGAAGTTGGGCTGCAGTGCGTACGGGTCATCTGGAATGGGAGATCTAGCTAAGCCCTCTCTGAGCGGTCACCCCAGGTCCGCTCTGCTCGCCTCTTCCCTCTGAGCGCCCCCTCTCTCAGACGGCAGTGACTGCCTCATGTGTGTCTGTCAACCTTTCCAGGCCTCTGCAGGCAGACCGTGTCTGGTAGCCCTACTTCTCCTTCCTCTATGTTCACGTTTGGGAAACAGGCTTTTTAAAAGCATTCCTGTTTGTCAGCATCCCATCAACCATTTTTCTGGTTGGTTGCTTCTTGGCTTCTACAATTCCATTCATGTCCTCTGTGTCAGGGACCCTGTCCCCACTGCTCACACTTCCCCTGGTGTTCCTCCTGTGTTCCTTCGAATTCTCTCACTGCCTCCTCTGCACACTTGCCCTGTGTCAGACCTCTGGCTTGTCTCATCCAAAGAGACAGGACTCCATGAGCAGTGCAGGGCTGCCTGTCCAGGTGGCGGCCCACGGTGATGCGGACTGTGATGACCTGGGCCCAGATACAGCAGAGCCCCTTGGCAGTTCTTAACACACCATCAATTTTCAGGGATGCACTCAGCATACTTGGGCAAACAAGCAACCTGAGAGCCAGCTTGGGAGTTACTGGGCAGGAACCAGCAGTTTGGAAGGACTGAAACAAAAACACATAAGAGCTACCCAGAGTGCTTAAGTTGATGGAACTGGTGATCAGAGAGGGTAGGTACTGGATATGGAGAGAAATACTAATTTTCATCAATTTTGCTTCCTATACCCCAAACAGTGAGCAATGGATGCTGGCAACGAGGATAATGATGACGATGATGATACAAAGGACAAAAGGTTAAACCAGTGAATTTAACTTTCAAGAGTCAGGTGACTAAACGGTATTCCTGTTTTAATGGTTAGAAGATAAACTGGAATCTAGGAGAGAGTCTGAAAGTGAATAGCCATTTGTGGTGCTTTCCAGAGAAGAGGGTAAAGAAAGCATTTTTTTTTTTTTAACAGAATTAAAATTCTCCAAAATAGGATTAATTCCTAACTATTCTAATTTTTATTGCAAGTGCACAAAACCCAGATCCTGATGTGGAGAAGACCAATGATTTCCAAGTCTGGTTTGCTGCTTAGGTTGCTACACTAGCCCGCGTCATGGGTAGGGTGTAAGAGTGCCGCCTGCCCCCACGCACACAGCCGGGAAAAGTCCCACCCTCGCCTTTCCTTTTATCCTTATTTGAGGAGACTAAGACATCACATATCCCCTAGAGGAGGACAAGGTGACAGCTACATTTTGCCCCAGCCCCTCCGTCATTATCATTCCAAAATGACTGCATTTTAAGTGTGGCTTTCTCTGTCAGCTAAGAACTTGGATTCTTCCCACTGAGACAGAAGGCTACCCAAAGCATCACCAAAATGTGTTCCAGAAGCCTGCTCTGGCTCACGAGGTAGCAGTCCCCACCCCGGCCTGGGGTGAGTGGGATCCGGGAGGAACCAGCCCCTTCACTTCACAAAACTGGCCATCCTTCAACAATGTCAAGTAGGGGGATGATGGGCTCAGGTAACTTTCAGCTCCCCAGCCCCCAGGCCCCCAGTTTTGGGTATTCTTCTCTATTCTTTCTAATAATCCATTTCACAGTGATCTTCCACCAAAGGGCTGGCTTTTCCACTAGTGTTTCTTGGGGAAGGTGTTCCCCTTTTCTAAACCAGCATCCTACGAAACTGTAGCAAAGGGTTGCTGGTACTGTTTGTTACTGCCAGGGAAGTCAGAATTTAAGTGAGCACAGACCTTCAGGGGCTGTGCACTCACCTCCTTCAATCCACACACATTTTCGGGGATGAAGTGCGAGCCATCGCTGTATTCACGAAGGGACTTCATTGTTCTCCCTGCTGTCCTATTCATTTGATGCATGTGTCTAATATTGCTCTCTTTGCTCCCAGTTCTGGGAGTGGATCATATAACCTGAGCACTTTTCCCCAAGGTGTGAACCAGGTTCACACACACACTCTCTCAACTTCCTTTGTGTTTCTAAATTAGAAAACCTAAACCTAAATGTTACTTTTCTCAGATATGAAAGTCTCATGGTCAATGTAAAAGAAGAAGGCAATTAACTTCCTGGGTAAACTGCAGTATGGCAGCTCAAACCACCACATGGAAAAAAGTGGTTAAAAAAGAAAACCCATTCCACAAATGACATCCCTTGTTTAAGACCAAAATGATGAATGCAGCCCCGAGGCTCCTGCCAAACGAGCAAGGTAGAGGAGCGTTTGTTTTTCCCTCTGCAGCCAGCTGGCTACGGGGATGTGCTGTTTTTATGCTGCTGGGTACACTGATTGGCTGTTTGATGAGGCCGATTTGTGGCTAGTTTCTTTGCTTTTCTTTCTTTTCCTCCCTTTTTGATACCTTCTTTCAAGTTTTCTTTTTTTTTTAAATATATATATATATATTTTAAAGATTTTATTTATTTATTTGAGACAGAATGAGAGAGAGAGAGAGAGAGAGCTCATGAGAGGGGGGAGGGTCAGGGGGAGAAGCAGGCTCCCTGCCGAGCAGGGAGCCCAATGCGGGACTCGATCCAGGGACTCCGGGATCATGACCTGAGCCGAAGGCAGTTGCTTAACCAACTGAGCCACCCAGGCGCCCCCCTTCTTTCAAGTTTTCTAATAAAACAAGCTCCATTTCTGAATTTCCAGTGGGGCCATTATGGCCTAACACACAATGGGCACCGTAGGCCCTGATGAAACGCACTGCGTTCTGTTAGTGAGTCCAGTAATTATAGAGGAACACACCTATGCAGAAACAAAAAGACGGAGGCAAAGCTCCAACTAGTTGTTCAAGTCTTAACAGTTTTCTTCCAGGTCTGATTAAAACTGTGCTTGAAAATTTGCCGTCTCCGGCTTCTGCATAAGTGAAAATGAAAACACATTTTTCTTTGCACTGTTCTTTACGAGAGTCAGATTGTGACTCAGAGGGGTAAAGGGACCTGCTTAACCATATTTGACTGACTCCCCAAACCACAGACTGATTCCTGCCAGGCTGGCTTAGAGCCCTGGAGTTCCCATAACCACAGGAGGTCACCACCATCTCTCCATGACTGAATTTCCTAAAACCTGGCCAAAGGCATCAGCTGGTTGTCTAGATGAGCTGGACCTCAGAATACAAAATAGCATGTGAAGCATGGCTGCACCTAGCACCTCAAAAACAGTTTCATATTAAGGCACTGGCAGGTCCTCTCACCTTCACTCAACACCTATGGCTTCAGTAATAGAAGTGGGGCGTGCTGAGCGGAAGGTCTGCGAAGTTTCTGTCCTACTCATGCCAGCGCCATCTTCCCAGACCTCTGGAGGGCCGCAGGTATGTCCGTGTGGCTGTGACCATGGGCTCTCATCAGCCTCTGGGGAAAGGCAAGACTGTGGCTCAGAATCCCCTTTCAGGTAAGGCCCTTGAAGAACCTGCGATGGGTTCTAAAGAGACATAGACACACAGACAACAGGCCTGGCCAACAGCTCTCCCAGGCACCTCTGGCGGCGGGGGGCAGGGGGGTTCCCCAAGAACTCTCTCTAGCCGCTCCACCCCCTGGGTCCCCATCAAGTCACTTGTTTTCATTACCCCCCAAACACACCTCCCACCCAATGTCTAGGCATTCTCCCCTCCCACAGGTGACAACCCCCCTTCTCATTCTGATCTCGCTGCCAAACCCATATTTCCTAAATCAGCTCTGAGCATTACTGAAAGACCTCAAAAGCGGCAGGCCCTGCAAAACACCTTGGCTGATTGCCACAGTGACGCCCCCTCCAGAGCCCCCAGTTCCACAAAAGACTGCCCATGAACCCCTCATCACTCCTCCAGGTGCAGGGAGACATCCAACACTGAAAACAAGGGGGGGTGGCCGGATGGGGTGCTGCCTGGAGCCAGGGACCCTATGGGGCTGGCTGCATGTGTCCAATAATGGTAATCAGCGCTGCCGGTGGGCTGGCACCACGAGCCCGCCTTTCCCTGTCATCCTCAGCTGCAAATCTTCTTGGCCATTTTGCAGGCACTTTTTGAATCTCTCCAGCCTTGCCAGGCAGGGCCATCCCCTCCTGCTGCTTCCCTGTGCTGTGATGATGCACAGAGTGACAGTCACTAGACCCAGGTCTCAGTGTCGGGGGCCAAAGCAGCCCTGGGCTGGTTGCGGCAGCCTCGCTGGCAAACAGACCCTCCAGAACTGAGAGGAGCCCAGCGGGGCCTGCAGTGGGCCGGGGGTGTCCCGCCTGTGCTGGGAGGCACCTGGGAGGTGGCGGGCTGAGGCAGGGGGATGATAGCACCCACCCACGAGCCTCTGCTTCGCACGAGGTGTGAGCAAATGAGGAGCCGGGAAGGGAGCTTTGCAACCCGCTGCTCTCAAAGGCTGGCAAGCTCGCTCTCTCCGTGACTCATCCAGTTTCACTCTCAGGACTTCTTAATGCCTTTTATCTGCCACAAATGTTCCTGTCAGGGAGCTGGTAGGTGTTAGATGTTCAAGCAGACTCAGGGGTGTGAGCACACACACACTGTCTTTTGAAAAGCACATTTGTCTCGCTTAAAAACAAACAAAACAACATACCTGCCTGCCTTAAAGTACTTCTCTGGGGATGAACGGCCTGCCTCTGACTGCCGAGCTCCCAGCTCGCCGGCTCTAATTGGAGGAGGAGCTCCTGCTGGAGGGGAGAGCCCTGAGAGCCAGGCGGGCAGCCCGCCGGGTCAGGCCGGGCACAGGCGTGTTGGAGGGGCCGGGGCAGCCACCCCACGCCCCGGCTCCAGGGCTGCGCCCAACGCAGGGCCACGGGGGGGAGGCGGAGGGTGGGCAACTGGCACTCTCTCCAGAAATGGCAAAGCGAAGGGGACAGAAGGCTAGCGAAAGCCGAGTGTAATTAGTAAACAGCACTCTTTTCTCCACCTTTCCCTCAACAATGGCTAATGTAAGGTCCTTTCCCAAACCTTCAAGTCCCATTTCAAATACTCCGTGAGATCATCCACCTTCCCGCAGACAGGTGGGGCCCGACCCCTATGAACGGATTCAGCTCCACTCCACAAACACGTAGGGAAGGAAGGACCGCGCTGCCCCAGGGAGGCTGATGGCCCTGGGAAGCAGCAGACCGATGAAGTGTGTGACCCGCAGAAGCAGGTGACGACAGACGTGCCAGCAGGGCCCGGCAAATGCTGCCGGACACAGACGAGGCACCGGCGATGGGGCCATCTCGCAGGGCAGCGGGGGCCACAGGAAGGGGGCGGGCTGAGGTGCAGGGCAGCCAGACACGTGGGGCCGCCAGTGGGGGGTCGCGGGTCGGCCTGGGCGGGCACGTGGGGCTGGGAAGGGGGCTGGTGGCCACAGTGTGCAGGGGCTGGCATGCTTCCCGAAGGACCCCCGACCCCCCTTTGGAGGAGCCGGCCATCAGGTGCTTCCTGCAGGGAGATGACTGGCTCTTGAGTTGGGGGTTGGCTGGGGGTGGTCAGGGGAGGACGAGGGAGAGAGCAGTGGGGTAGGAGGGAATGGCCAGAGCAGAGAAACATTTTGAAGGCAGAATTCACGGGACAGGCTCAAATGAAGGAGGCACAAAGATGTGTCTGCCAGCAAGAGGTCAAGGGTAGGTGGCTGGAATCCAGGGTATCCCAGGCTGTGGGGAGGGGCAGGGGTGGAGACAGGGCAGGAGCTACACAGAAGAAAGAGAAGCATCTTGCTGCAGAACGGTGTCTTCCTGTTCCTGGGCCCCCAGGAGCAGGCAGTGGCCGTTTCCTAGTGCCCTGCACATCTCAGCACTGAGCGGAGGGTCAGGTAGGGGTAAGGGGGAAGCTGACATCAGCCCTGACAAATGCAGCATCACTCAGTGCCGTGGGCAGAAAAATACAGGCCAAAAGTGAGCTTGAAACAAGAACCCGTGTGGGGTCGGAAAGGAAATGGAGGCACAAGGAACAGCTGTAAAAGCCAAGGAATGCCAAGAACCCTGTCTGCCCCCCTACTCCAAAGGCTGGCATTTTGCCACGGCAGGTGGAAGGACAGCTTAGGGATCCAGCAGGGCGGGTCCCTTGGTCAACTGCTTCCAGAAAGGCCAGGGAGGATGAAGGAAATAGGGTCTGCCTGTAGGAAGTCTCAAGCACTTTCCAGGCCTTATTTTTAGATTAATGGGCTGATGCTGTCACAGCACGGGATTCCCAGCAGGAAGGGACCGCATGTTCACCGTCTGCTCTGTCACTTCAGCCACAGAACTTTCACCCTTGCTACCTCTCACAGATGGTCCTCACTCCTCCATTTTATTTTATTTAAAAAATTTCTTTTCAAAATTTATTTTTCAGTTTTTTTATTCAAGTATAACGAACATACAGTGTTCTATTAGTTTCAGGCCATAGAAACATTTTTCTGGATATGTCTCCTAAGGCAAAGGAAACAAAAACAAAATTAAACTATTGGTACTACACCAAAATTAAACGCTTCTGCACAGCAAAGGGAACCATCCTGAAACAAAAAGGCAACTTACTGAATGGGAGAAGATATTTGCAAATGACGTATCCAAAATATATAAAGAGCTTATACAACTCGACACACAGAAAATCATCCAATTAAAAAACGGGCAGAGGACCTGAATAGACATTTTTCCAAAGAAGACATCCAGATGACAACTCATTCCTCCATTTTAAAGCCACAGCTCCAGGAGGCATCCTGCAGGGGTCCTGAATGGCCACCCTGATCTCGAGGCTTGGTCCCCCCTCTCCCTGCCCCCCGGGAGTCCCAGGAACCCCCACGGTGTGCCCTGAGGCACACAACCTTCTCAAAGGAACCCCAGGGCCAAGGCATTAGGTGGTTACACAAAATAAAATGACCAGCCTTTTTACCTCACGTTACAAATTGAACTTCAAAAGGGGGAAAATACAAGAAATATTCCAAACATGCTCTTCCGGGCACCGGCTGAGCTTTAGGCTGACTCACTCTGCTTGTCTTCTTTTCCACAGAGGGAAGGGGAGGAAAAGTGAGGAAAGACCACAATTTCACTTCATAAAGAGACTTGGTTTTCTTACATAAACACGAACTTTTCGGTGGAAACTTTAGCCCATCTCATTAACTCCACAACTGCAGGGTGTTCTGTTTTAGGTTACTGCAATTAGGTAAATACCGCTTGTTTTAAGAAAGGAAATGAATAGCAAAGGGTGCTGAGATTCTATCCCCAAAGTTACAGTTTACAGAATACTGACGTCTCAGAACAATCCTGCGGTTTCAGAAAAAAACAGCCCACGTATTCTCTGGGTCTACTGGAAACCTTCGTCAAAAATCTATAGATTTAGTTTTATTTGGTGACCCATCAGGGACTTTTGTCTACATTCTTCCTTTACCAAAAATGTTACTTTTGTGCTTTTTGAGGAAAGAAGTCTAGCTGCTTACAAAACAAAATGCAAAAGCAAACAACACTTATAAAGTGCTCATTGGGCACTGAACAAGTTATCTCCAACACCGAGAATCTCATGCCCTGCTTGTTTTATTTTGTCTGGTATTATAATCAGTGATGACTTGCATTCTCATCCATTATATCTTGGAGTCTGTCTCTGGAATTAAATGGTGAGGTATTTGAAGCAGCAAGCGATTCTTTCTAGAATTCTCCAACATACCTGCCTGGTGCCTTTGTATTTGCAATGACTTTTTGAATGAACAACAAACAATTGGATGAATGGCCCTTACTTTACTGTAGCTTTAGTAGGATCAGCTGTGCTTTCCTTTTTTTACATTAATGAAAATCTTCTCCACTTGGGGTTGGAGGTAACTGATAGGACGATTTGGAAAGGACTGGTCAGGAAAGATGGCAAATTCACAACACCTGAACCAGTCTTCCTTCATGTGCCCTTGGCAGACATTAATAATCAATTACAGGACTCTTGCTGAGTGTTGATTAGGTCTCAGATTTCATCTCAGACTCCAAGCCCAATCAATTGGCAGTAGCCACCCTAAGTGCTATGTAGAGAAGGTTCTATTTGCCTTCCCTGTGTTAGGTCCAGATTTTTAAAAGCAACCCTTTACTAAAAATTAAAAAAAAACCCCACAGATTACAGGGTTATTTCTCTAGTTTTAACATCAAAAAAAATTTTTTTAAACCCTCTTCTTTCCTGTGCTGATTTGCATGTGTGTGTATGTGTGTGTGTGTGTATTCTGCCTCGTCCTGTTTGAACAGAACCATGTCTGATAATCCAGTTGACTTTCTTTATGGTTGCTCTTTGTTCCTGCCTGGTGCCTGGAACCCTCCTCCAAGTGGATCTCACTACATCATCACACACCTGCCTGCACCTCTGACAGTAGGGAGCTAGATGTTATAGTGAGAAACACTGGGTCATTTTCCTCAACCTACAAATGTTTCAATTTGCCTTGAGAATTTCTCCTTATAGTACACCCCAAGCTTGGTCCTCAGCACAGAGGATGTGCTTCATGTACTAGGGTTTGGGGGAGCCGGATGGCTCCCACTGGATCCTTGGGCCATCACCACTTCTGAAGTCGCCCCCTGCCTGCAGCCAACGACCTTTCTCCAAGGGATGGGAAGGACTCAGCAAGCAACTGGGAGTGGTTCTTATAGGGACCCACCTGAAGGTTCCTGGGCATGAGGTGGACACAGACACGGGAGCTGTCAGTCAGTGATGCTGTGAGACCTGTTAGGGGGTATATTCAGTCGATATGAAGGAAGGAAAAGAAGATCTTGTCCCTGTCCTTGGGAGGCTTATGATCTCATGGGGCAGATGAGACCTGTGTGGCAGGAAGACCAGGCTAAAACATGAACATGGCCACTTTGTCTTGCTAGCTGAGAGATCGCAAATGCATGAGAGGGGTCTCTTATTCCCCTCTCATGGGAGAAAGCTGGAAAGCAGAAGGTCGGAGGCATCTTTGGCATCTGGAGAAAGAGGTTTTTGATGACCAGTTTTTTGAAATCAAAAGGGGAAAAGCTGGATGGGGCAGAGCAGTAGGTCTCTCAAAGACTTGAACAGGCCCAATGGAGCCTGAGGGGAAGGGCTCTGCAGTTGGAGGGGAAGTGGGGCTTCTCCCTGACACTGATGGAGGAGCCTAGGAGCTGGAGGCTGAATTCTGGGAGCTGCTGCCCCCAGGGCTGCCATGCAGAATCTCTGACCTATGACTATCAGCTGTGAATGTTTTTGCCCACATAAAAATACTGATTCATTCAGTTGAATTAAAATATTCTTACAAGTCCTAATATGAAAGTCTGGGGTTGGGAGAGAGAGCTACACCATACCTACTATGGACCACGCGCTGCCAGGGGTCTTCCGTCCATTTTCTCTAATTGTCATGACCCTGTGTGGAGGCATTACTGTCCCACACTTAGAGATAAGGAACCGGTAAGACAGTGGGCTCAGAAGAGTGGAAAACCCTGCCCACGGGCCCGCAGTCCCACAGCCCGGATGACCAGGAGTCAGGCCACACACCCAGCTTGGTTAGGCCTCAGGCATCTCTTTCCACCTCAGCAGGCCCCCTCTTGACCTCTACATGGTCCCAAAGTTGGGTGTTAGTGGAAGGATCTTCAGGAAAATTTTCTTATTTCGGAAAATATCTGCCCAGCTGTGGAAGGAGTCTGTGGTTCACATCAGGGTCTGGGCGCCCTGGATTCCATCTTGACCTTGTCTCCTATTCTCGTTGATAAGAAGCCTCTCATGAGGAGCATGTCGCTCAGCAGTAAATCAGGAGAGGAAAACTCCCCTCTACAGTAGATCTGACGAGGAAGAGCCCCAGGCCCAGCTCTAGAACAAGGTCATAAAAAAGTTCAAAGAGAAAGCTACCGGCATCAGGAGTATTTGTGTCTACCTGATTAAAATAACAGCAAATCACCACCGCTGGCTTTAGTTATAACTTAAGATCTGTGTTGTAAGTGGACTTGCGTTTCTGTTTCGTTTCCGAAAGGTGTGTCCCCTTGTTCAGGCAGTTGTCCTGAACTGCGGGCACCCTAAGGGCCCTGGGAAGGAAAGTGAACCAAGGTCTGTGCTGGCTGAGGCTCCTCCCAGGAGGCCTGGACCCTCGCAGCACATCTGCTCTTCTCCTCCACCAAATGACCTGGACTGCGGGAATTCACAGGCCACCTGAGAGCTAAGTCATCCCAACAAGGGGAGGACTGGAAAAGGACAGTCAATGAGGCTGATGGGAGCGTTCTTGTACTAGAAGGTCTTTCGTACAGCAATAGGCTGTGTGTTGGCAGCACTGTCCTGCGGAGGGAAAGAGGAAAAGGCCGGCCCGGTGTACGTAACAGGGTGTCCACTGGAGGGGAGTGTAACTTCTCACTGCCAGAATGGGATGCAAAAAGTGAAGGACAGGAAGAGTGGACCCTAGGGCCTGGGGAGGCTAGTGTCTCCAGAGGCTGGTCCTTTCTGCACATGAGGGGAAAGGCAGACACACATCCTCCACTTTTTGGGAGTGTGGGAGCTGGGAGAGGGGCTCTGCGGGTGGTGCCTGCAGAAGGACAGGCGTCTCTGGTGGGCACTTCTCCTTCACTCTCTTACAAGTCGCCGTACTGCCGGCCTGGGTTTAAATGTGGCAGGCAGGCAGACCTCCCCTGTGCTCGGGGAATGGGGTCTGAGTGGAAGGAGAGGCAGAGCCCCGCTCCCCTGGGCCACTTAGTGGCAGCAGCCCCAGTGCTAGGGAGGCTGGTAGTCCTGGGTCCGCAGGGAGATGAGCTGGGGACAGGCAGGACCCTTGGCGGGCAGGAGCCAGGGCAGAGACTCAGTACCAGGACCAGGACGGGTCTGCAACACATCTAAATATACCCCTCGTGGCGCAGAGACTCGCCACTGGGGAAGCTGGTCAAGTGGGCCGGGGGAGGAGGGCGGGGGGTGGTATTAGAGGAAATGGGTCTTGATTTTCCCCCAGGCTGTGGGGTGGACAGAGCAGTTACTCTGTTGGTCTCAACCTCTGGGCATGGAGAATATGCTTTCTGGCCCAGCAGACGCTGCTCTGGACACGGGACAGGGGCGGGGGGGAGGATAGGCAACTGTTTGGAGCCCGCCCGATACAGGGAGCGCTCCCTGGGCCCCAAGCCCCCTGAACCACAAATGCAAACGTTTTGGCCTGTGAGTATTTCATCACAGACAAAACTCTTTTGGATAAACAGAGGTCTCCAATTTCTCCCTCTGTGGTCACCATTTCCTCTGCTCTCCCTGGGGGGATTAGGAACCCACTGACAAATGAACCCCCAGGGTTCCCAGCAGGCGAACGCAGAGCTAAGTCCGGGGGACGGGGAGGCTGTGCCATTTTCCTGTGCGGGCTTCTCTCCAACTTCTGCCCTCCTGCTGCCTTCACTCCACGAGGACTCTTCTGGGACCTGTGCTGGGGACCCAACACACTCGGCTTCCTCCACATGGTCCGGCACCCCCCCAAACCTGAAGGCTTCCCCTCCTCCTCTTAATCCCCAGTGCAAGGAAACAATTTTAGAGTGTGTTCTCGAGGACACCAGGTTGCGTTTGCGTGGTTCCTTTGAAACTCAGAAATCAGTCTTTACCCTTTAAAAAAATCTAATTTCATTTAGGATCATGCTCCTGTTTGCTTCCCTGTGAAGTAAGATCCAAGCAAGTCTATAAGATACCCTGCAGTTCTAAAACTGATTTCATACACCAAACACTACAGAGGCTTATGAAAGTATATATATATGAAAGCGACCTAAAGCTCAGGGCTAAGCACTTTCCAGCGACGCACCAGCAGCAACCGCACAGACAGTGGGGGTTTGTCGGGGACGGTTATATCAGACTCAACCAGGCCCCCGCGCCCCCACCCGGCTCTGTGCTTTGTGCCCGTGACAGTGCAGATGCGCGGACTGCCAAGGGACGGGGTGAGCGGCCTCAGCGAGGCTGGATATGTCTGAGGACGTGCTAAGGACCGATTCAGAGCCGTCAATGGCTCCATGGAAAGCCCTTTGTGATGGGCCCATCCCCAGGGGGAAGGATATAAGGACCAGCCATGAAGGACCCATTTCAATTCAACAAGGATGTATTGAGGTCCCACCAGGTGCAAGGCACTGGGCTCAGCTCGGGAGAGGCCAGCAGAGAGGGACAGAAGACAGACAGTGGTGTCAGGGCTGTGGCTCACCAGGGTCTCAGTCAGCCGAGCCCCTGGCATCGCACTGCACCGACTGAACAGTGGGGATCTTTAATCCCATTGTCCTTGCACAACTCACTCTGAGTCTGAGTGGGGGAGCTGTGGATGCTGAGAGTCACTGAGAAACAAGGGGACACACTTCTGCTTTCTCCTTGGGATGGTCCGTTCTGCAGCATGGTAAGGTGACTAACTGCCCTTCTGCAGGAGGCAGTGTGGATGTCACAGAAATACAAAGACACCCAGAGGATGCTGACATCTTCACCAAGTGCTTCCTTCCCTACACTCCTGGATCTCCACCTAGCAGGGGCCGCAAGATGCGCTGTGCGGCACCCTCTCCATCCGCCCTCCGACTATCACATGTGAGTCTCGGCGGCTTAATGATATGTTGACTTCAACGGAATGAAAGTTGATTTTTGAAATTGGATTAAGCATTCCAACACTTGAGAGTTAAATTGCCCTTGAAATGTGAAGACTGCAAAATGGTATCTAATGAGTCTGTAGATAAAATTCCCTTAAAAGTAGGAAAAATCTTGCTGCCATGAGCCAAAGGGGCTTTTATACAATGATGTATAAAAATACCCACAGCAAAGAAGTAAAATAAAAATATCTACTTATTTACTCTAGTTTTTTTTCAGCAATTTAATGCAAAGGCACGAGTGGGCCAAAATCATAAATGAAATTTTATCCCCAAATCAAATCTTCTTATAAAAACGATTACCAGAAGATCTCTGTTTAACACTGCTAAGCCCCACTCATTATTTTTGGGCCATGATGTTCTGGCATAAGCACCAAACCCAGACAGTCTCCTGGAATTTGGTGCGATGGGGCTTAATCTGTATTAGAAATCATTCTATCTGAGAGAGAGGTGTGTAGGGGAAGCCCTGATCAAACTAGACAGTCCTGCCCACAGAAGAGCAATCAACTCAAGTCTGTATCTGGAAGATACTCTGCAGAACCAGAGTCTTTGCACTGCTGGAAAGATTGAAAACAGATGGACAGACTCCACCAGGGAAAAGTCACCTTCCATGTAGGACAGAAGAAATGCTCTGGTCAGACAAAGCTCAGAGTTCGGAGGCTGACTCCTGGTGAGCCCATGTAGGTCCTTCACAAATAGGACCCCTCATGCAGGTGTAGTAAAACCCCCAATGGCTGGCTTCAAGTGTTGGCAGGAAAGGATCTCATGCTGTTGGTTAGCTCCGGGGTGACAGACTGACAGCAGGTTATCACTCTCGGCCACTGCCCATGGAAGACATTACTAAGTAATCACATGCAACTTCACACCTCCTAACACTGACGCAGTCCCCCCACTATAACAAGGAAATCCCCTCTTCCAAACGCAGAGAGCATTTCCTCATCTATAGTGTTTGGACCAGAAGCCATCTACCAAGGAGATGGATTACAAAAGCTTTGTGCTTAAAGATAGCATTCAGATGTCTACCGCAGTCATGTTTAGAATTCCAAGAATGGACTGGTATGAAGAAGGCTGGCTCAACCAAGTTGGTCAAAATACCAACTAAACCCAATACACTGGGCCCTTTGTTTATCTGGGCTGTTCACAGAGAAATGTCCCAATTCAGAAGTATTTACAAAGAGCTGAAATGACCATTCACCAAAGACCTCTCAGGGTTGCTCTGAACTGATTAGCAATGGAGGGCAGGCCCCAAGACAGGACATGAATTATCTGCAGGCCAGAACCTTCCTGTGAAACTTCATTCCAAAGATAACAAAGGAAGTCACACAGGCTGTTGTTTGGATCACCTGCTTGACTTCCATCACTAGCCTCTGCTGGTTCATAAAGGAGGAACCCAGAGACCACTCTGAAGATTGCAGATAACCCTCCTGCCCCTTAGACCTGGGAACCTGACTATTCCCTAAAATTGGGATAGGAATCAAGGGCCTTCTACAAACACGCTTGTGCTATTAACTTAATGGTGTATAAGAAATGTGGATGCTAAAGACTGGGTAACAAAAATCCAAGGAGATTCCTGCAGTTGCCTTGTCGTCCCCTTTGGAGGGGGAGGTCTTGCTGGTTTGAGAGAATCAGAAGCCGGGCCTGGTGACCTGGAAGGGACTGGCCACAGGCAAATGCCTGAGGCCTGATACTGTCCTGTGCAGTAACTCAAAACCAAGAGTTTAAATAAAGTGTTAAAAATTTAAGAATAAGATCTGCTTTTAAAAATAGCATTGTCAGGTCTATCCATATAATCACATCCCTTGCATTCAGATCAGCTGCCAGAGTGGGAGAGGGGGGGTGACTTTGGGCACCTGCTAGGGAACTGTTCATAGCTGTCAGCGTGCTTTGTCTGTGCCACTGCCCTCAGCGAGGACCCGTGAATCGCGTCCTGTCTGGAGTGATGGCAGTTACTAAGCCCCTTCGTGGTTTACTCCCCTGCCTGAGATGGCGTTGCTGTGAGTTTTGTTGGAATCTGAGGACACCCCTGGAAGTATCTTTCATGTGTCACCATTACCTACTGCCCGTGTTTGGGTGGGGGGAGGGATGAGAATTTTCTAAGAAGCAGTCAGAAATCTTGTGATGGAGAATGGGGAATTGGGTGGGCGAAGGAGCAGCTGGTTAGAGCGCAGACAGGGGAGTCTCGGGTCCCACCTTGCTGGGAGGAGTTCCAGGTTTAGGGTAAGTCTATGCCCCTTCCAAAGGCTTCTCACCTCAATACAGTTCTCTAAGGTATTTTCAGTGCTGAGAAGAGAAGGCACTCCCTGGTGTACCCAAATCATGGTGTGCATGGAGGCTGTACTTCTCACTGCAAAGCCCTTGATAAGTTGTTGGATTTACAAAGGAAGTGTTAGCAACAAGGACAGATTTTCCAAGGTCTGAGTCTTAGAACCAAGAAGCCAAATCGTTACAAATGACCTTTGTGACTCCTACCCTGTCTCCATGATCTGTTCGCACATTTTGACAAGAAAAAATACATATTACGTGAAAAAATTGGGGTTACAAAACACTGTTCAACATAATCATAATTGGTTAACCAAAAATGTATGCATATATGTACAGAAAAAACACTAAAATATCCAGCAAAATAGTAGTAGTGGTCCCCTCTCCCATCTACCTCTGCAGTTTCTCTGTCACATAGGATGACACTGTTGAGTGTGCTGTGCCCCCTCTAGAAAGCTCTTCATTCTGTTACTCACATACAGAGGCTAACAATATATGTAAAATACGACATCCCACACTTTTAGATTTCTGCAGGAAATAACCCAAGTGCTATTAAGTGCACACCAACATACCGTATGACGCTGTGAGGAAAATTACCACACTTGATCTACACAATTGAGGCTTAGTTTGAAGTCTGTTACCATTTTCAACCATTCAACTGAAAATTGACCCTCTCTGTTCTAGATTAATGGCAATCAGCTAACACAGTAGCCTCCAAACTTTTCCAAGCCCATGACCCCATTAGTAAAAAAACCACTGTGGTCATGCTGGCTGCTACATGCATATTTATTTGAGTAGGTGCATACACGCCTATGCTAACGTATTAGGTCCATTTTCAAATGCAAGAGAATAGAACTTTTCTAGTCTGACCTGCATTTTTCCCACACCATAGTGGGCTCTATGGTGGTACCCCCACTTTGGAGATCTCAAGTTTGGACAACTGAGAGAAGAAAGTGGTCATGGCTGATGTTAATCTCCTGCCCCCAGCTCCGGGGCTCCAGACACTGCCACCATTCACCCCTCTCACATGCCGTGGGGATCTGCCAGCCACACCCTGGAAACCCCCAAGCAGACGAGCAGTGGCCTCAACCAACTGCACCTGGCAGGTCACCAGCAGGAACTCATTTTTCCCTGGGCTGAAAGTCCCTCCCCACAGTGAGGCTCATAGCAGCTAAGACTGGGGGCCTTGGTGCAGCTGGCTGAGGTCCAAGGAACCGCCGAGAATGAAGCACTTCCCTATTTTTTTTTTTTCAGATGGCTTTCTAGAAGATGATGAAATAAAAAAGCTTTAGTGATTCTTTTTCTGCTTGGAAATCTATAAATATAGACAGCTGTCAGAATAGTAATATCAGAGGCTTCTGAATTTTTTATAAAAATCTGATGTCAATTAGGACATTAAGAAAAGTTAAGACACCTTTGTACAACACTGCGTCCAGATCTGTCCCTAAAATAGTCGATAAGAAATGCTGAGAATCTGCATGGTTTTCTATTTCTTCCAAACAAGTTCTGAGCGCCATGGGAGAACTCTTTCAAATTCAAATCTGGGGAGTGATGGGGATTAAAAGTTAAAAAAAAAAAAAAATCAACCCTGAACTATGTGAACCCAAAACAAAGTCTTGTAACGTATTTGTTAACCTGAATCCCATCTTTGCCAGGTGGAGGGCTTGCAGAGTCTAGTGGTTCCAGCACGTGGCGTAACATCGAAGAATTAGCAGAAAGCAGGAAAGCAAGACCTGTGCTCAAGAAGGAATGAAGGAATGAATGGATGGACGGTCGCTTGATATCCCGAAGTGCATCGCTGAGGTATAAGTACAGACATGTATGCTCTGATGATTTGTTGACCCACTTTTCTTTTATACAAAACTAGCACCATTTTGAGGGGTTGCCCAACTCCCTCCGCCATGAGAAGAAAGCTTACACTGATACCACAGGACGAGAGATGGTGGAGGCATTTGTGGCGTGCTGCGTGGTGCCTCTCTATACGTGGCTGAGAGGCCACCTTGGCAAGGCCAGAGGATCACTGCACCCCATTCTTTGCTCACCAGAGGAGCACCCTGGCACGGCCAGGGGCAGGCAGGAAGGACACATAGCCCAGCGCTCCCCAGCCCTTCTTCATTGCATGCATCTTGAGACCACCCTTCCCCACACCAAAGGTTCTGAGGCAGACCGGTAACCGTAGAGGAACTTTCTCCATACGGCTTGGATCACTAACACTGTCATTGGTGTTGCTGTGACTGTGTTCACTGGTAAAAGGTGATCTGTGAATAAACAATTTTGGTCTGAATGAGCAGAGACACACACGACTGAGAACAACTTCTTAATTCCTTCTTGGTTGACATCTTCTGGCCTTCTTCATTCCTCTCCCGCTTGTGATATATGTAATTGGTACCTATCTGTTTTACCAGCAAACACTGGCACTGATGTGGGGCTTTGCTTGTACAGGGCTACTTCGGTGAAAAGAACGTTCTGATTGATCTCCAGAACCAGAAGCTCACACCTGTGTCCTATATGGAGCAACTCAGAGCAGGGAGGGAAGGTTGAAATAGGCAAAGGCTTTGTCTCCTGGATGAGGAATCCAGGAAGGGACAAAAACCGATCAAATGCTATAGACTAAACTGAGGATTCTGATCTGCTCAGAAAGGCGGACTCTAGCCCCAGAGATCATCTTATCCAGTGAGGGATCAGCACGAAGTAGGAGGCGGACACTTGGACTTCTGGAGAGTCAAGGGCAGACCAAGTTTCTCCAGCTCTATCCAGAACAGCAGTACAAAGTACCACAACTGGAAAGCTCCTCACAAACAACCATGCCACCTTTGTATTTTATATACAGGTTAAGTTGCCTCCTTCTCGGGACAAGGGTCTTGGGTATCCTGCTTATTGAGTAATTCCTATTACCAACCCACCAAGCTGCTTCCAGAAATGCATAATCACTGCTTTTCTCTCTGAGCCCAGAGAATGTTTTTAAAACATATTCAAATCTTATGCAGTCTAAAAGCTTGATGACAAGAACTCCTATTTTGGCAAGCAGTATGAATAGACAGTTCACAGAAGAGCACATTCAAATGGCCAATAAACAAAGGAAAGATGCCCAACCTGCAGAGTTGTCAGGGAAGGCAAATCACACCAACAATCAGCCATCCCTTATCACTCCTTAATTTTTACCAGTCTGAAAGGTGAGAAATCCCACTGCTGGAGGGTCAGGCGGGGTATGGCTCAACATCACTGGTGGAAATGTAAATTAATTCAATCTTTTTAGAAAGCAATCTGACAACATAGATTCCAACTTAAAGGGCACATTCCCTCATACTTAGATCTTACTCCTGCCAATCTTTTCTGTGGTAGACACTGTTGGGTTGGTTTCCTACTTCGCATTCATTTCCCTCTTCCTCTTTGTAACAGAATGCTAGGTTTCCTCAGGTATCCACCTCTGTCCCTATACAACTCACATGACTTGCACCCACAGCTCCTTTCAAGGACCTAGCAGTCTAAGAGTAATCTCATCTCCCTTGCCCATGACTGGCTCAGGGACACAGGCTTAAGCCACTTAACTCCTGGCATTCTGCTGGCTCCATGGTTTGGTTCAGGACTAGATATGTAACCTGTTGTGGACCACCGAGACTGAAGCAGAAGTCTCCCAGGGGCTTCTGAGAAAGATGGTTCCTCACTCTGAGGTGAGATAGCGGAAGCCTCACTCTTCCTTTGGCTGTTGCTGAATGCAGTGGCCAGGCCACAGATGACAGCAGTCATCTTGCTTTTGGTCTGAGAATAAAGCACAAACACGCAGGAGGACAGGGGCCTGCTTGAACCATATCTGCCACTGACCTTTCTTGCCAATGAAAGGTTTTCTTTGTAATTTATGAAGTATTTTTTTTAAGATTTTTTTATTTATTTGATAGAGAGAGACACAGCGAGAGAGAGAACACAAGCAGGGGGGAGTGGGAGAGGGAGAAGCAGGCTTCCCACTGAGCAGGGAGCCCGATGCGGGGCGGGATCATGACCTGAGCCGAAGGCAGACGCTTAATGACTGAGCCACCCAGGTGCCCCTTATGAAGTATTTTAAACACAGAGAAAGGTACAGAGAATAAGGTAGAAAATATCCAAGTGCCCATAACTCAGATTTCACAAATGTTCACATTATGCCCTATCCTCCAGTTCTGCATGTTAAACTGAACTTCACAGACACATCTGAAGCTCCCTTGTAGGTTTCCCTAACTCAGTAACTCTCTCACCCTCTCCGAAAACAATCACTACCCCAGAGTTGCAGGTGTCTTTCCCTTTACACCTTTTAATATTTACATTGCATTAGATTCGACTATATGAATTGGTCAGTATCAACCATTATTACCTACGTATTTTACCTATATACATATCTATTTTGTATAGTCCAACCTAATATATATATACACTTCCATTTTTTCATGAATGGCATCACTGCATATACAATTTTACCACTCTAGTCACCAATACACTTTTGAGGTTTATCCACATTGATCCCTGTCATTTTAGCTGCCACTCAGAACTGCATTGATTGGGTGTACCAAAATATATTTTTTCATCTCCTACAGATAGGTTTTTAACTTGTTTTCCATTCTGTCACAGGTCCTGGATCTCCTAGAGCTCATGGAAGAGGTCTCTAGAGGGAACATCAATGGGCAAATTGCTGGGGAGAGGCTGGATCTTGAGATTTACTAGGTGCTGTCTGCATTTATAATCCCACCATCCAATATGACAAGTTCTACTTCAATGCTTCCTCTCCCACCTGGCTCATTTTTGTGAGACTTCAACATTTTAGCTAATCTGGTGCTGTGGAATTGTTGCCTTTTGAGGTTTTAATGTGCATTTCCCTCATTATTAATTGAGCATCTTTTCATATGTTTATGAACTATCACTTTCCCCTTCTGCAAAGGGCTTCTTCACCCCTATACTTTGACCATAACTCTAATGGTTTGTTAGTGATTTTTCTCATTGAATGCTAGTAATTCTCTAGGTAGTCTGAATTAGTTCTTTGTTACATGTTTCAAATATCTCCTAGTGAGGGTCTTACTTGCCCACATTCTAAAAATGGTTTCTATTGTCATTCATAAGCTTGAATTTTTATGTTGCAAAATTTATCAGTCTTTTCCTTTTATTGCTTGTGCTTTTTTTGTGTCTTATTTATGAAATCCTTCCCTTCAACATAATGAAGGCTATATATGATAAGCCCACAGCTAAAATCATACTTGATGGTGAAAAGCTAAAAGCTTTTCCCCTAAAATCAGAAATCAGACAAGGATTCCCACTCTCACCACTTTCATTGGAAGTCCTAGCCAGAGCAATTAGGCATGAAAAAATAAAAGGCATCTAAATTGGAAAAGAAGAAGTAAAGTTGTCATTATTTGCAGATGACATTATATACAAAAAACCCTAGAATGCCACCAAAAACTGTTAGAATAAACAAATTCATTCAAGTTGCAGGTTACAAACTCAACATACAAAAAACTGTTGCCTTTATACATTAATAATGAACTACCAGAGAGACAAATTAAGAAAACAATCTCATCTACAAATACATTAAAAAGAATAAAATACCTAGGAATAAGTTTAACCAAGGAGGTGAAAGACCTGCACTGAAAACTATAATACATTAATAAAAGAAACAGAAGAAGACAAATAAATGGAAAGATACTCTGTGCTCATGGATGGGAAGAATTAATATTGTGAAAATGTCCATACTACCCAAAGCATCTAAAGATTCAATCAATTCCTATCAAAATTCCAATGGCTCCCAAAAAAACAAAAGTCCAGGACCAGACAGCTTCACTGGCAAATTCTACCAAATATTTAAAGAAGAGTTAATACATGTTCTTTTCAAACTATTCCAAAAAATTGAAGAGGAAGGAAAACTTCCAAATTCATTCTATGAGGTCAGTATCACCCTGATACCAAAACCAGATAAAGACACCAAAAAAAAAAAAAAAAAAAAAAAGCAAAACAAAACCAAAAGCAAAAAAACCTACAGGCCAATATGTCTCATGAATATAGATGCATAAATCCTTAGCAAACCAAATCCAGGAATACATTAGTATACGTGCTGCCAAAGCGAGCACCCAAATCCAGGAATACATTAAAAAAATGATATACCATGATCAAGTGGGACTTATTCCCAGGATGCAAGGGTTGTTCAATATTCACAAAACAATCAACGTGATATATCACATCAAACAAGCTATTGGGACTACATCAAAATAAATCTTCTGCACAATGAAGGAAACAACAAAACTAAAAGGCAACCTATCGAATGGGAGAAGATACTAGCAAATGGCATATCCAATAAAGGGTTAGCATCCAAAATATACAAAGAACTTATACAAATCAACACCCAAAAAACAATCTAATTAAAAAAAGAGAAGACATGAAGACATTTCTCCAAAGAAGACATGCAGATGGCCAACAGACACATGAAAAGATGCTCCACATCACTCATCATCAGGGAAATGCAAATCAAAACTACAATGAGATATCACCTCACACTTGTCAGAAGTCTAAAATCAAAACACAAGAAACAATAAGGGTTGGCAAGGATGTGTAGAAAAAGGAACCCTCTTGTACTACTGGTGGGAATACAAACTGGTGCAACCACTGTGAAAAATAGTATGGAGGGTCCTCAAAAAATTAAACATAGAACTACCCTACAATCCAGCAATTGCACTACTGGGTATTTGCCTCCAAAATACAAAAACACAATTCAAAGGGATACATGCACTCCTATGTTTATAGCAGCATTATTTACAATAGCCAAGATAATGGAAGCAGCACAAGTGTCCATCAATTGATGAATGGATAAAGAAGACGGGTATATATATATGCAATGGAATATTATTCAGCCATAAAAAGGAAAGAAATCTTGCCATTTGCAACAACATGGATGGAACTAGAGAGTATAAAGCTAAGTGAAATAAGTCAGTCAGAGAAAGACAAATACCGTATAATCATGCTCATATGTGGAATTTAAGAAACAAATGAGCAAAGGAAAGAAAAAGAAAGAGATAAACCAAGAATAAGAACAAACTCATATATACATATATATGTAAAAGATTTTATTTATTTATTTGTCAGAAAGAGAGAGAGAGTGCACAAGCAGGGGGAGTGGTAGGCAGAGGGAGAAGCAGGTTCCCCGCCGAGCAGGGAACCCAATGTGGGACTTGATCCCAGGACCCTGAGATCATGACCTGAGCCAAAGGCAGATGCTTAACCTACTGAGCCACCCAGGCGTCCCAAGAACACACTGGTGGTTACTAGAGAGGAGGTGGGTAGGGGGACAGGTGAAATAGATGATGGGGATTAAAGAGTACATGTATCATGATGAAAAAAAATTCCAATGGCTTTTTTCATAGAAATGGGGCAATGGGGCAAACAATCCTAAAATTTTTATGTAACCAAAAAAGAACCATGAAGTAATCTTGAGAAACAACAACAAAGCTGGACATATTGTGCTCCCTGATTTCAAACTATATTATAAAACTATAGTAAATAAAACAGTGCAGTATTAGCATAACAACAGAAACATAGATCAATGAAACAAAGTAGAGAATCCAGAAATAAACCCATGTATATAAGGTCAATTAATTTATAACAAAGAAGCCAAGAATATACAATGGAGAAAGGACAGTGTCTTCACTAAATGGTGTTGGGAAAATGAGACAGCCCCATGCAATTGACTGAAACTGGACCACTATCTTACACCATACACAAAAATTAACTCAAAATGGATTAAAGATTTGAATGTAAGACCTGAAGTCATAAAACTCTTAGAAGAAAAGATAAGGCAGTAAACTCCTTGATATTGGTCTGGCAATGATTTTTTTGGATCACCAAAAGCAAAGGCAACAAAAGTAAAGATAAACAAGTGGGACTCCCTCAAACTAAAAAGCTTATGCACAACAAAGGAAACCATCAACAGAATGAAAAGACAACCTACCAAAATGGGAAAAAATAACTGATAATCATATATCTGATAAGGGATTAATATCCAATATATATAAAGAACTTATACAACTCAACAGCAAAAAAAAAAAAAAAAGAATAAAAAATAAAACAAAGACAAACAAATGAAAGGTTCAAATAAAAATGGGTGGAGGATCTAAACAGACATTTTTCCAAAGAAGACATATGGATGTCCAACAGGTACATGAAAAGGTACTCAACAACACTAATCATCAGCAAAATGCAAATCAAAACCACAATTAGATATCATCTCACAGCCGTTAAAATGGCTTATTATCAAAAAGACAAAAAATAACAAGCATTGGTGATATTGTGGAAAAAAGAACGCTGGTGCACTGTTGGTGTGACCACTATGGAAAACAATATGGCGGTTCCTCAAAAAATTAAAAATATTACTACTGTATGATCTAGTGATTCCACTTCTGGGTGTTTACCATAAGAGAATGAAAACACTAACCTGAAAAAATATCTGCACTCCCATGTTCACTGCAGCATTATTTAGCCAAGACAGGGAAACAACTTAAGTGTTCATGACAGATGAATGGATAAAAAAAAAAAAAACGGTCTATACATTTACATATACAACATGTATGGATATTAAGAGCATTATGCTAAGTGAAATAAGTCAGAAATAGATAAATATTGTATGATTTCTTTTGTATGTAGAATCTAAAAAAAACAAAAACAAAAACAAAAAAATTGCATTCATAGATAAAGAGAACAGATTGGTTGTTACCAGAAGCAGGGGTGGAGGTTGGGAAAAATGGGTGAAGGGGGCCAAAAGGTACAAATTTCCAATTGTAAAATAAATAAATCATGTGGATATAATGTACAGCATGGTGACTATAGTTAATAATACTGTATTGCATATTTGAAAGTTGATGAGAGAGTAGATCTTAAAGGTCCTCATCACAAGAAAAAGAAATTTTGTAACTATGTATGATGACTGATGTTAATTAGACTGTGGCAATCATTTCTCAATATATACACATATTGAATCCTTACACTGTACACCTGAAACTAATATAATGTTGTATGTCAATTATATCTCAATTAAAAAAAAAGAATGTGGAATGAGGTTGACTCCAATATTTTTCCAGTTTCAAGGCCCATGGGTTCATCCTTTAAGGATCATACTTTGTTACATTTTACTAGAGTTGGGTTGTCAGTTGTTACTGAGGAAACAGGAAAAAATAAAAAGAAATCATTCCCTTCCTGAGGTCATAAAGATATTTGCCTATTTTTCTTCTAAACATGTAAAAACTTTGTCTTTCACATTTAGGTCTTAGAACCATCTGGAATTTATTTTTGTGTGAGATGTGAGAAAGCTATCTAAGTTTATATTTCCCTGTATGAAAAAATCAGTCATGCTAGCACAGTATATTGACTTGGCTCCTTCTTTCCACTGATTAATAATGCCACCTGTGAAGTATAACTCTGATAAACACTTAGACCAAAGGGACACTAGAGAACCCAAATATTATATCTCTTCAAATACCGTATTATTTTAATAACTATGTCTTTGTGAAAAACCTCTCTTATGGTGAAGGCTACATCCTTTCTTCTTTGTCTTGGGTTTTCTTGGACCTTTACTCTTCTACACGAATTTTAGGATCAGCTCATTAAATTTTGTGGAAATTTTTATTGAAGCTTTTATTGAAATTGTACTGAATTAATATATTAATTTGGGGAAACTACTAGTTTATGTCTCCATGTATTCTCTTGTCCTTCAGTAGGTTTTAAAATTATTTCCATATACACCTCACTCTGCTGTCATAAGAATTACTTCTGAGTTTCTTTTTTTTTTTTTAATATTTTATTTATTTATTTGAGAAAGAGAGAGAGAGAAACAGCATGAGAGGGGATAGGGTCAGAGGGAGAAGTAGGCTCCCCACTGAGCTGGGAGCCCGATGTGGGGACTCTATCCCAGGACTCCGGGATCATGACCTGAGCCGAAGGCAGTCGCTTAACCAACTGAGCCACCCAGGCGCCCTACTTCTGAGTTTCTTATAGTTAACAGAATCTTTTATATTTCACTTCCTTCTTAGAAGTTGCAAGTACTTACAAACGAACTTTTATCCAGCAAACTTTCTGAATTCACTGAACAGTTCTGATCACATAGATTATTTTGAATTTTCTACACAGATTATCATATGGGTTTCAAAAAAATGATAAATCTCTTTTTTCAATCCTTATACCCCTCAGGACTGCCAGTAAAATGATAAAGGGGTGGAACGAGGCTTCTTTGCTGTCTCTCTGCATGTAACACCTGGCCATTAAGGCTCGGTGTTCATTGTAGGCTTTTGATCAGGCCCTTGATTCACATTGGTCAAACACATTTTAAAAATTGGGAATGAAAATAAAATTTTCATCAAAAGCTACTCATGCATTTATTGCGATGACTGAACACTTTTTCTCCTTTAATCTGTGATTATGGTCAATTCTACTAACAGATTTTCAGATGTAAAGCCATCTTTGCATTTCCTTGTATTGATGTATTCTTTACTAATAAGTTGCTGGATTCATTTTAGTCATATGTTATTTGGGATTTGTGTATCACTTTTATTGTGTTTATTAAGCACCTGTTTCAGGCAATGTGAGTCTGGTCTTCTCTTACAGCACAAGGGTCCCAGCGGCACAAACCCACTGCGATAAAACGCAGCTGGGCACTGCTAACATGCATGCGCATGTCTACTGCGGCAGAGCCTGCTTCAGAAGTGGAGGGGAGGCCCTTGGCGAAACACGTGGTCGCACTGCGCTACACCCATCCTGTGGACTCTGCTCCACCGACAAGGATGAATTAGGGCGAGCTCCAACAGCTGACTGCAGGGATTGGCCCCATTTATTAAGTGACAAAAGTAAAATGCAGAGAGGCACATAGAGTATGATCTCACTTGTGTAAAACAATGACCAAATCACATTTTACTTATGTGATAGATATGTGAATTTATGAGAGAAAAGTATGGAAGAAAACTAGCAGGCTATGAATGTTGGCTGCCTTGTGGGAATGGTGGCGATGGGGGAGAGGAGAAGGGTTAAGAAAAATATGTCCCCTGAAAAATAACCCAGCATATATATAATCCCTTTTCATGTAAATTACCTTATACTCTTCTGCAGAGCCAGAGATTTTTATGATAAATATTACTTATACGAAGAGGAAAAATTTAAAAATTATTTTCATTGTACATTTTTAGAAAAGAGACCCCGAAAGATGCCTTTACTTGATTTTGTCTGAAAATGTCACTTGCACGCCAGCATCTACCCTCCCTGAACTCTGAGACCCAACTTAGCCCCACCACGGTAACAGTGTTTACAGCTGCACAGCTCACACCTGAAGAGATGGTCTGAGCCATGAGGGGCTTAGCTGGGCCCTCTCCACACTGACTCCACAGCACCCCAGACCCTTTATTCTAAGAATGCAGCCAGTTCAACAAATAAGAAATGTTGGCATTCTGTCCACTTCTCAGAGATGCCACAGACCAAAAAGGAAAAACTTCTGAGCTGGTTGCTCACTACCTCTAAGCCCCAGGCAGGAAACAGAAAACAGATGTCCTCAATGGAGTGTTTTGCTCCTGGCAACTTCTCTCCTTGCTTTTACAGCAAAGGAACAGAGGGGATGGAAGAACAACATAAAAGAACGTTATTTTTTTTTCATCTGCCCCAACAGAAAGCCACTTGTTCTAAGACAAGAACTTTAGAAGTAAGGCAAGACAGGGAAAAGAAGGCAGGGGTATTTGCTTTGACTAAGAATATCATGCTGCCAACAAGTGTCTCTGCAGATTACCTGAGGCCGTCCGCTGGCCACCAGTGACCTTCTCTATGGCTTCTTTGTCAGGAAAATTTATGGACTCAGTGAACATTTGTTAGCACTTGCTCTGGGCCACAGCCTTGGCTAAGCACTGGGGATCTGACTGTCCCTGACCTCCAGGAGCAGATCGTCTGCTGAGAGACTCCAGTATTTAAACCAAGGCTTTAAGTCCTATACTGGAAAAAATGTAGAGTGTTCTAGAAAACCACACACACACAAAAGAAAGAGTTTATCTCTACATAAATGAGTATAATGTTCATAGAGCAGCACAGCTGAAGTCTTCTGTCAAGAACACTGGCATCAAAGTCTAATACTCTGGAAGATGGAAGGGAGCGAGAAAAAAGGGATGAATGGAGTATAGAAGAATTCAGGGTTTGAAACAGGAAGAGGAAAATAAAATGCAATAGTTATCACCCCCTGGGTTGGGCACCAGTGTAAATGCTTTGCATCCATTCACTTCTGTAGTTCTTACAACCTCTCTGAGGTGGTATTACGATTATTCCCGTGAGCCCCAAAGAGAAGACAGGAAATAGCTGAGAGGCACAAGGGGTTCAGTGACCAGCCTCTTAATCCCCAGGTCTACTTTCCCAGAAAGAACCTTAGGAAAACGACATCCTTCCGGAGACACACAGGGCTCTGGGCTGGGCTGAGGGGCCTGGTCTAGAGAGAGAAACATCCAGTCGTAGACTAAGGCGTGCGAGAGCTGTGGACAAGTTGATAATGTGCCACCTGTTTAAATCAAAGCTTGAAATACTCTCCGGCATTTCTTTGAGGCAAGGTTTCCCACTGCCCCGAGGGAACTGTGCAGAGGGTACTGGTGATGGAGCTCCCTGTGTCCTCCAGGGTGCCAGGGAGCAGGGAATCACCTTCAACTCGACCATCAGCACCAGCAGGAGCAGCAAGCGGTCTTGGCCTGGCAGGGCTTTCCGCCCCGTGAAGGGCTGTTCTAAGCATTTCAGTTCACATTTGCCTGCTCATCGACCTCAGATCCAAGTCCTATTATCATTCCCATTCTGCTGATAAGGACTTCCAGGTAAAGGCAACTCACCCAGACTCACAACCGCAACCGAAACCCAGCAACTCTGCCTGAATTACTAGGTGTAGATGGTCCCATCACCATGCAGTTCTGGCCCCAAACTTGCACACCCCACACAGCAAACCAGAGCCCTGGGATCAACTGGGCTCACACCCTTTGGATGGCAGCTCATTATCTATTAGCTTGCTCTTCAAGGGAGCTGGGGGTCCTCACCCCATCTTACCCCAAATGCCTATCCTGAAAGTCCTTTTAACCACATACACTGAGGAACTCTGGGAAAGGCAATTTCCCCCATCGTGTTAGATTTCTCTATGGTGGGAATGCACTTGGGTTGTGTCCAACCTGACTGCCTTTAATCTGACTGCATCTTCCAGAAGAAACAGTAACTCTGGCCCCACTTTAGCCCCAGGCCATCCACTCCACACTCTGTCCACTGACCTGATGAGACACACTGTGTGATTGAGGCAGACGTCCTTGGTTCCAGTCTCAGGCCTCCCCCAGCCTGTCTCCCCAGGCTCAGTGTCATCTTCGTAAACTGGGCAGGTTGGACGAGACAGCCTGGAAGTTTCTCTCATGTCCCAAATCTAAATCATGCACCTTAACTGAGGCCTCCTCTCTACATGTTTTGCCAACCAAGCTGAGACAACTTGTTAACTAGCTTCCATAAGCTGCTGTCCTCAGAATTGCTCCTTTCCTTGGAAACACAAATGGGGAAAGCCTGAGTCTGTGGGAGGGGCATGAGTGGGTGAGTTATGACTTGTAAGTTGATGACAGCCGATACCGCTTTCTAGTCCTGAGCAACACACGTGAGCAAAATACTACCCAAACCAGAAAGTAGTGATGACAGTTCTCTACTGATTTTAATGCAAGCTATAATCAGGCAAGTCAGTGCGGTCAATTACTGACCCCCAACCTTAGTTTAAAAGGGAAAAACAAACAAAAGAAAAGCTAGCAGTTTCCTGTTCTATCAAGGGCTGTTGGCACATTTTACTTTTAATTATCTCAGAGAAAATATCACATAGAGCTAAGGCTCTGGGTGCAGGCAAGACCGGGATCCGATTCTGCCTCCACGCTTACTCACTGTATGACTAGGGCAATCTACTTAGCACGTGGAGTCTCCATTTCCTTAACCAGAAAGTCAGAATAGCCGGGTGCCCAAGAGCATTACATAAAATTCTGCAGGAAAAGTCCCCGGGAACTGTTGGTGTTTGAATCCTTGAACCAAATAACCTAAAGCAAACAATTTCAAGAGAAATATAAAAAGGAGCCTTTAAAGGTGGTATAACACACAGGTGTATACATATGCAGAAATGTATGCTAAAGATCTACGTGTTTTATTTAATGTACAATTACCTCAGTTTAAGAAGTTAAAGAAGTGCAGGGCCAGAGACACCCCTGAAGGTTTAACAATGACATCTAGAGAAACACTATTCATTCTAGCAAAAAAGAGGAACAGTGTAAACATTCAGCAGTAGGTGAACAATGGAATAAATTCAGGTATTTCCACAAGGTAGACTATTGTTTATCTATTAAAATTGTTTTCAGAGAACGTTTAATGCCATGAGAACATGCTCAGAAGAAAATGAAAAGTGGGGAGAAAACAGGATATGAAACCATGTGTAGAGCAGAGTTCCAATTTATGGCTCCTATCTGCACAGACGAAGACTAGAGGAATCAGAAGATGGTCTCATCAGTTGTCATCCCTGGAGGTATGACTGTGGGTGGCATATATTTTCCTTTATACTTTCCTGTATTTTCTAAATTGTCTCAAATAAACATATATTACTTCTGGAATCAAAGAAAAAAAAAACATAGTAAGAAATAAATGCATGCCATATAGTACTTATAAGAAGTGGTGACATTATGGAAATAAGGCATACGCTATGGTACTACACCCCCAAACGGGCATGTGGGTTGTTGTAGAACAGAAAAACATCTTGCCTCTCATCACCAGAGAAAATAGATCCTTTGCCCAACCCCGAGACAGAAAATCTGGAAACTGGGTTTTAAGACTGTGGAAATCATGGACTAAAAATCTAAGGGATCAGTCGAGCACTCTGGGAAATGAGGACCAACAGGGAAAGAGAAAAACGTCTTCAGAATTATTTTAGAATTTCAGTCCTAGAGAGATAAGAGAAGTTTCTCAGTGAGAAAGACCTTGTTTCTAAACAATGATTCTTCTGTGACATATAGCTAGAGGCTAGTTCAGGGATCATCTGACTGTCGTTTTAGTCATTATCACTATTATCATAACATCACTTTGTAAAACAGTGAGTTGTCTAAGATGTGAGGATGGCCATAGATTTCTGAATTTAAATGCAAAATTGGAGTTTATCTCCAAAGAAAGAGAATATTAATTCGCCGCAGCAATGAGTACTTTGACTGTGTGGGATTTTACACTCACATCCTCTTTTTTTTAAAAAAAGATCTGAAATAGAATATCATCTTTGATTTTTGGTCTTTATCTCAAAATGTCTAATGTTCCTGAAGGGATAACATTAAAAAGGCCAGAAAGAGAATTTCCTCTTATCCCAGCAACTGTGCCATAGGACACTGGCAGGGAGAGGCCCTATTTAATTACTGAGGACAGAGAGGTTTGGGGAGAGAGTGGGTTGAGATAAGAACCACAGCCACTACCAGGAAGGCACCCCAGAGCCCCCAAACCTCCTAACCTTGGGGGACAAGGCTTACCACTAGCTCTCCTCGGAGGGCCCTGCCTCCACTCAGGCATCAGCTCAGACTGACGCCTGGCCAGGAGCTGCCATGGGCTCTGGGAGCGGAACTTCATACACTCCCAGGAACAAGGGCAGGGATCTCAAGACGAGGGTAGGAAAGCGAGAGCAATTAGGCAAAAGGTAAGAGGGGCACCTTGAAAGTCCACGGACAGGGCAAGCAAGGGGCACCAGGTAAAAAGGGCCAGCTGTGCCAGCCAATTTCCCATAGAGTGTGCGGATAACAGAATGTGAATTTCAGCCAAAGACTTTTGATCTTTCCATAATTAGCAATCTGGACCATGGTATTTACATTTATATTCATAAGGAGTTTTTTAGGATGGGACTATACCTGGCCTCTGTCTTTCAAGAAAAATGCAAATGCTTTCATTTGTTCACCTTATGACAGCCAAGAACACTTCCATCCAATCAGATCCATCTGTTTATCTGTCTATCCATCCATCCACCATCTATCCATCTGTCTGTCTTTGTCTGTCTGTCGTTACTTAGTGTACCATTTATTGTGCTGGGTGCTAAAGACACAAAGCTGGATCAGCCAGATTCCTGTCTCTAAGGATATGAGATTTGAGTCGGGGAAAACAGGGATGTGTAACAGAAATGACCCACCACACAAGGCATCCTATGCTGAAGAGTTGCAAGGCTCAGTGACATCCAGGGTAAGAAGTCACAAATAATGAGGAGGATCTGAGGATCTTGGCCAGGAGGTGAGGGCTGGGAAGGCCAGCAGATTTCTTGCCTCAGTGACCTCCTTCCCACCCCTGACAAACCCCATCTTCAATGAAACCCTCTTTAAGGGGGGTGAGAACTCTGGAGTGGCTGAAGGTCCATGAGTGGAGGGAAATTTGACAACAAAGACAGGAGAGGGGCCTGCTAATTTTGGCTAGGAGCACCATGCTGCAGAGCTGGGCCACCATGCCCTAGAACACTGGAGGGCAGTATTTTGGCTTTGCTGACAACTGGAGACTGGATGCCCAATGGCAGTAGTTGGCTCCAGGGGTGCAGCCAAGCTAGGCTGGGCTACAGGTAGGAGGGCTGTGCCACACACATTTTCCCTCCCCTGGGAGTGGCAAACCCTTGCTGGGGCAACAGAAAGTCATTAATGTGGCACTGTTCAGCCATTTTTAATTCATGTCCCTTTGAGTAACCAAGAAAACTTCATACTCCATCCCCTGAGAGATTCTGAAATGTCCCTTCTACCCCCATATGCCACAGAGGAGTTGGGGAGGTATCCTTGGGCATATGTTGCACAAGCGCACCAGCCAAGATTTGTCTTGGCCCCTCCTCTGTGTTCTTTTCCCATTTCCACATATAAAATGGCAATATTAAGAATTCTACTTCAAACTAAACCCCCATGGGTCATCTATAATTCTTTAAACCCCCCCCCCCCCCCCCCCGACCTCTAAGAATTGCACTGGAAGGATGTAGGGTGAAGGGTGAAGGGTGGATGAAGATCATCAGATTTGAGGCTGCAGGCAAGGAGACCAGGCAAGTGGAGATGAGGAATAGGATGACAGGCTGACCCCGGGCAGGGCTGTGGGCATGACCTGAGTGGGAGATGCTGGAGAAGGGACAGAAACAGAATGGATGGGCCTTGGGCAGTGAGGCAGAGGGAAAAGTCAAGGACAAAGATGCCAAGAGTTATGACTTGGATAGGCTGATGATTATTTGTGCTGTTAACAGAGATAGGGAAGCCAGGAGGACTACACCTGGCAAGAAAGTAATGAGTTCAGCACTAGAATGGCTAAAGCCTTAATGGGAAACACAAGATGAAATACAGGGTCCAGCCTCCCTGGCCCCTTATTTTGGGATTATTTGAGATAAGTCACATAAGGGTCATCTGAATCTTGTTAAGGCTCCCAGCTGTGTTTACCCTTCCTTCCACACTTCCATCCATCCTTCTTCTCCTTCCTTCTATCTGACTGTCCATCCATTCATCCATCCATCCATTACATATTGAGCATGTAGTGCATATTAGTGTGTGCCAAGCACTGTCAGGGTGAGGGGGATCCAAGAGTGAAGAGACAACATCTTGGCTCTCATGGAACTTTGACTCTCTCACTGGACTTTTTAAAATAATGACACAAAGAAGGCTCCCTTGAGGAAGTGCCTTTTTCTATTATCAAAAAGATGAGATAGCAAGTATTGGCAAGGATGTAAAGAAAAGGGAACATTTGCAAACTGTTGGTGGGAATGTAAACTGGTATAACCAGTATAGAAAATAGTGTGGAGGTTCCTCAAAAAATAAAAAACAGAGCTACCATATGATCCAGCAAATCCACTGGTAATGAAATCGCTATCTCAAAGAGATATCTGTACCTCCATGTTCACTGCAGTATTATGCACAACTGCCAACATATGGAAGCAATTGAAACGTCCACTGATGGATGAATGGATAAAGAAGATGTAGTATATTTACACAGTGGAATATTATCCAGCCATAAAAAAGAAAGAAATCTTGCCATTTGTGACAACATGGAGAGAACTCGAGGGGATAATGTTAAATGAAATAAGACAAAAAAAAGACAAATAGTGTATGTTCTCACTTACATGTGGATATAAAAAAAGCTGAACTCCTAGAAATAGAGAATAAGATGCTGGTTGCCAAAGATAGGGGAGCGGGCAAATGGGGAAATGTTGGTCAAAGGGTACAAACTCCCAGTTAGAATATGGATAGGTTCTGGGGATCTAATGTACAGCATGGTGACTATAATTAACAATACTGTATTATGTACTTGAAAATTAAGATAGCAGTTCTTAAATATTATCACCATGTCAAAAAATTGTAATCTTGTGAAGTGATAGAGGTGTTAACTTATTATAGTGATCATTTTTTCACAATATATATGTATATGAAATCATCACATTATACATCACAACTTATATATATCATGTCAATAATATCTCAATAAAGCTGGAAGAATGAAACAAGAAAAGAAATGTCTTTTACTCTGAGATCTGATGAAGGAGAACAGAGAATGGGGGATTTCAGCTCCAAGTTGGGGAAAAGCATGGTGCATTTAAAGGAAATGAAAGAAAATGGGCAGGGGCCCAACGGTGCAAGGCTCTGAGGGCAGTGTAAGGGACTATGGTCTTCCTTTTAAAGGTAATGGAAAGCTTTGAAGAGACTCTTTTCTCAATTCTCCCAAGGATGGTTCATAACTGGCATCCTCCTAGATGCACTGCAGAATAGTTAATTCTTTACATGGTGGATGCCTTAGGGCTTAATACTTTCAAGGGACTAAGAATTACTGACTGTATTTCAACAAACTCCTTTTGTTATTTCAGTAACTATATCCCTCATTCAGGGGATCTCAGGCCGAATCTGCTTTATTTGAAGTTCAGTATTGGGGGAGGCAGAATAGCCTAGTGGTCACATACATTTGGGTTGAAATCCCAACTCTTATCATCCTCAAGCTACATTACCTCAGGCAAGCTACTTAACCTCTTTTTTTTTTTTTTAAGATTTTATTTATTCATTTGAGAGAGAGAGAGAGAGAGAGCACACAAGCAGGGGGGAAGGCAGAGAGAGAGGGAGAAGCAGACTCCCCGCTGAGCAGGGAGCCCAACATGGTGCTCGATCCCAGAACCTGGAGATCATGACCTGAGCTGAAGGCAGATGCTTAGCCATCTGAGCCACCCAGGTGCCTCAAGCTCCTTAACCTCTATGTCTCAGCTCCTTCAACACTTACTTCCATGACTTCTAATAAACCCTATGAGATAATTCATAAAAGGAGCCTGGCATACATTTTCTTCTATTGACTGGGCATCTACTACTATATTATATAAATAATAATAATAATAATAATAATAATAATAATAATAATAATGTCATGTGAGCTGGAACCAGAGTCTTATCTTCTACAGTGCACTGAGAAGCTACTTCATTAAAATATATCTTTAGTTCATAGTCCTTGTTATCCTATTCTAGTCCACAAATTGAACAAAATAGAACTGTTATCCTATTCTAGTTAGCTCTAGGAAGTGAAAAAAATTTGGTTTTTTTTTTTCCAGGGACTGGTGGTGGTCTTAAAGTTTTCTGGGCACTCTGGACAAGGAAGGTATGGGGAAATCTCCACCTCTGGGCTCAGTTATGGTCAGCACTTGGCAGGAGTATTTCTTAGGACCATACGAGAGCCAGCACAAGCCAGAGCTATATAACATGACCATGAAAAACCCATCCTTGCTACTTGCTGGATTAGATGGGCTCAGAGCCGCCAGTTATCTCTTAGGAAGTGTTTGCAAGACCAACTGTAGACATTTCTGACCAATACCATCTTAAGGGTTATCTGAAAAGTGGCAGAAATCACACAGACATTCTTCTTGCAGTGGAGCAAACCACAGTATGTCCCTACACATCTGGGTCAAGAAAGACGGGAAACCCAGCCTCAGATGTGTCCCAAGCACTTAAAACAATGGGTGCTCAGTATATATTTGTTGAAGGGAGAAGGAGTTAGGGGGCTAGAAAGCTTTTCTGGGCATTCTGATGTGGGAAGATGAAGACCTAGGATGGGATTCTACCTGGAACAGAATATTTTCCAGTATCCAGGGCCAACCTCAATCTGGAGTGGAGAGCAGAAACTCCTTTGGAAGGAGGCTGAGAATTAAACCCACTAATTCAGCAGGTCCTCGTCTGTCTCATTTCACAGTTCCCAGGGCCCTTTCCCACACATTCTTTCAGTTCCTGCCAACAACTCTGTGAAACAGATATTACCCTCTTTTAGGGATGTGGAAACTGAAGTTAGGAGAAGTACTCCTCCAAACTAGGCTGCTCATCACAGACATTAGAGTGGTTGTTAAAAAAGCAGAATCCCAAACCCCAGCTTCAGATCTGCTGGATCAGAACTCAGGTTTGGGGAGGGGGTGGCCTGGGATTCTTTTATTATTTAAACACCCCCAAGTTATTGTTTTCAATAATCATCCTCATTTAGGAGCCACTAGGTCCCTGGGGGATCACAATGCTGGGAGCCCCACCTGATATTCTCCCCTTGTGTCTCTCCATTTGCCTCACAGTGCTCTGTCCCTTGATTGGCCATGAACTACTCTCATCTAGTAACTTACCTGGGCCAGATTTAAACCACCATCCTGGGAACCAAGCCAGCAGGTGTATTCATGGAGGCTGTAAGGGGCAACCTAAGCCAGCCTACTTCATATCTTCCCATTGTAAAGCAAATTTGTAAGGTATTCCATTCACATTATACTGATATCAGTATGAATTTTAAAATCATACCCAAGAGCAGCTGATGGATTTTAGAATGGTACTATGCGTGGACAAAGGATCAAACAGAAGAGGGGCAAGGAAATCAAGCATTTGACATGCAAAGTGCCTCTCAACAGTGCACAGGGCCAATCCACCTCCTTCTGTTGAAAATGAACAGGGAATAATGAAGAAAGCATTTGAATAAATTATGAATGGTGGTGATAGTTCTATATGTTTGCACTTATGTGTTGTTACTGGTGATTTTGCGCTTTTTTTTTTTTTAAGATTTTATTTATTTATTTGACAGAGAGAGAGAGAGACAGTGAGAGAGGGAATACAATCAGGGGGAGTGGGAGAGGGAGAAGCAGGCTCCCCGCTAAGCAGGGAGCCCGATGTGGGGCTTGATCCCAGGACCCCGGGATCATGACCTGAGCTGAAGGCAGACACTTAACGGACTGAGCCACCCAGGTGCCCCTGATTTTGCGCTTCTAATCTGATGACCAATTAATGATTTCACCTCTCCACACTTCTGCTCCTCCTTCTCACTCACACATTTTTAGAAATATGAATATATGGTTTAAAAAAAACAAAGCAAAAGAGTAAAACATTTAACAGAGTTCTCTTGTGGGACTTGAAAACAAAGGGGCATTTCCTCAAATAAGACAGAGGATGGAATCACAAAATGGAACTATGAAGTCTAGAAAAGATAAGGTGTTGGTCTGATCTACAAAGGCCTTTAGCCTACATGCAGATTTTTTCTTGGATGTTGATCACTTTGCCCTGTGTTGTTGGCCGAAACACATATAGCACTGTAAAGGATGTACATACCTTAGCAGAAGGAAGAGGAAGACTTGCTTTTGACATTATGTGTCAACTCTATTTCAATTAAAAGAAAGCTTGCTTTTGAAAAACGTGACTAGACGTTGCTAACGAGAGAATAACACAACCGTGAGCAAGAACTTAAAGATAGTATTATATATTTAAAAAAAAAAAAACAAAAAAGAGTCAACAAATTCCTCTATGATACTGAGCAATGGCCTGTTTAGATCTATCAGATTGAAAGAAGCCCCGATGGCAAAACAGAATGGCACCTTACAGTACTGTCTCCTGGGCATGGTGGTCTACCTAGAAGAAGGAAAATGGCTGTTCTGGTCACTTACAGTCAATAAAGACCCAGGTACCTTCCATCAGAGTTAAGAATACCCATTGGAAGATTAGTTTCTCAAAGTGTGACTCTGTTTTGCATCAGGAATATGAAGCAATGAGAGATTCCAAAATGATTTGATCCCTTGCCTATTCAAAGGTTCTACTTTTTCCACAGGAAGGGCCTGCCTGGCAAGAAGAGATACTTTCTTTGCATATCAGTTGTTTTGTCTGATGTTTTATTCCTTGGTTTTGTAAGTACCATCAACAACATGTACTTTAAAGCTACACCTGTAATGTTCTTTACTCAGATGCGTCTGGGCCTTGTGTGTGGACAGGAGAAGCATCATCCATCCAGTTCCGAGTCCTATGCACTGAAGGACTCCACCTGACCCCACACACGGGAAGTCTGAGGTGTGCCCATCTGTCATAACCACTGGCTCTAGGTTGCTTCCCCACTACTTAGAGCACCTCAGGCAAGAGTACTTCAACATTTCTCAAAGCTAACATGTACCCTCTGGTTCCTCATATGTCCCTGCGTGGGCAACACCCTCAGCCAAAAACCAATGAAAAACTCTAATACTGCACACTTCCTATCTGGAAGTGCAGGAAACACCTGCACCCACACGCACTGGGAGGGAGACAGGTAAGTGCGTGGATTTCCATACCTTCACAGACGGTGGAGGTGAGTCTGACATTGCCTGTGGTGGGTGGGGGTCCCGGCGGAAGAATCCAGTGGCTTAGAGATGGGGAATCGGGCCCTAGCCTACCTCTTCCCTTCCTCCGGGCGGCTGGGAACATGCCCTGGAAGTGCTTCTGAGACTCAGCCTTCAGGGATGTGGAATGATGCACTGGCCAAACCCGCAGGCCTCACAACAGATGGCATCCACACTTCCACCCGCCCCCAAGGCCACCTGTTCTGCAGATGTGCAATGGGCTCATGCCTAGGGTTCTAGATGCCCGGAAGAAAAGGCCACGTGTCCATGGCGGGCCTAGGCAGGGCAATGGGTCTCAGTCCCGGTCTCACTCTGACTTGACAGAGGCAGAAAGAAGACAAAATGTTGTCTTCCTCTGTCCGATGTGCAACAGAGAAGGTGGGCCCTCCCCTGGATTTGCCTCTCCTCAGGTCCTGTCCTTATCTCCCAACACCTTCTACGGTAGTTTTTACAGTGCTTCCTGGGAACTGGGTATTCTCAGCACCTTACAGATGCTATGTCGTTTAATCCTTAGAATAACCTGGGAGGTGGGCACTGTGGTAACAGAAGAAGAAACAGAGCTGGAGAGGGGCAGTGGTACTTGTCCAGCTCCGAGGGCTGGATAGGGTGGGGGCTACAGAAGGTCCAACCACCACGCATTGAACCACAGAGGTGCAATCCCAAGGATGGAAGCAAGCCCACAAGGCAGGTGTAAATGATAGGGCCAGTTTTGGGTGGGCTCCTGCTCACCCCTGCACAGGTTAACACCTGTGGTCAGCCAGGTAAATGAAGTGCTAACACCTGATCCTAGTTTCCTAGCACCCTTGGGAGAAGAATTCACAGAGAGAAATAATTCAGGGACAGAGGGACTCGGAAGGAGGGACTGAGGCTATTGGCAAAGGCCTGAGTCAAGAGCCAGAAGACAGTGGTCATAAGGGGAGGCTGAGAGAGCCAGTCCTGGATGTGGTTCAGCTGCACGTAGCCCTACAGCTGACAGCCTGTGACCTTGAGCCAGTTATTCAATGTCATTGTACCTCAATTCCTCATCTGTTCAGTGGGGAAAATACCTCCTAGGGCTCCTGTGAGGATTAAACGTTTAGCTTTAACACTGTACATCCTTATTAACTATTAGCTCTTACCAAATCAACTGGGTAGTATAGCGACTTACTGGGTGAGATTTTTTTTTTTTTTTTTTTAAGAGCAAGATCACAAACAAACTGTACCTTCACTAGCCTGAGCGCAGGCAGATGGTTTAGCAGGAGTGGGGACAGGAAGGTGAGGTGGAGGAGGTCACCAAGGAAGTAGGGGCTGCCCTGCTGGGTTGGCTGGAGGTGTTACTGGCAGAGGTGCTCCCCCACAGGAGGAGGTGCTAGAGGCGGATGTCCAGCAGGGGCTGGAAGCGGAGGCAGACAGTGCTCAGGGCAGGGCACCCCTGGTTGCACCCAGAAGAAGCTGCCCCGCGCTGCTTGTAATCGGGCTCTGCAGTGGCTACAAGCTGAGAGGGTTCCGGGCGGTGCACAACATGTCCAATACATTCACTCAACAAATCCATGCCAAGCACCTTCTGTGTGCCAGGTAGTGAGGACACTGCAGAGAACAAGACAGGCAAGGTGTATGCTCCCTCTTCCACTGTTGTGAAGGAGAGGACAATTAAGAAGTAAAAATGGAAATTTCAGATAGGGATAAAGTACTTGGAAGAAAATAAAATGAGCGAATGGGGTCAGGGGGAAGGCCTCCTTCAGACATAAGGACCAGGAATGGCCCGTCTGAGGAGGTGAAATTTGAGTTGAGGCTTGAATTACAAGAAGGAACCAGACATAGAATGTGAGGGGCAAATGCAAAGATCCTGAGGCGAGTTCTGGGAGCAGCTGGGAGGCCAGCTCAGGAGGACCAGCATGAGCTGCAGGAAAGCAGGGAGACAGGGGGAAGGGCAGGCAGGGGCCAGGTCCTGAAGGACCTCAGAGGAGGCCAAAGTGAAGAGCCCGGATTTTATTCTGAGTGCACTGAGAAGCCAGTGGAACATTTTTAGTCAGGGGAATTACGTGATCTGGTTGCTGTGAGAAGTAGAGCAAGATTAGAAATGGGGAATGAGGAACTGCTGTTTTTGTAGGTCAGAAATGGCCGAACATTGGCAGTTTCATTTGGTTCACCCGGATTCCTGCCCTGTTAGATGGTCACTGGGAACAAGAGCAATGCTTTAGTAAGGCTGTGGGGCCTGCAACCACCATGGCACATTCCGAGAGAGCTGCCCAACTAGGAGGAGCCTCTTGGGTGGCCGGTGGTGGAGGCACAGTAGGGGTGGTCCCAGCATGTCTCTGCAACCCACACAGCAAGCGGGAAAGGACTTCTCACTCAGCGCTTCCCTTCCACCATCCTCCTGGGTGTTGGGTTACTCATGCTCTGCCAACACAGAGCCAACCCCCCAGCAATGCCCCTGACGACACACACTTAATCTGCTTCCCCGCGGACACGTGTAGTGAAAGGAGGACCTCCGTGGCTGCTTTGCCCCCTTGCTTGTGTTTCTCCTACTGCCACTCACCTCCTTGGTAGAAGGGAAATTCTTCAGAGGCGAGAGAGGGGTCTGTGCAAGAGGTGGCCACAACATTTGATCAGCATTACTGGTTCTGTATAGAGACAAGCCTCTATCTGCACCTTGACAGGTTCCTGTCTTAAGGATTTTGCGGTTAGACGCAAGGCTGACTGGTGAACTGCCAAGCCCAAATTAGCACTCGGACCAGATTAGCACACATTCCTATTTTTCTACCCATCCACATTCTTACTTAGGCGCATATGACACTCAGTTCCACCATGGTGTGAAGGTTATGCTTTTAAAAATGTAAGAATACGGCATAAAAATTTATCTCTGGGCTGTGTAAACATATCCAGTATCCAGTATTTGCCATGCATTTTTAAATAATTCATAAGGTTACTATCACCATCCTTAATTTCAAAAACCATAAGCTATCTAATAATTAAACAATACCTTGATGCTATCATACACTTTGATTTTCATGTCATTAATCCTAGAAGCACAGAGGGGAAGCACCTGTTTAACCCCTCGGCCACCTGGACACTGTTGCAAAGAAATCCTATGGGGTGAAGACAATGACATTTCATTGGAAATCAAACCCCACATGAATCATTATTGATGATCAGCCAGTGGATCTCTGTATTCGGGATAAAGTTTGAAGAAAGGGCAAGAGCTTTCCTCTTTGAATCTATTACAAACTAGTTACTGAGGGCCTTTGGGGCTGCTCAGTCATTCCTAATTTATTCTTTCTAGGATATGTTGGGTTTGTTAATGGTCAATCATCTAAAGTAGAAAAATAGGTCACTGACCCGAAATAAAGAGCTTAAAATATGTAAATTACATAAAGATGAAACCACTAAGGTATTTTACTGTCTCCCTGGAACTGAGTTCTGCAAAACTACCCCAAAATCAAGTCTTTTTCAAGTACAGTTTTTTGGGTGGAGAAATCATCCTGATCCCCAAATGACAGGATTGAAATAAGCCTAGAGACAGTTTTGCCTAAAAGGTGGTCAGAAGTCAAATACTGCTACTGAGGGGGGTTTTGCATTCCACCTAATTTCTCAGGGGAATTCAAGACACCCTAGTGGGGTAACTGGAACGCCCCCAGGCCCCAGAACACTGCAGCCCTACACCCACAGCCAGTCAAAGAATTCCATCCTACTCTGAGTTGCACTTAAAAATTCAAAGGAGACATTTTTGCATCAGTAAATATCTACACAAATAATCTCTAATACTTCCCAGGAATTTCATTCCCAACATCAGCCTTGATAAACAAGGGATGTTCAATAACCTTTTCAGAGTGGAAACGACTCTCCCCTTGCTTCTGGATTCAGCCACAACAGACCCTGATACAGTGTCACACTGCCTCGGTACAGGCTTTTATATTAAACTGTTCCCTTCCCATTGTTTATCCAAATGAAGAAAAAATATATATATATTTAGTGAATCCTTAAACCAATCAAATAGGACATTTGTCTCAAATATTTCTGATACTGAAGAATATTCCAGGTGCTAGTCTTTCTTAGAACAGAAGCCTAAACAATCGAACAGACACCCGCCCCCCTCTTCTTTTAATGATCAAGAGTTTCCGATAGAGAAAAGGTTGCTTTCTAGGTTAAAAAAAAATGTACAAGTAGTAATCTGCAGGGTAATGGTCTGGAGTGGAGTTTTAAAAATTCCCTTATAGTCTTTTAAATGGATTTAAAGAAGACTGCACAAACACATGTTCGCATGGGTTGCTATCTAATAACTGTGTGTTCGTGTGTGTTTGTAGGAACACAATAGAATTCAGACCATCAGTAAAAGATTATATACACCATAAGCCTCCCCGGGGATTTAGTGCCAACTCCACCTACAATAAACAAAAGGCCACGCAGAGACAGTGCCACTAAAGAGGGGGGGGGAGTTTTACTGTCTGCTTACTCAAATATCCACATTTCAAGGCATAATATCTCTTTGCTCAGGGGGAATCAGCCCCGCTCACTTTAATTCTTTCCTTCCTTACATCCTCTGTGGTAAGTTTCTGCTATTCCCAACACCTTAGAAAGATCGACGTACTGCTAACCACGCTAAAGGTATAATTGCTGTATTAAGTCCTTACGTTCATTCTGTGTGTGGTACACGGTGCTGTGGTTCACAGACGACGAAACAGGCACAAAGACACACCAAACACACTGCATATCTACATGCCAGATTCCTGCGCATAAGCTTAATCACATCCCAACTCCTCTCTGCTATTACTCTGAAAAATCTGTCCTCGTGTCATCTTCAGAATATCAATTCTGTGATTACTTTTCAGTAGACAATAAGGGCATTTCAAAAATTTTTGTAGTAAATATATAAAATATATTGTCTGGTAAGCGTCCTGTTTTCTTCTTTTTGCTTAACCACTCCAATATGAATATGATGCCACCAGAGAAAAGCTTATTTAAGAACTGAAGCAAAAAAAAAAAAAAAAGCTTCTGGGCCCCTTTTCATGCTAGTTACTTATGAGTTATTGATCTAGGATGGTTTTCTCTCTTGCTCTTTTTCATAGATTCAGACGCTTCTTCATTCCCACCCTAGTGGCTGTCATTCCTACCCGTGGATTAAATCATATACATACATACATGTAGCATGTTCATCTATTTTACATATAAATTGGCAAAATATTGAAAATTTAGATCATTTTTAAAAAGTAAAAGAGGCATATTAGACAGAATATACAAGTTTGTAGAAAATATAAACCGAAAAACAAAAAACAAGACAAAACAAAAATAAACCCAAAACAAATGTTACTGTACTTTTTGTTATTCATTCTTACATGGCTCCTTCCCCCTACAATAGAAGAAATGCATACTTTTTTCCTGAGTTTAAAATCAGAGTAATACTTTAAGTGGTGAAATTTCTATTGTTGTTAGATCAGCTATTTCCATAAAGGAAATTTATAATGATTTAATCATTAACAATATAAACATCTTTTGTTAGAAGCACATTTTACATTGATTAGAACCGAGAACTGGTTGGGTTGAACAGGATTTTAAAGTACTGAATCTAAAAATAGGCCTATCAAGATCTGTAAAGACATTTTTGCTAAGTGTTCACTGGCCTAAAAATATCTTTTAAAAACAATTTAGCTAATTTGGCTGAGGGGTTCATATGCACATATCGACCCATAGGCTGTGATTTCCTGTATGACAGAATAACCTACCAAATTAGTAACACAATCCAGGTCAAGTTTACAGGCATAATAGAGTTGCTGAAAAATATAAGCGTGCCTGCGGAGATAATTTTCTTTCTTTTTTTTTTTTTTTAACAATGGGGATGTGGATGGATGGATGAGTAGAGGGGTGGGAGCATGGAAAGATGAAAACCAAAGTTGAGAATAAAATAAGGATATAGAAAATACAGTTGAAGTGATGTCTCCCTTTTCACGGCACCATCTTTGTAATGAAAGACAACATTTATTTTCACCTGCCTTGATAGGAACGTGCCAGTGACTGTTTCACAGAAGTAACATCAATCCTAGAATCATCCCCAAACCGGAACAACACACCACCCTGTCCAATCTTTACAACACCCCCCCAAAAGTAGTTACTTGTCAGATGCTGGGCTTTACAAAATAACTGTGTCCTTTATTTGTAAACACTAATATTTAATTCAGTGATTCCTTTGGGGGAGAAAAGCCATTCCTAAATAGCTTTCCATAAAACAACAAAGTCTGTGGTCACTAGGTAGAAAATGTAAGGGGGGGGCGGTGCCAAGACAACCTTTGTCTTTCAACCCTAGCAATGAACATGCCTGGGAGGTGCAGACGGCTCCATGAATTCAGGATTGCCTAATTACTAAAATAAAACACACTTAATACATAAATCAATAAATCAGCCTGCGATGGCAAGATGGGCAGCCGGTTACTAGACAAAATGAATATGCATAAGCACCACCTCCTAGGAGAGCTTCTGTGCCTGGGCAAGATCACAAAATCTGAAAGGATGGTTCCAGGAAGGCGGCAGGCAATGCCCCGTGAGAAATGGCAAGCAATTTATTTATCGGGCAAGAGAAAATGCCCCGCAAAGTAGTCGGGGAGGGGGCGAGCCCGGCCCAGAGGAGCTCTGGGGAGAGTGAGGACGACCCCTCACCTTGCAGAAGGGGAGGAGCAGCAGGCAGGGTCCGCGCCCGCCCCGGTGCGCACGGTCCGGAGCGCAGGGGCGCCGCTGCCGCTGCCCCAGCCCCGCGACCACGCAGCCCGCCCGCGCAGCACCGCTCCGCCACTTACCCCGGCCGCGTTATTAATAGATGCTAATGGCTCCGTTAGATCGAGGAGAAGCCTCTTTCTTTTTTGTCATATGGAAATTCCAAGTTAAAAAAAATCCTGAAGCAGCAGTGGGCTCCCTGGTGCAGTGGATGTGAGTTCACACTCCGCCCCCAGCCGCCTCCACACTCCGCGCCAGCCCCCAACTTGCTACAGCAGGGGCCAAAAATCAATCCCGAGCTGGGAGCGATCCTGCGCGCAGGCAGACAAAGACTTCACCCGGGCAGGGCCGAAGTCTGGCTTTGCTTTGAAAGCCGTAACCTGCAAGTGGCGTTACAGAAAGGGGTCCTACACGTTGTTTTTCTCCAGAGGATTCTTTTAGGACACCCTAAAATGCTGAAGTCCCGATACTGTCCCATGACGGCAGGACAATCATGTCCCAAGATTCTCCAAAAGACCGTCCCAATCCCCTTTGTGCAAGACCCGGAAACACCTGACACAACCACCCTACTGGGGTCCAGTCCCAAAGACCTTCCTCAGTATTGCCACAGAACAGCCCTCAAAAGCCCCTTTGGTTTGGCGTGGGAAGAAGGGAGGAAAGGACGGGAAGGAGGGATTAAATTTAATCCATGAAGAGATACCATGGTTAATATCAATCAACCATTGATGCTCTGAATTCCAAGATAAACTGTTTTACTAAATGGGTGGAAAATTAAAAAAAAAAAAAATTAAAGTCGGGTCTGGAGATTTGGTCTGAATACACTTTTGGCAGAAGAAAAACAAAGTGCTGTTGTATGGTGCCCCCTGGCTGGCTTACTTAACCCCTTAGATGGGCCAGACCATCTTGGTTTGTCACACACCAGCAAAGCCGCCATGTTGGTGACTGAAGCTACCCATGTTACAATTCAGCTAGTATTTGCTGGAAAAGTATGTAGTTCAACTCTATTAAGAGCACACTAATTTTGAAATCTGCAATAAATAAATCTGTGGAGGTGGGCCCTCAGTGGGGGAAATAGTTGACTTCCAACTTTCTTGATATTGAGGATCTTCCACACTTGTGTGTGGTGGTGGGGGGGCAACTAAACTAACAGCCCTTGTTTTTTCAACGTGTCTTCCATTTCTTGGTCCAGAAATTGTTTAAGGGAACTCTGTCGTTAACATACCATGTTATACATGCCTGTTGTGAATTTTAACTATTTTAATTAAGTCACCTTTTTCTATTTCTTAGTATTCATTCGTAACTATTTATCTTCCCCAAAGTCATAAAATTCCATTAGTACAATTACTATTTTTCAATAAATCAGATTGGCCTTCTTACCAGGATTCTCAATGAACAAGAAGTAACAGTACAATAATTATGGATGTTGCAGCTGAAGTCACAAGTGAGAAGAAATCGGGAATTTCACGAGAACCTTAGAATAATCTTTCCAATTCCTAACTCTTGTTCTCCATCCGCGGGCACCACACAGAAGGACAGGACGAAGTGTGACAAAGTTTCAGAGTACTGGAAATCTGTTGAGAGACACATGAGCTTTACGCAGCCGGTGTTTCTTTTGTTAAGTGGGCTTTCAATGAGCATCGGCAAAAGTTCAACTACAAGCTATTAACCACTTCAGGGTCTGCTTTAGGAGAAATGGGATCTGCCTGCACAACCCAGAGCTCTGAAAATTCCAGTAAACTAGGGGCAATACCGTTTTAAAAATAAATCAATATGCCGAAGCAGTTGCGCCGCGGACATGCATGTCCTGATAGGTGAGGGTGCAGGGGAGAGGAAGGTGCGTTGAGAGTTACCTTCTTACAGGCAGATAAAGAGCTGCAGCTGCTTTCTTGTTTCCACCAAAAGAATGAAAAATGTCATTAATTCTTTCAAGACAAATGCAAGCAACTGGCTTTGTTGCCTTTCCTCCCTCCCTCCCTCCCTCCCTCCCTCCCTCCCTCCCTCCTCCCTCCTTCCCTCCCTCTCTCTCTGCAGCTTTAGAGAAAGGCAGCCGTAAGATTGTTGCACTGATGGAATCACAGGGTCTGGCTACATTAGCAGAATCACAGACAGCACTAGGGTGATGTCTTCGCTCTCCAGCTCTCTAATTATTTACCCAGATCAAGCCTGACTGCTGGAAAATCAGCTCTCTCCAGGAGGTAACCGAGCTGAAAGGTTCTTTTCACTGAGAAATGATGGGCTGGTGGCTGGCATCCAGCCTACAGGCCAGTGCGCCCTTGTGGGCAGTCACAAAATAAATACCCAGCACCACACCATTTTCCTCATTCATTCCCAGGGAAGTATTGGTCAGTTTACGAAAATTAGGTAAGAAGAGCATATCTGTGGTGCCGAAACACACAAAGATTGAGCCCCTCGAAGACACTGTTCTTAAAATTAATTTTGTGAAATGAGGAAAGGGGGCATGCTGAGGTTATTTAGTATTTTATAGCTGGAGCGTCCATTCAAAGTCCCTATATGCAGACAAAGCAGATTGCTGCATTGTTCCCACTTACGGGTGCTGTTTTCTCTTGCAGGTCTGCAAACAGAAAATGTTCAGGCAACATTTATGTTCTAATTTGCTCAGGCTCTTATAAAAACAGAAAGCCACTAGCACTCTGTCAGCTCATGCGCTCCTCCAAAGCTCTGGGTCACTCTCTCTTGACTCCCCAGAATAAAAGGTAAAAAAAAAAAAATCAATTTCAATCAATCAATATCATTTATATTTGTCTATTTCTAAAAGCTTTGTTAGAAGCAACATTTAATTTTAATGCTTTCCACTTTCTTCTTTGCTTTCCTAGGACTATAAAACTATCGTCACACACACACAAATTTTTAATTTATCAGGCCCGTGATGGGACAAATCACCCTCAGATTCCTTTATTTTTCACCACTCACAGCCGAACATGGCTGCCAGCGAGGATCTGTCGTGAACATGAACGTGTGGGCCTGGCACACGCATCACCACTGCCCATTTACCTACACCCTTCGGAAGGCGCAATGACAGTGTTCATCCAACAAACATATGATAGCTTAGGGGAGACAATATATGTGTTTTGATTGGCATTTCAAATTTATGCTGTGTTTATTCTAACATTAAAATCCATTTGTATTCTCTACATATACAGCCATCTCTTAATAGTACATTTGAGGATTCTTTTTCCTGCTTCCCGGTCAGGACTAGAATTCAAAATTTGCTGTGGTTGATTAGCTTGCTGATTTTTAAAAACAGATTTCCCTTTTCAAAAATCACTCTTCTGGGGGGCAACTGACATTCTAACCTGAGCTTGCGAAGCAGTGGAATTTTATTCCTGCATTCAACACTGAAGCAAACTACAGTTGACCCTTGAACAACGTGGGGGTTAAGAGCACTGACGCCCACGCAGTCCAAAATCCCGTATAACTCTTTACTCCCCCAAAACTTAACTACTCACAGTCCCCTGTTGACTGGAAGTCTTACCAATAACACAAACAGTCGATTAACACATGTTCTGTATTTTATGTGTATTACATACTGTAGTCTTACAATAATACCTTTTTTCTAACTTCTTCAATATTTCTTTTTTTTTTTAAGATTTTATTTATTTATTTGAGACAGAGAGAATGAGAGACAGAGAGCATGAGAGGGAGGAGGGTCAGAGGGAGAAGCAAACTCCCTGCTGAGCAGGGAGCCCGATGCGGGACTCAATTCCGGGACTCCAGGATCATGACCTGAGCCGAAGCCAGTCGCTTAACCAACTGAGCCACCCAGGCGCCCTAACTTCTTCAATATTTCTAAGCTATGCAGTTCATCTGTGAGTTTTTCTCAAATTGTTGTAAATCTCCAAAAAATTTTCCCATATATTTATTGAAAAAAATCTGTGTATAAGCAGACGCGCACCTTTTAAGCCCATGCTGTTCAAGGGTCAACTGTACTTCCTTTCACTTAGGATTTGTAATACATTCATCAAATTTATGTAATGAAACATTCGCACCTGTATTGCAGCAAGGGCTGCAAACATAGATCGTTTAAGAGTATGGACCCAATAAATTCATTATTTAGAAAGGAACTAGTTTGGGTTTGTTAAAGAGTCTATCTTGAGCTTCTTCTTAGACAACACAGAAGCACCTCAAATAGTCCACAGAATGAAGTATTAATAGAAGAATCAATAGAGTTTTGAACAGGGTATAAATTTAACAAGGGGAGACAATGGGGTCACCCCTTTCCAGTACAAAAAGCCACTGCCCAACTGTCATCTGAAGCCACTTAAAATAGGAGGAAAGAAAGACACCTCACCACACCTCACATTAACGAATTGTTTTAGAAAAAAAAAAGAGTAATTTACATTAAATTATTTTTCATTTGGAGAACACATATTGATATAAACAATTTCCTCTCTGGTATTGAAAAAAAAATTTTAACTGGAATGTCAAGCAATTTCCCCCCAATTCTAAGGGGAAATAAACTCACTATTCTCACAGCCATCACAGACTATAGACTACAATGTTCAACTTAGAATTTTTTATCTTCTATAGAAAAATGTTTATTGTAGTGATTAGAGTTCTTTAAAAAAAAAAAACCTCTTAGGATGTTGAGGACATTTCCGTTGCTCATAGGATTTACAGCTGTTTAAACATTTTGAGCTTTTTGTCTCTACTGCATTGGAATCTGCTCAGACCAAGATCACTGCTTTGTTTACAGGATTGCAAGACAAGCTCCATTTTCCTTCTTGGGGCCTGTTAATGGTCCCTGAGCCTGAGTTCCCCTCTTCATTTTTTACCCAACAGTGCCAGGTATGGAGTTATTAGAGCATTGGTCTATACCTCAAAACAAATGGACTAAGGCAGGACCACCCCAGCCCAGAGAAGAGCCAGCTGACTTGCTTTATGGCTAAGTTATGTCAGGATTAAGAGCAAGGGCAGTTGACTGCATGGGGGGAGGCCTGTGACTACACGTCACCAGGGGCATCCCTGAAGAAATGTGGACCACTCGGGACAGCTCCTCTTACTGCCAATGCCCTGTGCTTTCCGTGATCTGGGTTCTGTGGTGTCCTTTCCTGGCCTTGGCACCTAGCATTGCTGGCTGTGTGCAATTCTCCTCTTTTCATGGAGGTGGTCCAGTTGGACCACAAGTGCTTTGTGAATTACTCATGAGGAATCACAAGATAATAGTTATAAAAACCAACACTACCCTATAAAGTTACAGGGTCAGAGTGGCTTAAGCCATTAAAGGATCAGCGTTTGAAAGGAAAATACAGTAGACCTGAATGCGGTTTCCGTTTATAGGAACCTGACATTGACAATCCTACAGCATGCAGTGGCGCTCCCCTTTTGCAGAAGAGGCAAAGTGACAGGAATGAGGTGACATAGCAAGCTAATGTCCCAGTCCAGGATTGGATCTACTGATTTCAGGGTGCTGTCCCTCAGGAATCTGGATCTCCGGATGTTCAGCGAATACAGGGATGGGATTGTCTTGTGGTTCCTTTTGGAAGGCAAGGCTGGGTCCTTTGTTGGGCCTCTTGTTATTCCCCAACATCTTTGAAACCAAATCCCTATCTGCCCTCACCCTAAAGGCCACTACCTTTCCTTGCTTGGGCTAGCACCATCAACATGAGGGGAACTACAGTCTGAGACTCTTTTACCTAAGAGCAGATTAAGGGGACTCTGTGATGCCATCTACCCCCAGAATCCCATCTGTGTGGAGAGCATGGAGCTCGAGTCTGTCTGGCCAACACCAGCACCTAGAAGTGGGGCATGCTCATGAGCAAGAGCTGAGACAGGAGGGTGTGACTGGCGTCCTCTGCTGAGGAAAAGGTCAGGAACCACCGCTAATTGTTGTTCTCGGAGTTCTTCGATCTTTCTCCTTTGCCTGTAACTCACCTTCTACCACCATCCCCCAATCTTGCTATCATGGCTTGGTTACCAAAACCTATTTTGCCCATTTATTGTCATCTGTTAAGCTCTCATCTCAAACACCTCAGGGGCTGATAGAGACACAGGCAGCGCCATACCTGGAGGGGGAGACTTGATCCTGCTTTTCCACCCATCTCCACTGCTATTTGTCTTCCTGATGCGTCAATGCTCCATCTGGAGACTGACAACACCTGACCTTATTGTCAGACCTCCAAAGCTCAAGACGAGGGGAGTTATGCCAATTACACGCTGCTGAAACTAAGCAACTCTTTCCTGGACAGATCCAGCCAGTTCCCAGATTCTTCAGGTAAAAACTGTCCACCCCACTTTACAGCCCATCATCATGTCTGAACGTTCCTCACTGTGAGATCTCACGTTGGCTGTGACCTGGGGATCAAGTGATTTGATCATATTAAGGCAGATGGGGTTAGAGCCCTTGCCGCTTTGTAGGAGCTTTGTTTAGCTCAGGCTTGGCTCATGGACCAGGAATGAAGAGGAGAGGATGACATGTAGCTTTTCTGAGCCTCCATTTCCTTATCAGTTACCTGGGAAGTACAGGACTAACTCCACAAAGTTTTGGTAGAGGTGAACCGAGATGATGTGTGAGAAAGATGGCACCAAAAGTACTCAATGAATCTTTCCCAATCCTCTCTCACCCAACCCAGTATCGCATCCCTCAGGAGCTAGTCCATGGTTGCCACATTTATCCTGGTGAGAGAAGCCGTCCTCCCAGCCCCCCCACGAGCACTACCTAGCCCAGGAAGCCCTGCCTGGCTCTCAGAGGCAGATATGGCAGGTGGGTGGGGTGCAGGGACTTCCTCCCCACCCCTGGCATGCCTGCACCAGCCCAACAAGCTCCAGTGGGTCCTCCTGGCTTCTCAACAGACAGGCTCCCAGACATTTCTGTCTTTCGATGCCCTCCGACTTCTCTCTCTGTCTGCCCCCAAGCAATGACTGTGAGGTCAGGCTAGGTACTGGGGTACAGAGGGGAGCAATACAAACACAATCCTGCCCTCAGGGCCCTTACCAGCTAACGGAGGCAAAGGAACAAAGAGACCCCACAAGTACAATGTGAAACTGCAGAGTGTTATGAAACACAGAAGCAGAGACAGCCCATGGCAGGGAGAGGGGAATGGGAAGGATAATGTGATCAGATCTGTGTTTCTAAGGACCACCCTGGATGCTGTATGGCCAGGGACAGGGAGAACAGATGCAGGTGGGTCAGATGGAGGCCAGGGTGTGGGCTCAAAGAGGGAGGCAGTGGCCTTTGCTTGGGCGGTGACTCTGGAGATGGGGTAGATGTGGGCATCAGTGAGATGAAGGTGCCCTGGATGACAACACAACTGGGGCTTGAGCAGGACTTGGGCCAATTCTAGGCCTAACCCCAATCACCAAGAAGCAATAGCACATGGAGAGAAAGCAGACAGAGGACAGCTCAGACCCTGTGTGGAACTCAGCGTGGCCTAAATAAATTAAACAAACAATAAATCACATAATCTCCCTGAATCCTATAACGTGGCCAGCAGGGCCTCTTCTGATTTTAAGTGGGTACCTCCCTAGAGCTTCAACCATTCTGCCCATATAAAACAGGAATTAGTATTGGGTTTTGTTGGATGGCAATATCTGCAGCCATCATTCTGCACAGTCCTTTGCAGAAACAAGTCTCTTCTTGCTGCTAACGTGGAGCACTACTGTGTGCAAGGACTTCCTCCGGGTGCTCACCCACACACACTCATTGGTCCTGATAACCACCCTTTGAGGGAGTACCATTATTATACATATTTAGAAGCTGATGCACAGAGAGGTTAAGGAACGTGCTCAAAGGCATACAGCAGCGAGCAAGTGGTACGGCCAGGATGTGAACCCTGGCCATCTGAATCCAAGCCTGTGGTCTGTCACTCTCATAAACTCGGCGCCCAACCCTGTGTTGACGGTTTCTCATCCTGCCGCCTTCTCCCTCTGCCCCGAAGCTGGCTACAACTGCCTTGGTTTCTCTTCCTGCTAACGTGGATACACAGGGGAATCAAGGATGACAGGGGCCATGAGCATGAACTCATTCCCCCTTCCCTCGTCATTTCTCCAACTAAGGTTTAGGTTGCCATGTGACAGAATGTTTGACTAGTAGTTGGGATAAAAAAAGATTTCAGGTTGGACACTCCACTGAAGCCGATATCCAGAGTTGATATGGCCATATACTTTGCAGAGACAGGAATCTAATATTCAAACAAAAAATAGTTCTGAAAGTCTTTGGAACATTTCAACTAATGATCTGCAGAGGCAGACATAAACCACTGTGAAGAAAACTTTTTCTTCTAATAGGAATAAAACTCTAAGAAAAAAACTTGAGGAAATGACTCACTGATATGCATGGGGAGGCGAGGGAAAGTGGGCCCTGGGGAGCCACAAGGATGGATTACAGAGGCCCTGAGGCCCAGCTGGGAAGAGGAGGCTGGGAAATGAGGCCCGTGGAGCACATCTGAGCTTCTGATTTGTTCTTTCTTTTTCATCTTGCACAGCTCACGATTCAAACACCTGGGGTAGGTGGTCAGCTGGTCTAGAAGCCTGGCCTGAGGCAACTCAGTTTCTGGGCCTCAGAGAGGAAGGACAACAACATGGCTGGCCTCCACCTCTTCTAACTGCGTGACCTTGAGCCATTTGCCTGCCCTCTCTAAGCCACTGTCTTCATTTGCAAATTGGTGATCATGGTACCTACTACGAGGGTGGTTGTGAAAATGAAATGAAAATATCCACATCAAGAGCCGAGGAAATGTTACAAAGTGATAGTTAACAATGGCAGTCATAATAAGTCATAGGGGTGAGGAGGCAATTTCATCTAGGCCCTAGGTAATGCTGCTCAGGGCCCAGGTGGCCAATTTAAGTCCAACCCCAAGGGAGGGAGAACACATACCTGGATATTCCCAATTCAGATGATGCCCTCAGAGCTTGAGCCAACTGCGGTGTGTGATCCTGACCACCCCTGGCCCTCGGGGCAGAGCAGGTGCTGGGAGACTAAGAAGAGGCAGCCTGACTGGAGGGATGGGTGGTGAGGGGACCAGGAAGTCTTCCCCAAGCACTCCGGATCCTGACATTGGAATATCTCCACACCTGCACTCAGCCTCTGTCAAGACAACTCCTTCGGGCCAACCTATCTGTGAGAGAAGGTCACAGGTGTCTGTGGGATGTCCTTACTAGTTAATGGAGCATTCGTGCCCACAACTGGAGAGAGTTAGAAATAACCATTGTCCTTCCCACACAAGATTAGTTCCCAATCCTGTAACTTGAAATTATTGATGAACCCAAGCTTCTCTCAATTGGTGGGTGTCCGAGAGAACAGCTCCCCACTGCCCACCTGAGCTGCTGGGTCACTCTGCAGGGGGCCCTCAGCAGAGCCGGGCCTGTCACGGGCCTGCATCCCTGAAGCTTCCCCACCTCCCCCAGCCCACAGACTCCATGACAAGGGCCCTGCCTCTGTGTCAGCAGGCAGTCTGCCACCCACACGGCAAACTCTGACCAAACCTTGGCTGTTGGCCCAGGCCGCAGTTCCGCCTGGGGACAGTGAATCCTCTCAGTGTGCTTTCAATCGAATGATTCAGCCTCCTTCTTAAAGCAATGCCGTTTGACCCTTCTCAAGTACAGTAACTCCTATAAATAAAGATATAAATGGTGCTAATCTGGAGGATTGGGCCATTCTTGTGCATAAAAGGATTTTTCTGTGTAGGCTTGTTGTGAATTGTCCTTTCTCAGTGGCTTAATTGTCAGCCAGAGATCGACAGCAGAGTGGAGAAGGTGCCGGCCATGCTGGTGGGAGGTGCTCACAGGGGAACCTCCCAGGGCCGTCCACACGTTTCAGGCCCCCGAGCCTGTGGGGTGGCTGGGGGCCGGGGCGTCGGAGGGCGTCGTGTCACAGTCCAGAGCCTGGCATGCTCCTGGCACTGGGGCGGGGTGCGGTTTGCTGTGTCAGGGAGACCTGAGTAGGGCAATGGAGACTGACCGTGCTTTTCCCCAGAAGTTGCCAAAGGGCCTCTGAGCTGAGTGACAAGTTTGGAATGTTACAGCCATCTTCAGGGCCATAGTCCACTGCGGCTTTGCGGCCATTTCCCTTCTGGGATTAGTTCTTCTTTCCTACACGAGGCTGTTGGTATGTCAGCCATCACTCTCTGCTTTCCTCATGCCACCCCTGTCTGGGAATTTTCCCATCTTGGCACTGCCACACTGATGCTGGGCTGCTCAAGCGGGGACATGGCCCCCCTTGGCTGTGTCATCATCCCATGCCCGAGCCATGCCACCCAGCTCATGGAGAGCCTTTGCTGGAGCAGTGCCCGTGGTCAGGTGGGAGGGCCGGTGTGGGCACTTTCTCCCCCTGCTGTAGATAGTGGCTGACGGACCAACATCCTAACCTCCTCTCCTACCCCGCACTAGAACCCCACACGCTTATAGTTCCTAGGTAAGCCCTGCTCCCTCAGGCCCTCTGCCTCCACACATGTGCACAAAGGGTCCTCAGACTCTCATGCCTTCTTCCTCCTCCACTAAGACTGGGTTCTGGAAGCTTCTCCAACCCCCCCGCCCCCCATGGGTGAGGCCCTCTGCACCCTGGATCAGCTCCCTCCCACAGTTTCTCCCTCCCCTGGTGTGCTCCCAGCCCTCCGCCCTATGGGAATGGGGGGCAGAGCCAGCACCCTTCATCAACATGCACCTGTCCAAAGGAGGGGCCTGGCTATCTCCACATTCTAAGGGACCTCCAAGAGAGGAAGGCTCAGCCCTTTGGGGCTACCCACAAAGCAGCAGCCCCAGAAGGGGGCTTACTGGGTACAGCCAGGAGCTGCACAAAACAGAGAGGCTATGCTCGCTGAACCACCCTTCATGACTTGTCCTGGCAGGTCAACTAAGCTGGAGACTATGGGACACAGCAAGAGGGCAACAGCAGGAGGGTTACTGGCATCCTTCCCCCGACATACACACTATAAATACTTTCCAGCTATGCCTCAAAATTCTTGTTCCTTCAAGGAAGGAGGTGGAGGAATTTCCAAAAGTCCCACCCAAGTGCTGGGAGGCTGCTCTGAGAAGGCAGGTAAGGGTGAGCAGCTTGACCAGGGAGGGAGGGAAGAACGAGGCAGCAGCAGGAAGGAACAGAGTTCACGGCGGGGGGCGGGGGTGGGGGGAGTGGATAGTGCACGTGTGCATGTATGTGTACGTGTGTGCACTTGCTTGCACGTGTGCATCCGTGTGTGTGTCTATGCATGCATGTTGGGCAGAAGCAGTGAGAAGAGCAGAAGCTGCAGGCTGCGAGGCCCAAGATGAACGCCCAGCACATCCCCACACAGGGGGAAAGCAAGAGTCTGGGTCACTACCAAGAGCATCCAGTCAAGGGCACTAAAAAATGATGTCCCAGGCACCTCAGTAAGGGTGTGTGATACAGATGAAAGCCCCTGCAAAGGCCCTGTCCTGGGAGCTGAAGAGTGGGTAGGGACAGACCCTGGCTGCAGGACGGAGCTAGGGGGTGGAAGTGGGCCCTATGGGCATTCAAACATGAGCCAGGGCAGATAAGGAAAGAGAGCCAAGGACTAGAGCTGTGGGGGAAGATGGGGGGCCTTAGGAATGAGGGGTTTCGCCACAGGCATCAAGAGAAGAAGCTTGTGGGCACCCTGTGAAGCAGGCCTTGAGGGAGATTAGATGAGCAAACACAGAGAGGAAGACAGAAAAGCAGAGAGCGTGCAGGGGCTGCAGGGTCAGGGAGCCCTACCAGTAGCCTGGAGGGGCAGGGGGCAGGGAAGGCAGGCTTGGGCAGGTGATGGAGAGGTGACCGGTCCTGTCCTCAGATGAAGCCCCTCCACAAGCCTGGAAAGATGACCGGAGAGAGGAGCAATCCAAGGAGCCAGAGACCAATGTGGAGCACTGACAGTCAGCTGGGCATGAGATGGTATGGGCATGAATGAGCGGCTAGAGAGACAGGGCGCTGCAGGGGACCACGGCAGTGGTGGAGGTGGCAGGCCTTGGGGACCACACTGGACCATGGGAAGAGGAGCTGCTGAGGTTTGTACATGATTCCAAATTCCTGGGGAGCAGGGTGGGAAAGGCACACACCTTCACCTACGCCCAAGGACATGCCCAGCGGGAGCTAGAAAACTGTGTCTGGAGGGGTCACTGCTAGACACAGGCCTGGGGCTCATCTGCTCAGTGAGCAGAGCAGAAGTGAGGAGACTGCCAGGAGGCAGCAAAGAGGATGAGGCCAAGGACACTGGCCTAGGAGGGCCTGACTCACTGCAGGTACCCAACAAGTGTACACAGGCTGGCAGGGGTGGGGGGGCGGGGGGAGTGGCATCCCAGAAGAAACTCCTATGGATGTAGCCAGATGCAGACTGTGGCAGAAGCCCCGGGGGACCTGAGAAGTTATTAGTGTCCAAGCCCCACCCCCAGAGATTCTGATTCAGTCTGGGCCAGGGCTTGGCATCAGCAGGTTTTGAAAACCCCCTAACCATGAAGACAGAATGGAGAGAACTGAAAGAAATGTTCTAATTCTAGGTTTTTGTAAAGAATCTCCTAGGTGATTGTGAGGTAGGGCCAGTGTGGAGGATCTTGGGCCAAAGGGGAGATGGAGAGGAGAGGTCCAGGCTGTGAGCTTCCTGAGGACAGTGCCACCTTACCCACTTGCGCCCACCATGCTGTCCGTCCCTCCCCATACAAGCTTCCTGTGGGTACTGGGCTGCATGGAGTTACCCTGAGCAGACACAAAAGGGATGGTCACAACTGCAAAGCATCCTTTACCCCTCTTTCCTCCCCACATATCTAATTTGTAAAGTCTTAGGATGGTGGGAGCCAAAGACCCCAAGCTCCACCAGGCGTAAGTCCACTGGCCCAGTGACTTGTGTCCCAGAACAGATTCTGAGAATGTCGAAGTCAGTGCAGTCAAAAGACCCTCTACATTTATGGGGGAAGCTTTAGTTGGTTTTAGTAAGAGGCCTGTGCCTGTGGGATGAATGAGTTGTCCTAACTTCTTAATCGGTCCTGCCTTGACTGAAGGAGGGGGTCTGTGCTTCCTTTTTAAGCACACTTGAAGTAAATGCTTTCAGACGCAGGAGTCCACATGGAAATTAGATGGTGAAGCCCTACCCATGTGCAACAGGGTAGAGTGACTACAAAGAGGAAGTGGTAGAAGGACCTTCTGGAAGGGCAAATCCAGACTTTTGTCCCTAATGCCCTTCTTCCAAAGCCAGAACTGTCTCTGAGAGCACCTCACATGGACACTCAAAGCCAAACAAATGAGCCAGGACCTGAGTAGGTTCTGGGGTAACAGACTAACTGCCCAGTTGGGGACTGAGTCTCAGAGCAGCAACAATAGTCAAACTCATGGAAGCAAAGAATGGAATGGTGGTTGCCAGGGGCTGGGGGAGGGGGCATGGAGAGTTGCTAATCAACGGGTATAAAATTTCAGTTATGCAAGATGAATACATTCTAGAGATGTGCTGTACAACATTATGCCTATAGATAACAATACTGTATTGTATACTTATAAATCTGTTTAAGAGAATAGACCTCATTCTAAGTGTTCCTACCACAATAAAATTAAAAAAAAAAAAAAGAGCAATGACAATATCATGCACTGTGTCCTGATTGAAAGCGTTCGGATCTATTTAAAAATGTAAGAACAACAATGCAACGGGAGCCACCCTGATTTGCAAGGTAGCTGTGCAGGGCCCACCATGTAGAGAGCACCGTGGTCAGTGCTGACCAGCCTCCAGTTTCTGCAGTGTGGACTGCATTAGCTCACGTCGTCCACGAAGGGGACTTCATGGCAAGCCTGACCCCTTTCCCGGATTCTGAGGCAATGCCGTCCAGCACATAGTCACCAGCTCCATGTGGCTTTTTAAACTTTTAATTTTAATTAAAAGGAAATAAGATTTCAGAAATTCAGCTTTTCAGTCACACTAGGCACATTTTGAGTGCTCAGTTGCTGCATGTGGCTAGTGGTTCTATACTGGGCAGTGCAGATACAGGGCACTTCCGTCCTCACAGAAAGTTCCACTGGACGATGCTGCTCAAGAAATAGGCTCTATAAGGAACCTGGCCAGCCTCATGTTTAGATCTAGAAAAATTAAGATTGTTTAGTCATCGTGGCCACCACCAGCAGCATCCCTAGACTATTACACAAGGAGAAAAAAAAGAAGAAGAAGGAGGAGGAGGAGGAGGAGAAAACCTGGAATTTGGCCAGTTTTCCTACATTTACTAACATCTCCAAAGAAACGGCAGAAGTTGTCATCTCTATAAATGTTCACCTTGTGCTGTTTTAGTTTTTATTTAACTGTCAATTTAAATCCTTGCCTAGAGAGTATTTGTCTGTCTGCCTGCTGCAGCATCCCAGCTCCACAAACACCTGGCTAAGACATATCTCCAAGGGGTGTTCATGAAGGCCTGAGTTAGAACTTGTCTGGGCTGAAAATTCATGCTGCCCCAAATTATTTCCAGAGATGGAAGAGCCTAACAATGTGGTCTATAGTAGGTTTCACTTTTTAGAGTCTTGTCCTGAACGCAAATCTTTTATTTTAATGAGAAGGGGAAAAAATGATCTTGAAGAACTCATGGGAAGATAGAGGTGTTTGCAGGGGTCTATGAAAGAGCACAGCAACAAAATGAGGATTCTGAAGAGAGTATGGCCACCTTGCTGGAGAATAACATTGGTTAAGACCCTTGGTTTTCAAATTCTTGAGTTAGGCACATAATTCATAGAATGGGTATCCCCTCTGCTTGGCTGAGACAAAATCAAGCCCATCAGATGATGGGTTTGCATGTTCACCGAAGCACGGCCCCCGGGGCGGGGTGGGGGGGGAGGGAGTGGCACAGCAAGATGAAGAGACTTAACCTGAAAGTAGGACTAACTGGTTTCACTTGATTTTTTGATTTTTTTAAAATGAAATTTAAAGCCCCCATCCCCAACACATACACACACACACATACACACACCACAAAGCCAAAAGAAACCAAAAATTCTACCACACATTACTTTTTCACTAAATTTCTACATAACCATGGTGGGGTCTGCCTATCAATAAGAAAATAACTTTTGTCACAGCATGTATCTCAAACAAAAAATTAGCTGGAGAAACAGTCAAGCCTATTTTCTTTAATGTTATAGGATGTTTGGTTATGCCTATTTCTCAGTATTAAGTTTTGAATTAAACTGGAATGGTTTAGGTTCCCTTAAAGTGGGACATAAACATTTAACTATTAATAAATACAACAGTATGCTTATAGGTATGTTATATATTCATACAATGTACTTATATTATTAATATATCAATAAGTATGAGAAGTCATTGGCTGACTGTGGCCCCAGCTAATCCCCTCTTACATGGGGAATATGGATTCTTAAGAGGCACATGGGGGTTTAATAAAGGTTTCCTCTGTGTCACAGGGTTTCTGTTAGTGAAACTAACTTATATAAAGCTTGGAGGGTACATGCCCTAAGCTAACTGCCTGTTGATTTTCTGTTGGCATGAGCAATTACACCTGAAAATAAATTTTTTATTAAATGTGAAGCTAGATCTATTTAAAGGAGTATACGCCAAACTACTTCACTGCTAATTGAATTAGTACATTGTAATTTTTCTTTATTTTGCCTGAATGTGTTTTTATTAAAGTGGGGGAAAAAAACACCAATTTTTAAAAAGTATATTACCCCTCAATCCATTACGTCAGCCTAGCTATTATTGAAATCATTGTTGGAAGAAAAAGTCGTCCCACTGCTGTTCTTCTATTAAATGAACGTAACTTTATGCTTCTTCTAAGGGAAAAGTGCTTGGTCTCCAGTTTCCGAAAATATAGCAGTTACAAGAAAAAAATACAGGAGTTCCAGCTACTTCCTTATCCCCATTTAACATATATAAAAATCAAACCTCATAAATCATAATGTCCATTTCTGCAAAACAGCTGCAAATGTGACCCTGTTTTTGAAATTTATAGTGAATAAAGTTTCTTTTAAAACAATTCAAAAGCTTTACCAAGGACCAGCTGAGTATATTGAAGTTATTTTTAATTCTACTGAAGAGATCTATATGTGCTTACATTTGTTCTGCCTTTAAATATTCTCACAGTAGGATGTTAAGGACTGGTTAGAAATCAATTTATTAAAGCTGGGTATTTATATCACCAAACTGGGTATTATATTACCAACACACAATCTTTAATATCTTTCAGTCAGAAAATAGTTCATATAACTTCTACCTTAGGTCCTATTGATTTTTCTCCCTTCATTTAATTAAAAGAAATTAGTAAAACTATCCAAAACTTAAGACAACAGCAAGGCCTATAAATGCAGTTTTCAGACTCAAATTTCTCTGGGAAATGTTTTCTTTCCAATTTTCTTTTCCCCAGGATTTAATTTGGTGACATCCAATAAGTCCCAGTTTTGACATTTACAGACATACATTTCTCTGAGGTTAAAAGTAATGAAGTTTATGCAAATAGCTAATTCCCGAGTTTAAAGTTCTCATATAACCTCATTTGTCCTAAAATCTCAACGCATAATTCCCCAACCTTAAACTATCAGAGTTGATTGCCTCTCTTCGTGCAAAAAAAATACAAATAGTTTCTGTTACAAATCTGTATACATACATAAGGGAATATATAGATAAAAGATTTTACTTATAAATGATATTACAAAAATATGTAGCTCTCCTATAATCATATACTGTTAAGCGTCTGCAACTGGCTAGGTCTCAGATAATCCCATTTTCTCATCAAAATTTGCATTCTCTTACTGCTAATCGGAAACCTTAAAAAGGAAATCAGAAGCACTTTAATGAAGTAGATGAGACCAAGCAAAAGTTCTTGAAACCCTATGGAAGAATAGTAGACATGATCAGGGCCTGATGTCATGTCTTTGATAGGCTCACTTGTCCTATTTCACCCGTTCTTTATGATAAGTCATAGGTTCTTCTGGTTATCAGATAAGACCTGAGATTTAACAAGTGAAAACTCTGCCGTAGCACACTTTTAAAATTCTTGAATACTGAGGTGCCTGGGTGGCTCAGTCGTCAAGCATCTGCCTTCGGCTCAGGTCACGATCCCAGGGTCCTGGGATGGAGACCCACATCGGGCTCCCTGCTTGGCGGGGAGCCTGCTTCTCCCTCTGCCGCTCCCCCTGCTTGTGTTCCCTCTCTCGCTGTCTCGCTCTCTCTGTCAAATAAATAAATAAAATCTTAAAAAAAAAATTCTTGAATACTGCCCAGGAACTGGAAGAGCCCTTTGTCTAGAGTGTGATTTGATTTTTGCCATTAAAAAAAAAAAAAAAAAACCCAACAATTAAAACCTGATTAGCAAAGAGCCCATTGGCTTCATTCACCTATAGAAGACAAAGAATTCCTGATGGAAGCTAGGTTGCACCCCACCCAGTGGGCTGGAAGAGTATAATGTATCCCACTGTCCTGGGATAAAGCAGGATTACAGCTACTACAATACTGCATGTTCCCTCTGTGGCCGGATTCTACACAGACAACCAGCCGTCAGGGAGTCAGCTCTATGTCAACTACAGAAAGTAACAAAAAATATCACTTTCCCAGAAATACATAGATTCATAATCACTGCTCTATCAGGAAAATGGATTTTAACGAATTGCTCATAAAACAATAAAACTGGGATTCCTTTACTTATCATTCACTGGGAAATTTTAAAACAAAAAAAAAGATTTAGCTTTCCTAACGCATGGGTACTTCTCTGCTCGGTTGTTCTTAAAAATAATTTATGTAAAGCAGGCTTTTCTCTAAATATACTGTGCTCTACCATATACACATTGAAAATGATATTTGCATACAGTGAGTGTATGCACTGATACACACATGGTAAAAACTTAAAAAATATGGACTGCATAAATCAGTTGCTGATTTTAAATATACACCAACTTAAACAGATTTGTTTGCAATTTCTGAATTCCTCAGGTAGAAAAGATCTTTCTCGCTGGCTGTGGTTCTAGAAGATGTTTATACTCTATAGAGTGTGCAAAACTGCTTCCCCATATAAACAAAGAAAGAAAGCTTCCAAGATCTTGGTATTCTAACCTTGCCTCTGCTATTAAAAATCTACCCGATGAATGTGATGGAGAGTGGCGCAATCAGTCTGTCATGCTACAGTAAACATGATATTTTGTGTGCTGCCCAAGACATTTTTTCTCATGAATATAAGTCGCCTGCCATTTATTATGAGATTTTTTTCCCCGATTGACACCCCATTATGTATATTCAGTCAAGCTCAAACAAGATTTCAAGTGATCAATATACTATTTGTGCTGAAAGTCTATTAGCAGCTCTAGCAATAAACTCTGCAGTGAAACAAAAATGGAGAGATATTTAGTGAATGGAATTACAGGGAAATCCATGTTCTGGGCAAGGGGGCAGAGACAGGAAGGCAGAAAAGCAAGGGGAAGAAAAGGTAGGGCAGATGGTTTTCTTAATAAAAATCAGCTTTCTAGAACCTGACCACTGATGAAATGCATTAAATGCCTAAGAATTTTGCAAAAATATCTTAAATTCATGTTGAGATCTCTAAAGAAGCAGGGAGAGGTCTAAACCAGCACTGAATCCCTTTCTGAGAACATATAGCTTCCTTCCTAAAGAGCTGTACTTGGAAGTACTTGATAACCACAAAGTGGAGAAGGTGGACTGACCCCGGGGGGGAATCTGCAAAATCCTGCACCATCCACATCTTTGTGTGAGATAGCAATGGCCTCCTACAGATTTTGACTCTTCCTGTTTTATAAATGAAGTGTACCAGATCACTATAGTGTGACTGCAGCAGCTGAGCTAAGGACGCATTTGGGTTAACGTACATTATAGGAAAGGGAGCTTAACAGTAACCACAGGATTTCATCTGGCACAAAAGAACTTTAGTCCTGAAGCTAGATGTGTCTCCATACTGGAATCTGTCTGCTTGAGCTGGGAGAAGATTAGAATAGGCAGGGCCACCCAGAAAGATGTGACATCTGGGAAAGTGTCAATTCAAGCATCACCCAGACACCAAAGATTCATATTCTACTATCAGAAAAATGATGAGGTGGGGAGGGTAGAGAAGAATGCTGCTCCATGGCCGTATTGTTGTGTAACATTACCTTGCTGTGTGGTAAGCAAACCGTTGGTCTAAGTTAGGCACCCCTCCCCCAACCCAAGGGGGTGGTAGCTTACTTGTGAGGCTAGAGTCTTGGGTAGAAGGAACAAAAATAAGACAAACTGCTCTGCATGGAGCTCCAGAATTATCGATATTTCATTATTTGGTTTGTTGAACTTACACTTTGAACCACTCTCAGGCAGAAGAGCAGAGTCACCATCCACTGTATCAAAGGAAGACCTGTAAAATGAAAATGTTTAGATCAATAGCAGTCTGGATAGTTTCCAAATTCCATAAGTAGTAAAGAAGATTCACAGGAATTTGACGAAAAGAGATGCATCCTGAGCTACATTAGGACAAAAGCTATTTCTCATGCTATTTTTAGTTCTAAAACCTAGAGCACGAGTACATTTAAGTTGGCAACCTAAAAGAAAACACATTGCAAAAATATACTTTACTTATAATATGAACTATTGTATTTGTTCACTGTCTCTTCTTGAGGGTTGTAAGCACAACGATACCTAAGCACAGAAAGATCAGAACCCAATATCCGCCAGAAAATAAATAAATAAAACCCTCTCTATCACCCTGAGTCTACTCAAAATAAACAACTGAATAATCCTAAAGAGCAATTCTAATTTGTGTAGGATGCATGCACAGGTGGCAAAATGTGCACACCAAAGTGTATTCTTGATTTTGCAGACATATATGTGCAAGTATGTAATGTCACATGACTTTTAAGAAGCAGTGATTTCCAAATGGCTTTTTATTTTATTTTTAATTTTTTAAAAAGGTTTTTATTTGAGAGAGAATGAGAGTGAGAGAGATCACAGAAGGAGAGGGAGAAGCAGACTCCCTGCTGAGCAGAGAGCCTGATGCAGTCTCCATCCCAGGACCCCAAGATCATAATCTGAGCTGAAGGCATATGCTTAACCAACTGAGCCACCCAGGTGCCCCCCCCCAGTGGTTTTTTAAAGGCATCTTCCTACTAACACTTAACCCAACCCAATACTCACACACCCAAAAATATATAATTAACTTTTAAATACATAAATGCATTGATATTACTAATCTTACAGCTCACTAGAATAAGCAGATTAGCAAGGTGAGTTTTCTCCAATCTCCTTGCAAAATACATGTAACCTGACATCCTTAAATGGAAAACGGTAAATTCCTGGAGGCCAACTCTAAAACAAGTCAGACATCAGACGCTCCTCTCCATCCTGCAAGGCTCTCCAGGGTCCTGAAAAAGCTCAGATGAAATACCATGTCTTCTGGTAAAAAAAAAATGAGATTTGTTGGCAGGCTAAAGCAGCCCAGGTGTTTATTCAGCCAGCACACTCACTTCACCAGGAGGTGGGTGTTCTGGAATGTTCCTCATACAATGCTGTGTTACATATTTACTGTCAGAACTCAAGGAAGTACTGTTCTGGAACCTTCTCACAGTGCAATTAACTGTGCAAGTGGGCAGAGCTAACTTCCACAAAATAATCACTGCAAATCTTAGGAAAAGACCCTCTTTGAAACCAGGCTGCCTGGGTACCGGTGTCTGATCAAAGCTCTGGAGACATCCCATCCTACCATTCTGATTCTTGAGGCTGAAGCTGAGATCTATTTTGATTTCAGAATGACCCACAATCATGGGCAGTTTATCTGATTGTATGTTCCTAGTGAAATCTCAAAGGCTTCTAGGTGCTAGGATTTGTAGGTGTGGCTTGTGAATTTTAAAGAGAGGAAAGAGAGCATAAGAAAGAAGGAAAAAAAAGCAGAAGGTGGTTTTAACAGCTTTGAACCTACATTGATTCTCAACAGAACACAGAAGTTTTACCTGGAGCCTCAACTCAGTCAGGAATAACTGTTAAGATACTGCTAACTAGTCACCGCTTCCAGACTTAGTAGCGCATTAATTCACTCTAGCCATCAGGGGGAAAGTATCATTTTCTCTTCTTTAAATAATTTATTTGTCTTAAAAAATGAATGGCAACATCAAGTAGGCATCCTTTGAATTGTTTGTTTTGTTTTGTTTTGTTTTGTTTAAAGGAAAGAAAAAAGTCTTGGTATCTCTCTTCGTCATGGTCAGACCGGCTGTCTGCAGTAGACAATGCGGGTAAGCATGGCTATGATCATAATGATTTGTTAATTTATAAAAATCACCTCTTTCTTCAGAGCAACTCAAAACCATAGATTTGAAATAAGATTTGAAATCTCCTTGCCTTGCTGCAGAAATGCCTTGCCTTCTCCTAATCTGATGTGACATGACTGGGTTCTGATTGAAGGACCAAGTAGTAGAAGGTAAGCTCATTCACCTATTTTTTGCTCCAATTATGCATGTCTGTTCTGAGATGCCAGGTGCTTGTCTATTCTGCAAGCAGGTTTATTGCCTGAAAATGAGCCCCGTCTTTCTAAAAAATGTACTTTTATAAATAAATTGTATTAAAAATACCAGAGCAAAAATAACTCTTTTTGGCTTTACTATATGTTTTGATATTTGTCCTTCCAAACATGTCTTTTAGCCCCGGGATCTTAAAATTTGGAAGCAGCTCCCACTTCATAGCGCTCTTCTATCAAAATCAACCTCTGAAAGTTAAATGGATATTTAACAAACTGTCAGGTGAAACAGTTAACACTGTGCTTTTCAAGACCTACCTATGGATTAAAGGCTACCCCCCACAATTTTAGTAATCATTAAAGTAAATGTAATACCCAAGCCTAGAAACTGCCTGTCTCTGCACCACTGCAATTCTCGAATTCCTTTCTGGGCCTTTCATGCAGATGCTCAGAAACAGGGTGGGGCTCCCTAGTCTTGCATGTAATGTTAAGGGAGTCTGTGCTGCAAAGAAAACTCAATTAATCGTTCATATTCCCATTTTTCAGTATCCTTCACAAATACCTTTGAAATAATCCTGTTTAGGAGTGCCACTATTTCTCATGTTAAGATTTACATTAAAATCTTTTTGTCAAACCAAATGTTCTGTGCACAAGCATGGATGACAGGTATTGAAATGAAGGTGACAAGTCAAGGAATAGGGGAAAACCTCCCTGAAGAAGAGAAGGGAAGAGGAGATGAGCTTCTCTGTTTATGGATGTCTCTGCTGGAGCTTTCTTTCTTTTATTATTCTTGTTTGTAGGGGGGGTTGCAGGTACGGTTCTTTTAGGGTCTGTAAGTAAAATCCAAGCCTGCTAAGCCATTCTAGTTCCCTTATGAGTCAGCAGGCCACGAGCAGTTCAGACTGTGCAGCCCAGAGTAAATGGACAAGAGCTGTCTTTGGACACACCCATTCTACTAATCCTGACTGATTTTTTAAAAAATCATCTTTATGCTAGTTGGTGTCTGACCTCAGAACTTACATCAAAAACTGCCCCCTTCCACCTCCACCAAAGACTCAGGCTCCAATGTGGAAGCACTCTCCTTCAGCTCTTTCACTGATGAGCACAATTGGATTAGGGCTTATTTCTCCCTCCCTGGGCAACTCCTGTTTCTTTTTCTCTCTAGTCTGCATGTTATCAGCTTGACATTCCCTTCAGTGGCATATGACAAATCAAATTGGCCATCATTGCACTCATCAAAGGAGGATGTTTTCTATTTCCGAGGACTGTTTCCTCCACTCCTTTCACAATCGTGGACACACCAAAAAAAAAAAAAAAAAAAATGTCTTGGGTTGGTTTTTTTTTTGAGGGGGTAGGGTGGTAGGAGATAATGAATGGATACAACTCGCACTAAAGAAAGAAAAGCAACTGATACTCATAAAGCCAAGGGCACAGTCTCAAAATGTGATTTTTAAATACCCAGTGCCTACACCTTAAATTTAAAGCATTCATCCAGAAATGCAGATGTTAGTAGCTTTGAAAAACTTTACCAAAAACATGAAGTACATTATTTTTCACATCTTTTTGCATGATTCAGCACTTTTAATACTAATTTCTGCCAAGAAGTTAAAATGTAAAAGGAATAATTTCTGGGTGTCTTAAAATTTCACACACTCTTTATAAGCACCTGCACTCCTGCTATTATAGGGGCATATCAGGAATCCGGTGTGGGGTGGGGGGAGTCAATGGTTTGCTGTCATATCATCTATCCAGTGACCACCTCAGAGCAGGGCAATTTCCCTCTCTGGGATCTAAGGCTTCTGGGGATGGAATGACCCACCGCAGAGACTTCGCCCTATCTGGGGCTCATCCTCCTAGCCAGGAGCCACACACACACACACACACACACACACACACACGCTCAGGCACACTCGAATGCACCTGTCTCACCCCTGTCAGCTGCAGCTACACGCTCCACCTGATGTGTCTTTTCAACCTTTGTCAAGTATCTCAAGACAAGAATTTCCCAAAGCCCTTCCCCCAAATCGAGGCTTTCGCGGGAGACCCCAAACCGCTGGAGCAGCAAGAGGAGGCCGAGATGGAGAGAAACCTCGGACTCGCTCTGCAAACTTAACCTGCGCATCGCACGGATCCGCGTCTGCATCCGAGGACCCGCAAGTCTCCCCGCACTGTCCCCGCAGCATCCCACGCCCGTACTGCACACTCACCTGCGGGAAGGAGAGCCGCGCGCCAACGCGGTCTAGCCTCCCGTAGCGACCTCCGCCGGCAAGCCTCCGCACTGGGTGTCGGCAGCGCCCTCAAGGGTGGCGGCGACCGCTGGCCCGTTCTGGGCTGGGCGGCGGGACACCGGGAGCCGGCGGGAGGAGCGTGCCCGGGCGGGTCCGCGCCGAGCCCGAGCGAGCGGGCGAGCGGGGCGGGAGGGGCCATTTGTAACCGAGCAGACGCTACCACCGCCCCTTACTCGCGGGGGGCGGGGGCGGGCGGTCAGGTGACGGCGGCCCACCCTCCGCCGCCGAGCCGGGTGGTTCCTGCCCAGGAGGAGCCCCCTGGCGCGCTCTGATTGGAACTCCCGCCGCAGTGGCGGGGGAGGGGGGCACGTGACAGCCCGGCCCCGCGGCCCGGAGCGCCCCACCCCCGCTAGGCACCCCATCTTCCTCCTGGAAAAGCCGGGGGACACAGGGAAGGCGGGGGAGCTCGCGGGGTGCAGGAGAGCCTACCAGCCCCCTTTAGCCACAGCTCGGGGTGCTCCCGGCCGCTGAACCGGGAGAGGAAGGGCTCCCCGGCGGCCAGCGGGCCTTCACTGTCCTCCTGCCCTGCCCTTGGCCGCAGTACCCTCCCCCGCCATCTCCAGGCACAGGCACACTGTGTAGACCACCGCCACTCCATAGATGCCAGTGGCACTTTAGGAGTGTGTTTTTGGTTTTTGTTTTGTTTTGTTTTTCTCTCTGCACACCGACACATTGTGCCAGAGAGAACCCAAGACGATGCACTGCAGACCCCGCCCAACTCCGAGGCCCGGGAGAGCCCCGACCACGCCCGGGGATGCCTGACAGCTCCGGGGTTAGGTCGCAGAGCGCCTGTTCCCTCCGGAGAAGGAGGGGACGCCGCGGGAGCTGCAAGTTCCCGACCCTCCCCTGGAAGCACGCCGCTGGGTGGAGGAGGGAAAGGGCAGCCATCGGGGTGCGAATCCTGTTCCCAGCCTCCGAGGGCATGTTGCTGATGATAAAGGTCAAATTAAAACTACTAGGCTAGTGGTGCCGGCAGGGACGCGCCTCCTGGTCGTGGAAAGCACGGCTATTAATCATCCATAACGAGCATTGCTTTTCTCTCGTGGGAGAATGGGGCCGTACGAGACACCCCCTCCCCGAGTTGTGGTCCCGCAGAACGGATGGATTCCGCAGCCTCTTCCCCCACCTCCCTGTGGCCCTGCACCACCCTAGAAGGCAAGAATTCGGAGAAAATGCGGTGTCACGTTCGCCACTGTGCCCGCGGACGCGTCTGCGCCAGCTCCAGCAACACGTGGGGACCGCGAATCTGGGCATCTGCTCTCCACTTGGGTGGTTATGTGGGTATACTTATATTATTTATTATAACCAGATTTAAAGGTAAAGTCTGTTTCTACACTGGATTCTTTCAAACTTTTGTCCAAGGTAGTTTAATACTCGGTTTGGGCGGGGACGCGGGCGAGGTCGCCGCGGAACTCAGCAGAGTCAAGGGGACCTCGGGGAGGAAGACGGAGGCCCCAGGTCCCTGGGTGCTCTAACCCCTGTTCCCTACTTCGATCAGCCGGGCAACACGTCTGTCGCCCTTGAGGGCCTTTCCAACCAGAATGTGACTCTCCGTATGGAAGTCAGGGGACCTTGACCCATTGGTGCCTGGGTTTCGCTGGGCGCGGGACAAGTATCGAGCAGGTTTACCCGAAAAGAGGGTTTAGCCTTAAAGCTTCTAGAACGAACTCTATATAAAGAACCTCTGAGGAAGCTGAGAATTTGACCAATGTAAACTGGGTGGGGGGAGGGGGGAGGGGAGGGGGGAGAAGCATCAGATATAAAAAGAAACAACGTGTACCCCTAAGTCCCCGCCTCCAACTTCTCCAGACGGCAAAGGCTGGGGAAGTCTTATCAATAAAGTGTTAAAGCCATCGGGAGGAAAAATGCTCGGTTACAAAAACAGCACCTCTTTAATAGAAAAGTGGGTAAGTTTTCCATTTCTAGGTGTTAATCTTGATGATGCCGCCGCGTTAAAAATGGGGGTTGACTGTGACAAGAGAATACCAGCACACAGGACTCAGAATTTTCACAATTAAAAATAGCTCCCCCCCCCCCACACCCCACCCCGCGCACACCCTGTCAGCTACTCTAGCAAGGACTGGGGACCAGGAGGCTGTAGTCCGGGGTAGGCGGCGGGGCCACCTGTTGCGGCACTGCCAGAGGAGTTAATTGCCAAGCAGATCTGGAGGAGGTTCAGAGTTAAAATCCCTTCTCCGCGATGCAGATGCTCCAGACGCCGAGGCAGGCGGCAAGCACTGACTCAGTGCCTCGAGATTGTTTTTTTTTTTTTTTTTTTTTTCACTTGAACTCTGGACCATCTTTGGACAGACCTATGCTTTATCTTCCGGGAATTACTGTGTGTTAGATATCACACACACACACACACACACACACACACACACACACACTGGTCGCCCCACGCTGGCGGAGGCGTGGGACACAGGTGCCTCGGACTTTCATGGGCTCTGCCCTTGAGAAGCAGAGAAAGGGGGATGGCCTCGATGTAGCTGCTGCCCTGAGACAGGTAACTCGGAAAAGCCCTCCTTCAGCTGCTTGGAAGCGAGGAGTGGGGAGCTGAGGACGGGGGCACCGGGGTGGTCCAGGTGCATAGATAACGCCGGCCGCAGTGAAGTGCAGAAGTGTCGGGAGGAAGATACTGCACACGGGCAGGAGGAGGGTTCCGGGTATTTCGAGTGCCTCGTCTACCGGGGTCATGCTCTGTTGAGAAAATGCGCGCTACCGGAGAGGGAGACAGAGACACCCACGAAGTGTCGGTGCAGGGCCGACCCGCCTGCCTTGGGAAGTGGACTCGAAGCTCGTGGCGGTCTCGAAGGCGCCGGGCACCGAGACTTTGCCTTCAGCGTCCTCCGGTGGCACCGTCCGGGGTTTGCGGAGCAAAAGGCGAGCACACGAGCAACTTGCTGTGGGTTTGGAGTAACCACGTCTTAGGACCGTGAAAAGCTGCCTTGTGGGGCCTTGGGGTCGGAGAGGTGAACAAAGTGAAAATTTTGTCTTTTTTTTTTTTTTTTTTTAATAAGATGAAGCTGGTAGAACTGACCTGATCGCTTAAAAGCCTACTAGGAGGTGTTTGTGGGTAGGAGTTGGGAAGAGGTTAATACTAGATTTAGGACCACCACAGGAAATGCCCAATTTAAAAGATCGCCCGATCTCTGGCTGCGCTCTTGGGAGCCCAACCCAAGCGGAGGCGCCGCTGCGCTCGCAGTCACCTTCCCGCATTATGACACCTGGCTTTGCCCTGCAACTCCCACGTCCCCGCGGCCAAAGCCCTCCGCGCGGGTTGGGACCAGCAAAAGTCTCTGCCGGCCCTTGCCCCTTAAATGGACCTTTTTCCTTTCCCTTTCATCCTCGAGGACACGTTAACGCGGGCTAGGACCGCAGTGCGACCGGCAGGCACCTCGCCGCCCCCTGCTGCCTCCTCTGCGCGGGGCGCCCACTGCGGGGCTGCTGCGGCAGCGGGGCCACAGCCTTCCAGTGCCTCCCGCCTCCTCCCCCGCAGCCACACCTCAGTCGCGTACCACCCCCTCTCCCCGCAGAGCCGCCTTCCCAACACCGCGCGCTCCCGGCACCAACCCCACCGGGGGCGGGTGGAAGCCCGGACCATGTGCCCGCGTTCGTGGGCCGGCATAAGGGAGCGCACACGACGGCGCCCGGCGACCGCTCCAATGCCCCCAGCTCGGCGCCAGTCTCCGGAGCTCGGCTACCGGTGCAGTTCCCTCGAAGCCCCACGGCACTCCCACTGATCTCTGTCCATCCCAGCCTTTCGCCTATGCCTGGGTTTGGAAGCCCTTTGGTCCTCCGCCCGCACCATTGGCCATCCCCGGACAAAGCCGCCGGGGTTTTCCGCACCGGAGATGAGAGGGGGCCCAGGCACCGGGGAGGAGACCCGTGCGGAGAGCGCCTCTAGGCGTGGGGCCTGGGTGCTGTCCCCGCCCCTGCCCTGCCCGCAGGGTGCCGGGCGAGGGCTGTGGGTGCCGCCTGCGTGGGGCAGGCACCCCACCCGCCGTTCCTCTGGCGCGGACACCCGGCCGCGGTGGCGCTGCAGGAAGGAGGCTCCGCCGCACCGGTTCATCCACACCCACGTGCCCCTCGTGTGCGCGCCCCCGGCCTGCAGACGCTACCCCGCTGGCGCCACCGGGATTTCCGGGCGGCCCCACCCTCCCGGGCCTCAACGCTGCGCTCCTGGCATTCGGAGTCTCCTTGGCGTCTCTGCTGCAGCATCCAAGACCAGGCGCCGCCACTGCGAACCAGGCAGCTCTGCCAGCCTGCGGGCCGCTGCTCAGAGGCCGCACCTCCCGCCCCCAGTCCCGCGCTCACCTTTTCCTGCGGACGGTGGGGTTCAGTCGCTGCCCCCGGGCTGTGCAGCCGCCGCCCCCCGAAGGATGCTGCAGGAGGGCGTTTCTGAGGCGCCAGCACCCTTCTTAAGCCCTTCACTGGCTCTCAGCATTACCTTCATCAGCCGGCCACCTTCCTTGACAGTGACAGAGGCAGAGCTCTCCGTCTCCTTTTTTTCTCACGTTCATACCAGTGCCCACCTACACACACACACACACACACCGCGAGGCCACGGCCAGTATCTCCCTCTAGAACTCTCAATTCCAGCACTATGCAGCGCACATCACCTGCTGACAGCAAGGTGAGGGAGTGTCACTTAGGAGCTAGGTGGTTTCTTAAAATTTATGAAATAGCTTTCTGGCCTTGGACAATGCATTTTAAGAGGATTGTACTTAAAAAAAAAAAAAAAAAAAACCGTAAAAGTGGATGCTGCAGCAGAGACGCACTTTTAAAATAATGTTAAAGTACATTGAGATGATTGTAGGTTCACATGCAGAAACAATGCAGAGAGATCTTGTCCACCCTTTACCCAGATTTCCATTAATGGTAACAGTTCCCAAAACTATAGCACAATATCACAACCAATGTGTTGACATTGATCCAACAATATTATTTAGCTTTCCCGTTTCACTTGTACTCATTTGTGTGTGTGTATGTACTTAGTTCTATAGAATTTTATCAAATATGTAGGTATCCATCACCACCCTCAAGATACAGAACTGTTTCATCACCACAGAATTCCTCTTGTTGCCTTTTATAACCCCACATACTTGGGGGGAAGGCGAGGACTGACAACCATTACTCTGTTTTTCTATAATTTTGTCATTTCAAGAATGTTATATGAATGGAATTATAATGTAGTCTCTTTAGACTGGCTTTATTTATTTTTTAATTTTTTTAAAAGAGTTTATTTATTTGAGAGAGACAGAGAGCATGAGCAGGGGGAGGGGCAGAGAGAGAGACAAGCAGACTCCTCGCTGAGCTAGAAGCCCTACCTGGGGCTCAATCCCAGGACCCTGAGATCATGACCTGAGCTGAAGTCAATCACTTAACCAACTTGTGCCATCCAGGTGCCCCTGGATTGGCTTTATTCATTCAGCAAAATTCCTTTGAACTTCATCCAAGTCCTTGTGTATATCAATAGTTCATTCCTTTTGTTGCCGGATAGTATGCCATGCTATGAAGGTACAACAAATGTAAATAATTTGTTTCACCATTCCTGGTTGAATGACATCTGGGTTGTTTCCAGATTTTGGCTGTTACAAATAGAGCTGCTATGAACATTTTGTGTACAGGTTTTTGTGTAAATGTAACTTTTCATTTCTCTGGAATAAATGCCTAAGAGGGCAATTGCTGGGTCATATAGTAAGCACATTTTTAGTTTTCTGTCATTCTCTTTCCCAGGGTGCCTGGACCATTTTACATCCAGTTTCTCCTCTCCTCCACAGCTTTTGGTATTTTCACTATTTTTTATTTTGGTGATTTTGATAGGTGCAGTAATATCTCCTTGGGTTTTAATTCATATTTCCTTGATGGCTAATGATATTGAATATCTTTCCATATGCTGATTTGCCTTCTTCTTTTTTATTTTTAAAGATTTTATTTATTTATTTGACAGAGAGGGAGATAGTGAGAGCAGGAACACAAGCGGAGGGATTGGGAGAGGGAGAAGCAGGCTTCTCGCCGAGCAGGGAGCCTGATGCGGGGCTCAATCCCAGGATGCAGGGATCATGACCTGAGCTGAAGGCAAACGCCCAATGACTGAGCCACCGAGGTGCCCCAATTTGCCATCTTTATACCCTTTTTGTGAAATGTTTCTTCATATATTTTGCCCATTTTTTAAATAGAGGTTGTTGTTTTGACTTTTACTTTTAAGCTTTGAAAGTTCTTTTTTTAAAGTACTTTATTGAGGTATGACTGACATACAAAAATGGTACATATTTAATGTACACAACTTAATAAGTTTGTAGATAAGTATATATTTGTGAAACTATCATCACAACCTGTGCCATAAATATATCCATTGCCTCCAAAAGTTTAACATCAAATCTACCCTTGTGGCAAAATTTTAAGTATAAACTGCAGTATTGCTAACTATAGGTGATATGCTGTACAATAGGTCTCTAGGACTTACTCATCTTGCAGAAGTGAGACTTTATACCCTTTGACTAATACCTCCCCATTTCCCTCTCCCTTCAGACCCTAACAACTACCATTACACTTTCCACATCTATGAGTTTGACTCAGTAAGTGATGTCAGATGGTATTTGTCATTCTGTGTCTGGCTTATTTCATTCAGCATAATGTTTTTCAGGTTCATCCATGTTGTCACAAATGCCAGGGTTTCCTTCCTTAAGGCTGAATAATATTCCATTATGTGTGTACACACACATACATATATTCATCTGTTTATATATACATATGTAACCTACATACATACATATACATGTATGTATATAAAAACCACTGTATTTATATATATATGTATTTATACATATATATATATGTATACATGTATGTATATCTCATATCTTTATTCATTTATCCATCTGTGGACATTTAGGTTGCCTCAGTGTGTTGGCTATTGCAAAAAACGCTGCAATGAACGTAAGTGTGCAGATAGCTCTTTCTTCAAGATCCTGATTTCAGTTCCTTTGGATATATACCCAGAAGTGAGATAGTTGGTTCAATGTGGCAGTTCTATTTTTAGGGTTTTTTTAAGACCCACCACACTGTTTTCCATAGTGACTGTTCCAGTTTGCATTCCCACCAACAGTGCACAGGTGTTCCTTTTTCTCCACATCCTGGCCAATGCTTGTTATCTTTTTTTTTTCTTTTTAATAATAGCTATCCTAACAGGTATGAGATGATATCTTTTTGCAACCTTGATTTGCATTTCCCTGATGATTAATGATGTGAAGCACCTTTTTATGTGCCTGTTCTCCATTTGTACGCCTTTTTTTGAGAATGTCTGTTCAGTTTCTAGGACCGTATTTAATAGGGCTGAGTTGTAGGAATTGTAGGAGTTCCTTATATTTTGGATATTAACCCTTTACAGAAATCTATTTTGCAAATATAGTTCCCATTCAGTAGGTTGTCCTTTCATTTGTTGATTATTTACTTTATTGTGCAGATCTTTAGTTTGATGTAGTCCTAGTGTCTCTTTTTGCTTATGTTACCACATCCAAGAAATCATTGCCAAGACCAGTGTCAAGAAGCTTATCCCCTATGTTTTCTTGGAGTTTGATGATTTGGGGCCTTACGTTTTAATTTTTAATCCTTTTTTTAAGAAAAAGATTTTATTTATTTATTTGAGAGAGAGACAGAGAGAGCACAAGTTGGGGGAAGGTGGAGGGAAAAGGACAAGCAGACCCCCTGCTGAATGTGGAGATGGACACAGGGCTCAATCCCAGGACCTGAGCCAAAATCAAGCGTTGATGCTTAATCAACTTAGCCACGCAGGTAGCCCAAATTTTTAATCCTTTTGAGTTAAATTTTGTGTATGGTGTAACATAAGGGTCCAGTTTCATTCTTTGCATTTGAATATCCAGTTTTCCCAACACCATTGTGTATTCTTGGCACCTTTGTCAAAGATAAGTTGACCATATATGTGTGGTTTATTTCTTGTCTCTCTATTCTGTTCTATTGGTCTGTACATTTGTTTTTATGCCAGTACCATACTATTTTGATTACTATAGCTTTGTAAAATATTTTGAAGTCAGGAAATGTGATATCTCTGGCTTTGCTCTTCTTGTTCAAATTTCTTTGGCTAGTCAGGATTTTTTGTGGTTCCTTATGGATTTTAGGACTTTTTTTTTTCTATAAAGAATGCAGTTGGAATTTTGACAGGGGTTACATTGAATCTGTGGTTGCTTTGGGCAGTATGGACATTTAAACAATATAACTTCTTCCAATCCTTGAACATGTGATGTCTTTCCATTTATTTGTGTCTGCTTCAATTTCTTACATCAGTATTTTATACTTTTCCATGTAAAAATCTTTAAACTCCTTGGTTAAGTTAATTAGTATTTTATGCTATTGTAAATGGGATAATTTTCTTAATTTTCTTTTTGAATAGTTTGTTATTAGTGTATAGAAATACAACTTGTTTTTGTGTGTTGATTTTATACTGTGAAATAAACACATTTACTAAATGTGTTTATTAGTTCTAACAGTTTTTTGGGGGAAGGGGGAATCTTTAGGGTTTTCTGTATATAAGATCATGTCATCTGCAAACAGACACAATTTTACTTCTTCCTTTCTGATTTGAATGCCTTTTATTTCTTTTTCTTGGCTAATATCTTTGGCTAGGACTTCCAGTACTACGGTAAGTGGAAGTGGTGAGAATGGGCATCTTTACCTTGTTCCAGATCTTAGAGGGAAACCTTTCAGTTTTTCACCATTAGATATGGTGTTAGCTGTGGGCTTTTCATATGTGGCCTTTATCATGTTGAGGTATGTCCTTCTGTCCTAATTTGCCGAGAGTTTTCATCATGAGAGGGTGTTGAATTTTGTCAAATGCTTTTCCACAGATCATCATGTGATTTTTATTCTTCATGCTGTTAATGTGGTGTATCACATTGATTGATTTGTATATGTTGCATCACTCTTGCATCCCAGGGACAAATCCACTTGATCATGTATGATCTTTTCAATACTATGTTTAATTTGGTTTGCTAATATTTTCTTGAGGATTCTTGCATCTATTTTTATCAGGGATATTGGCCTGTAGTTTTCTTTTCTTGTGATGTCTTTGCCTGACCTTGATATCAAGGTGTTGATGTCCTCATAAAATGAGTTTGGAAGTATTCCTTTTCTATTTTTGGAAGAATTTTAAAAGGATTGGTAATTCTGCCTTAAGTGTTTGGTAGCGTTGGCCTATGAAATGATCTGGTCCAGGCCTTTTCTTTGTTGGGAAACTTTTGATTAGTGATTCAATCTCTTTATTTGTTATTTGTCTGTTCAGGCTTTCTGTTTCTTCTTGATTCCATCTTGATAGGTTGAATGTTTCTAGGAATTTATACATTTCTTCTGTGTTGTCCAATTCATTGCCATATACTTGCTCATAATGGTCCTTTATGATCTTTTCTATTTTTGTGGCTCAGTTGCAACATCTCCTCTTTCATCTCTGACTTTAGTTTTGTGAGTCTTTTTTCTTAGTCTACCTAAGGGTTTGTCAATTTTGTTTGTCTTTTCAAAAACCAATTCTTAGTTTTGCTGATTTTTCTTTCTATTCTCTATTACATTTATTTTTGTTTTAACCTTTGATATTTTCTTCCTTCTGCTAACTTTGGGTTTAATTTGTTCTTTTTCTAGTTCATTGAGGTATAAAGTTGGATTGTTTGAGATCTTTCTTCTTTTTTAATGTAGGCATTTATTGCTATAAATTTCCATTTTTGTGCTGCTTTTGCTGTATCCTATGTTATGTTCTCATTTTCATTTGTCTGAGGTATTTTTGTATTACCTGTGAAGTCCCTGTTTCTGTAGATTGTCTCTGTTTCTTTCTGGTCTATGTTACTTTTGGGCTCTCTCTTTGCTTTCAGGATCCCCTTTAATATTTCTTGCAGGGCTGGTTTAGTGATCACAAATTCTTTTAGTTTCTGTTTGTCCTGGATGTTCTTTATCTCTCCTTCCATTCTGAATGAGAGCCTTGCTGGATAAAATATTCTTAGCTACATGTTTTTCTCATTTAGTACCCTGAATATATCATGCCAGTCCTTTCTGGCCTGCCAGGTCTCTAGGGATAGGTCTGCTGTCAGTCTAATGTTCCTATCCCTATAGGTTAAGGAGTTCTTGTCTTGAGCTGCTTTCAGGATTTTCTCTTTATCTCTGGGATTTTCAAGCTTCACTATTATATGTCGGAGTGTTGATCTATTTTTATTGATTTTGAGAGGGGTTCTCTCTACCTCTTGGCCTTGAATGCCTGTTTCCTTCCCCAGATTAAGGAAGTTCTCAGCTATGATTTGCTCAAATATACCTTCTGTCCCTCTCTCTCTTTCTTCTTCCTCTGGGACCCCATTTATTCTAATATTGTGTCATTTAATGGTATTGCTGATTTCTTGAAGCCTCCCTTCATGGTCCATTAGTTGTTTTTCTCTCTTTTTCTCAGCTTCCTTCCTTTCCATCATCTTGTCTTCTATGTCACTGACTCTCTCTTCTGCCTCATTTACCCTGGCTATTAGAGCATCTATCTTAGACTGCATCTCGGTTAAAGCATTTTAAACTTTGACCTGATTAGTTTTTATTTCTGCACTAAGAGATCCTCTAGTGTCTTTTATGCTTTTTTCAACTCCATCTAGTAACTTTATAATCGTTATCCTGAATTTCAGCTCTGACATTTTACTTATATCCATATTGATTAGATCTGTGGCAGAGAGTATTACCTCGGGTTCTTTCTTTTGTTGTGAATTCCTCCTTCCAGTCATTTTGCCCAGAGAAGAATGGATGAATGAGAGAACAAAATCAAAAATATCCACCATGACCCAAGCAAAATATACACCAGATGAATCCAAAAGGCCAGAAACCAGAAAAGAAAAAAAAGGAAAAAGGAGAGAGTATAATCTCCCAGGTGGACAAAACAGAGTGATCCATGGGTGTATTTTGGTCTCTTTGTTAGAAGACCAAAATTGTAAAGAAAGTAAAACTTACATATATATATACAAAAATAAAACTGAATACAGTGAAAGGAATTAAAAAATGAAGAATATATCTATAAAATGTAAATGTAAAAATAAAAGTTAAAAAAAAGACTTAAAAACAGAGTTGATAAACTAAGAAACTAGTTGAAAATGAAAAAAAAAAGAAAAAAGAAAAGGAAAATTTTAAACTGAAAGATAAAAGAATCATGAGAAAAAAACCTCAAATTCTATATACTATTTTCCCCTAGCACTGAAGTTTTGCAGTTCTGTGTCCTCCGTAAGCTTGGTACTCACCTGATGTTCCAGCTGATCTTCTGGGGGAGGGGCCTGTTGCACTGCTTCTCAGGTGTCTTTGCCTGGGGGAGTTGCACCACCTCTTGCCAGGGGGCCAGGCTCAGTGTAAGCTGCTTCAGGTTGCTCTATGTGGCTTTTGTTCCCTGAAGGTTTTCTGATCTGCTTTAGAGGATGAATATAAAAATGGCCCATGGGATCTCCAGCCTAGGAGCTGAAAGATTGCAGCCTCCTCTCTTCAGTAAACCCTCAAGGAAAAGGAGTCTTCACTTCTGTGTGTGCCAAACTCTGCAAACTCCTTCAGTGAGCACCTGCACTGATCCTCCCAAGGGAGGGAGGAGGGTCGCCAGGGGCCAGTCACTTGCAGGGCCCCTGCAGGGAAAGTGGTCACCTGATCGTGCACACACCCACCCCACCCCTCCTGGGGGAAGGTGGAGGGTTGTCCCGTTTCTGCCCTTTGCAGGGCCCCCCTACAGAGAGTGGTCACCCCATCCTGCCGTAGTTTGCAGTTTATGGGAACCTGAGCTAAGAGCCCACTCCCAGGCTTGCTGACCATAGCCAGTTTCCTGCTCCAATGCTTGAGAACTCTTCTGGCTCAGGCATCCTTCCTTCCTTCTGTGACCCGGGGGATCCTGAGACCACACTGTCCCACCAAGGATTCCACCCCACTTTGTCACCTGAGTGCCTTTCAGGCAGGGACGTCTCTCACTGGAGCAGCCTTCTAAAAGTTCTGATTTTGCACTCTGGGGCTATATCACCGTCTGGTAGTCAGCTTATGGAGTGTCCTTCACCCCACCATTCATCTTCCAATATATCCCCTCAAATACACTTCTCCACACCTCCTACCTTGCAAAAAGTGGTCAATTTTCTATTTGTAGAATTCTAGCAATTCTTTTCTTACATCTCAGGTTGAATTCATAGTTTTTCAGAATGATTTGATAGATATCTAGTTAAATTCAAGGGATGAGATGAAATTAGGTCCCCTACTCTTCTGTCATCTTGCCTCCCTCTCTGTCTGACATATTTTTAAAATTCCCTTTTGATTTCCTCCTTGACCCAATGATTGTTCAATACTGTATTGTTTAATTTCCAAGTAAATATGACTTCCTGTTTTCTGTTTGTTATTGATTTCTAGTTTTATTCCACTGTGCTCAGAAACAGTACTTAGAGTGATTTCAATTTTCTTAAATTTGTTAAGACTTGTTTTATGACCTACCATGTGACCTATCCTGGAGAATGTTCTATGTGCGTTTGAAAAGAATGCATATTCTGCTGCTATTGGGAAGAATGTTTTATATATGGATGTTAGGTTCATTTAGTCTATATTTTGTCCAAGTCAGCTGTTTCTTTATTGATTTTCTGTCTGGATGACCTATCCATTATTGAAAGTGGGAAATTGAAGTTTCCTAATATAGTTATATTGTTGTCTAATTATTCCTTCAGATCTGCCAATTTTTGATTTATATATTTAAAGTGCTCTTATATTGGGTGCATATATACTTATAATTGTTATATATTCCTGTAGAATTTATCCTTGTATCATTATGTAATGAACTTGTCTCTTATGATAGTTTTTGACATAAAGTCTTTTTCTATCTGATGTAAGTATAGACACCTTGCTCCCTTTTGGTTATCATTTGCAAGAATATCATTTTCCATCACTTCACTTTCAGCAGATGTATGTCCTCAAATTTAAGGCAAATCTCTTATAAACACATATAGTTGGATTTTGTGTTTTATCCATTCAGCCACTCTATATCTTTTGATTGGTGAGTTTAATCCACTTACACTTAAAGTAGTTATTTATAGATAAAGACTTACTATTGTCATTTTGTTCATTTTTTTGGTCTGTTTTGTAGTCCTTTGTTCCTCTCTTCCTTTCTTGCTGTCTTTGTGATTTGACATGGGTTTGGTTATTTTTTTGTTTTTGTTTTTGTTTTGTTTTGTTTTGTTTTGTTTTGTAGTGATGTACTTTGATTCTTTTCTCTTCATTTTTTTAATTCCCCTAGGTTTTTCCATTGTAATTGTCATGAGGATTGAATAAAATTTCTTATTATGCCAGTCTATTTCAGCTAATAACAAATTCAATTGCATTAAAAACTACACTTTTACTAACCTTTTCTTTATTTTATTTATATCAGAATTTACTTATATTTCATTGTATATCCATTTATACATTTCTGTGGTTATAGTTATTCTTAAGGCTTTTGTCTTTTAACTTTCATACTAAGATTAAAAGTGACTTATGTACCATCATTATCTTTACCTTTACCACTGAAATTTATACTTTCATATGCTTTCATGTTGCTGTTTAGCATTCTTTTATTTCAGCTTACCTAGTGATGAATTCTTTCAGTTTTATTAATCTGGGAAAGGCTTTATCTCTCTTCTATTTTAGTTTTTTTGTTATTTATTTATTTATTTCAAGGTTTTATTTAATTTCTAGCTAATTAACATATAGTGGAATATTGGTTTCAGGAGTAGAATTTAGTGATTCATCACTTACATATGCACCCAACGCTCATCACAACAAGTGCCCTCTTTAATACCCATCACCGATTTAGGCCATCCCCTACCCACCTTCACTCAATCAACCCTCAGTTTCTATGCTACCATTAAGAGTCTTTATGGTTTGCCTCCTTCTCTTTTTCTCCCTCTGTTTTCTTTCTTAAGTTCCACCAGAGTAAAATCATATGGTATTTGTCTTTCTCTGACTGACTTATTTTGCTTAGCATAATACACTCTAGTTCTATCCATGTCTTTGCAAATGGCAAGATTACATTATTTTTGATGGCTGAGTAGTATTCCATCATATATATATATACATATATATATATATATATACACACATATATACACACCACATCTTCTTTATCCATTCATCAGTCGATGGACATTTGGACTCTTTCCATAATTTGGCTATTTTTGATAATGCTGCTATAAACATTGTGGTGCATGTGCCCCTGCAAATCAGTATTTTTGTATCTTTTGGGTAAATACCTAGTATTGCAATTGCTGGAGCATAGGATAGTTCTATTTTTAACTTTTTGAAAAACCTCCATAGTGTTTTCCAGAGTGGCTGAACAAGTTTGCATTTCCACCAACAGTGTAAGAGGGTTCCCCTTTCTCTATATCCTCACCAACATCTGTTGTTTACTGTGTTGTTGATTTTAGCCACTCTGACAGATGTGAGGTAGTATCTCATCGTAGTTTTAATTTATATTTCCCTGATGATGAGTGATGTTGAACATCTTTTCATGTGTCTGTTAGCCATCTGGATATCTTTGGAAAATTGTCCATTCATGTCTTCAGCCCATTTTTTAGCTGGATTATCTGTATTTTGGGTGTTGAGTTTGATAGGTTTATAATAGATTTTGGACTAATCCCTTATCAGATATGTCATTTGCAAATATCTTCTCCCACTCCTTAAGTTGCCTTTTAGTTTTGTTGACTTTTTCCTTTGCTGTGCAAAAGCTTTTTATCTTGAAGTCCCAATAGTTCATTTTTTCTTTTTTCTTTCCTTTGGAAATGTGTCTAGCAAGACGTGGCTGCAGCTGAGGTCAAAGAGGTTGCTGCCTGTGTTCTCCTCTAGGATTTTGATGGTTTCCTTTCTCACATTTAGGTTTTCATCCATTTTGAGTTTATTTTTGTGTATGGTGTAAGAAAGTGGTCCAGTTATTCTTCTGTATGTTGCTGCAGTTTTCCCAATACGATTTGTTAAAGAGACTATCTTTTTCCATTGGATATTGTTTCCTGTTTTATTGAAGATTAGTTGACCATAGAGTTATGGGTCCATTTCTGGGTTCTCTCTTTTGTTCCATTAATCTATGTGTCTGTTTTTGTGTAAGTACCATACTATCTTGAAGATTACAGCTTTGTAATAGAGCTTGAAATCTGGAATTGTGATGCCTCCAGCTTTTCTTTTCTTTTTCAGATTGCTTTGCTTATTCGGGGTCTTATCTGGTTCCATGCAAATTTTAGGATTTTTTGTTCCAGCTCTGTAGAAAATGCTGGTGGTATTTTAATAGGGGCTGCATTAAATGTGCAGATTACTTTATAGTAATATAGTATACACATTTTAACAATATTTGTTCTTCCAATCCATGAGCACACGTTTTTCCATTTCTTTGCATACTCTGCAATTTCTTTCATAAGTGTTCTATAGTTTTCAGAGTACAGATCTTTTACCTTTTTGGTAAAAAAAAAAAAAAAAAAAAAAAAAAAGCCAGCATCCAGGTTAGTTGCTCTCAGCAGGTATCTCTGCCCCTATGCTAATGAACAGGGCAGCACAATGGCACATACCAGCTCTTTTGTCCCCTGAGAGGCTGTGCCACCTCTTCCAAATGTGATCCCAGAAGGGGAACTGTCTTTCCCCATTTGACCCAGCGGATTCTCAGAGCACACTGTCTGCTTCTGTGCCTCTCCCCTTCTCCACAGGAGCATCACTATGCAAGCCAGGCTCCACCCAGTCACTGTGCAGGCTCTAAAACTTTAGTCTTTGAACTCTTCTGGTGGTAAAAACTCACAATAATCAGCCCCTTTCATTTTCCCAGCCAGTGGATTTGGGGAAGTGTTTTTCTTGTGCAATCCCCTGTACACTATACTCTCTCTTTCTCTCTCTCTCTCCTCTTTCTATGATTAGGGCTCTCTCCCCCTCCCATGATTCTTTTCTCCCCTAAATCACGCATCCACACCTGCTACTTTTGATGTGGCCTCTTTTTTCCCTCTAGTTGTGCAGTTTGTTTTCTCAGTCTTCAGACTGATTTCTTGGGTGTTCAGGATAATTTGATATTTGTCTACCTGTGTTCAAGGGACAAGGCAAGCATAGGGTCCCCCTACAACTCCACCATCTTAAATCCTCCTTCGCCTTCATTTGTTAAAGGACAATTTTGCTGGGTATAACATTCTTGGTTGGCAGTTTTTTTCCTTCAGGACTTTGCATTTATTATCCCACGTTTTCCCAGTCTACAAGTTTGTTCTGGAGAACTCATTGATAGTCTTATGGGGGTTCCCTTTTATGTGACAAGTAACTTTTTTTTGTTGCTCTAAATAGTCTGTCTTTAACTTTGACTTCTGACATTTTAAGTATAATGTGTCTTGGTGTTAGACATCTTTAGAATCAATATTTTTGTGGCTACTTGGACTTCATGAATCTGGTTATTTCCCTTCACAGATTTGGGAAGTTTTTAGTCATTATTACATTAAATAAGCATTCTGTCCTCCCTTTTTTCCTCTTCTCCTGGTGCTCACATAATGTATTTTGGTTTACTTATGTTTTTTCATAAGTCTCACATGCTTTCTTCACTCTTTTCATGCTCTTTTCCCTTATTTTTTCTTTGGACTGGATAATTTCAAATGACTTGTCTTTAAGTTCACCGATTCTTTCTTCTGCTTGGTGAAGTCTGTTGTTGAAATGCTCTAAAACTTATTTCAATTTAGTCATTGTATTCTTCAACTTCAGAATTTGTTTGGTTCCTTTATTTTATGGTTTCTATGTCTTTGTTGGACTCTTTATTTTGTCCATATATTGCTTCCCTTATTTCATTTTGTTGTCTATCAGTGTTATCTTGTAGCTCACTGAGCTTCTTTAAGATGGTTATTTTGAATTCTTTGTCAGGCAGTTCATAGATCTCCATTTATTTAGAGCTGGTTGCTGGAGCTTTGATGGTGTCGTGTTTCCCCAATTCTTCATGATTCTTGTAGCATTGCATTGTTTTCTGAGTATTTGAAGAAGCAATCACCTCTTCAGTCTTTATAACTTGCCTTTGTCAGGAAAAGCCCTTCACTAATCCGCCCAGCCAGAGATTGTGGGCAGGCCAGTTGGCAGGGACCATGAGTGGACCCAGTGCTGGAGTCTGTGGGTGGGCTTGCTCTTTCTTTCCCTTACAAGAGAACTCATTGGTTAAAGGGATCTCTCTTGGCACTGCACTGTGTTGGCTTGGGGGAAAGCTAATGCAAATAAAGTGAAACTGTTTTCTTAACATTTTCAATGACTCTTTTCTCATTTCTGTGCTTCACTGGTGTGCTGTAACCACTGACCTGAATTTTGGAGCTCTCATAAGCTTTTTTGTGCATGGATGGTTGTTAAATTGGTACTTGAATAAGAGGATAAGTTCTGGGATCTCCTATTCTGCCACTTGTTATCATCACTGTTTTGAGAGTTCTTTATATATTGTAGAAAAAGTCCTTTTCCAGATATATGGCTTGCAAATATTTTGTCCCAGTCTGTAGCTTGTCTTTTCATTCTCTTCACACAAACTTTTGGAGAACAAAAATTTTCAATTTTTATGAGATCCAATTTCTCAATCTTTCATTTTATGGATCTTGCTTTTGGTATCAAGTCTAAGGACTTTTCCCTAGCCCTAAATTATGAACATTTTTCTCCAATTTTTAAAGTGAATTTTATAGTTTTACATTTTGTTAAATTTAAGCCTGTGTCCATTTTGAGTTAATTATTCTATAAGGTGTGATGTGTAGGTGTGAAGTGAAATTTTGGCCTATGGATACAAAGTTGTCCTAGCATCATTTGTTGAAAAAGCTATCATTACTCCATTGAGTTGTTTTTGCACATTTATAAAAAGTCAGTTGGCATACTTGTGCATGCCTGTTTCTGTGTTTTCTATTTAGTCCCATTGATTTATGTGTCTATCCCTTTACCAATACCAAACTGTCTTAAATACTGTAGGTATAATAAACTATAGTAAGTTCTAATATCAAGTAGAGTGATTCCTTTCACTTTATTCTTCTTTTTAAAAGATTATTTTAGCTATTTTGGGTCTTGTGGTTTTCCATATAAATTTTACAATAGACTTTCTATATTTACAAAAAAACTTGGTATGATTTTGATAGGAATTGCATTAAGTCTATAGATCAATTTGGTGGAAAAGCTGACATCTTTCCTATGTTGAATCTTCTAATCCATGAACATGGTATATCTTTTCTTGTATTTAGGTCTTCATTGATTTCTTTCATTAGCATTTTGCAATTTTCAGCATACAGATCCTATTTGTGTTCTGTTAGATTTATACCTAAAGTTTTCATTTTCTTTGGATAAATTTTAAGTGATATTATACTTTTGATTTTGATTTCCACATCATAATTATTAATATATAGAAATGAAATTTAATATTGATGTGTTGATCTTGTGTCATGTAACCTTGCTGAATTCACTTATCAGTTCTAGGAATCTTCTTTTTTTTAATTTAAATTCAATTTAGTTAACATATACTGTATCATTAGTTTTAAGGGTAGAATTTAGTGATTCATCAGTTGCATATAACATCCTATGCTCATTATATCAAGTGCCCTCCTTAATGCCCACACCCAGTTACTCCACCCCCCCACCCCTCCAGCAACCCTCAAGTCTATTTCCTATAGTTAAGAGTCTCTTATGGTTTGCCTCCCTCTCTGTTTTCCACTTATTTTATTTTTCCTTTCCTCCCCCTATGTTCATCTGTTTTGTTTCTTAAGTTCCACATATGAGTAAAATCATATGGTATTTGTCCTTGTCTTACTGACTTATTTTGCTTAGCTTAATACCCTCTAGTTCCATCCATGTTGTTGCAAATGGCAAGATTTCATTCTTTTTGATGGCTGAGTAATATTCCATTGTATATATATACACACCACATCTTCTTTATCCATTCATCTGGACCTCAGGGCACTCTCCATATTTTAGCTATTGTGGACATTGCTGCTATAAATATTGGGGTGCATGTGCCTGTTTGAATCACTATGTTTTTATCCTTTGGATAAATACCTAGTAGTGTAATTGCTGGGTTGTAGGGTAGTTCTATTTTTACCTTTTTAAAAAAAGATTTGATTTATTTGAGAGAGAGAGAGACAGAAAGTGTGAACAGTGGGGGAGGGTGGTAGAGGGAGAGGGAGAAGCAGACTCCCTGCTGGCATGGGGCTTTAACCCAAGACCCTGAGATCATGACCTGAGCTGAAGTCAGATGCTTAACCAACTGAGTCACCCAGGCACCACCTTTATTTTTACCTTTTTAAGGAAGCTTCATACTGTTTTCCAGTCACTGCCCCAGTTTGCATTCCCACCAACAGTGCAAGAGGGTTCCCCTTTCTCTGCATCTTCGCCAACATCTGTTGTTTCCTGACTTGTTAATTTTAGCTCTTCTGACAGGTGTGAGGTGGTATCTCACCATAGATTTGTTTTGTATTTCTCTGATGCTGTGTGATGTTGAGCATTTTTTTCATGTGTCTGTTAGCCATTGGTATGTTTTCTTTGGAGAAATGTCTATTCATGTCTTCTGCCCATTTCTTGATTGGATTATTTGTTCTTTGGGTGTTGAGTTTGATAAGTTCTCCATCGGTTTTGGATACTAGCCCTTTATCTGATATGTCATTTGCAAATATCTTCTCCCACTCTGTAGGTTGCCTTTTAGTTTTGTTGATTGTTTCCTTTGCTGTGCAAAAGCTTTTTATGCTGATGAAGTCCCAATAATTCATTTTTGCTACTGTTTCCTTTACCTTTGGAGATTTGACTAGTAAGCAGTTACTGTGGCTGAGGTCAAAGAAGTTGCTACCTGTGTTCTCCTCTAGGATTTTGATGGTTTCCTTTCTCACATTTAGGTCTTTCATCCATTTTGAGTTTATTTTTGTGTTTGGTGTAAGAAAGTGGTCCAGTTTCATTCTTCTGTATGTTACTGTCCAGTTTTCCCAACACGATTTGTTGAAAAGACTGTCTTTTTTCCATTGGATATTCTTTCCTGCTTTGTCAAAGATTAGTTGACCATAGAGTTGTGGGTCCATTTCCAGGTTCTCTACTCTGTTCCATTGATCTGTGTTTCTGCTTTTGTGCGAGTACAATACTATCTTTATGATTACAGATTTGTAATAGAGCTTGAAATTTTGAATTGTGATGCCTCCAGCTTTGGTTTTCTTTTTCAACATTCCTTTGGCTATGCTAGGTCTTATCTGGTTCCATACAAATTTTAAGATTTTTTGTTCCAGCTCTGTGAAAAATGTTGATGGTATTTTGATAAGGATTGCTTTGAATGTTTAGATTGCTTTGGGTAGCATAGATATGTTAATAATATTTGTTCTTCCAATTCACGAGCATGGGATGTTTTTCCATTTCTTTGTGTTCCTCAATTTCTTTCATAAGTGTTCTATAGTTTTCAGAGTTCACAGATCCTTTACTTCTTTGGTTAGGTTTATTCCTAAGTATCTTATGGTTTTTGGTACAGTTGTAAATCAGATCGATTTCTTGATTTTCTTTCTTCTGCTTCATTATTAGTGCATAAAAATACAACTGACTTCTGTGCATTGATTTTTATATCCTGCAACTTTGCTGAATTCCTTTATCAGCTCTAGCAATTTTTTGGTGGTCTAGGAATTTTCTATATACAGTTATTCACAAAGAGGGCCAGTTTTATTTCTTCCTTTCCAATCTGTGTGCCTTTTTTTCTCCTTGTCTTATTTCAGTTGCTAGAATTTCCAGCACTGTATTGGATAAGAGTGGTGAGAATAGAATTCTTGTTTTATTCCTGCTCTTAGGGAGAAAGCATTCAGTCTTCCACCTTTAGGTATGTTATTAGCTGTAAGGTTTTGCAAATACTTTTTATCAGGTATGTTATTAGCTGTAAGGTGTTGCAAATACTTTTTATCAGGTTGAGGTAATTCTCCTCTATTCCTAACTTGCCTAGAGTTTTCATAATTAATAGGTGTTGGATTGTGTCAAATGCTTTTTCTGCACCAACTGATATGATTATAATATGATGAATTGATATTACTGATTGGTTTTTGAATGTTGTACCAGATTTACACATGTGGAATAAATCCCACTTGATCATGGTGCATAATTCTTCCTAGACATACTTAAATTCAGCTTGCTAATATTTTGTTGAATATTTTTGCATCTAAGTTCATGAGGGATATTGACATAAACTTTTCTTTTTTTGTACTGCCTTTGTTTGGTTTTGGTATTAGCTTCATAAAATGAATTGAGAATTGCTCTCTCCTCTTCTATTTTCTGGAAGAGATTGTACAAAATTGGTGTTAATTCTTCCTTCAATATTTTATAGAATTCTTTAGTGAAACCATTTGGGCCTGGAAATTTTTAAGTAAGTTTTTGTTGATGAATTTAATTTCTTTAATGGTTATATGACAATTCAGATGATCTTGGCTGCATTTTGGCAGTTTATAGTTTTCAGTACCTTGATTCATTTCTTCTAAGCTTTCAAATTTCTTCTAGAAAATTGAGCATGAAGCTATTCATAGTATTCTCTTCTTTTTTTAATGATTGCAATACTTGTAGTGATATATCTAATTTCATTCATGATGTAGGTGATTAGTATCTTCTCCATTTTTATTTTTGTCAGTTTTGCTGGGGGTTATCAATTTTATTGATTTTGTTGAAGAATCAGCTTTATGTTTCATTGATCTTTCTCAATTGTGTTATTATTTTCAATCTTATTCATTTTTTTCCTATCTGAATTTTTCTTCTCCTACCACTTGCTTTGAATTTATTTTGCTTTAATTTTCTAGCTTTCTGAGACAAGAAATTACATTATTGGTTTGACACCTTTCCTATTTGGTACAGCTTCTGTGGAAAATATTTTGGTGGTTCCTCAAGCATTTACTGCTATTAATTTCCCTCTTGACACTGCTTTAACTATGTCTCACAATGTGTGACATGTTGTATTTTCAGTCTCATTTAGTTCTATGATATTAAAATTTTTTTTTGAAATGGGCAGAAGACATGAGCAGACATTTTTACAAAGAAGACATCGAAATGGCCAACAGACACATAAAAAAGTGCTCAACATCGCTCGGCATCAGGGAAATCCAAATCAAAACCTCAATGAGATACCACCTCACACCAGTCAGAATGGCTAAAATTAACAAGTCAGGAAATGACAGATGTTGGCAGGGATGCGGAGAAAGGGGAACCCTCCTACACTGTTGGTGGGAATGCAAGCTGGTGCAGCTACTCTGGGAAACAGTATGGAGGTTCCCCAAAAAGTTGAAAATAGAGCTACCCTACAACCCAGCAATTGCACTACTGGGCATTTACCCCAAAGATACAAATGTAGGGATCCGAAGGGGTACGTGCACCCTGATGTTTATAGCAGCAATGTCCACAATAGCCAAACTATGGAAAGAGCCAAGATGTCCATCGACAGATGAATGGATAAAGAAGATGTGGTATATATATACAATGGAATATGATGCAGCCATCAAAAGGAATGAGATCTTGCCTTTTGCAATAACATGGATGGAACTGGAGGGTATTATGCTGAGTGAAATAAGTCAAACAGAGAAAGACATGTATCATATGACCTCACTGATATGAGGAATTCTTAATCTCAGGAAACAAACTGAGGGTTGCTGGAGTGGGGGGTGGGGTGGGAGGAAGGGGTGACTGGGCGATAGACACTGTGGAGGGTATGTGCTCTGGTAAGCACTGTGAATTGTGCAAGACTGTTGAATCTCAGACCTGTACCTCTGAAACAAATAATGCAATATATGTTAAGAAAAAAAAAGAAGAAGAAGAAGAAGATAGCAGGAAGGGAAGAATGAAGGGGGGAATCAGAGGGGGAGACTAACCATGAGAGACGATAGACTCTGAAAAACAAACTGAGGGTTCTAGCGGGGAAGGGGGTGGGAGGATGGGTTAGACTGGTGATGGGTCTTGGGGAGCACTGGGTGTTATGCACAAACAATGAATCATGGAACACTACATCTAAAACTAGTGATATAATGTATGGTGATTAACATAACAATAAAAAAATCTAAAAAAAAAATTTTTTTTTTTGAGAATTCCTCAGATCCATGACTTATTTAGAAGCATGTTGTTTAATTTCCAAGTGTTTGGAGATTTTTCTGTTACCTTTCTGTTACTGATTTCTATTTGATTATATTATGGCCAGAGAATAACTCTATATGATTCCTTTTTTTTTTTTTTAAGTTTGTTGAAGTTTGTATTATGAGCCAAGATATGTTCTATCTTGGTGAATGTTCCATGAGCTCTTGAAAAAATGTGTTCTGCTATTGTTGAGTAGAGAGTTCTATAAATTTCAATTAGATCCCGTAGGTTGATGATGTTGTTAAATTCTTCTATGTCCTTAATGAATTTCTGTCTAGTAATTCTATCCATTACTGAGAATGGGATATTGAAGTCTCCAATTATAATTGCAGATTTGTCTATTTCTCCTTTAAACTCTATCAGGTTTTATTTCATATATTTTGAAACTCTGTGGTTTGGTCATACACATTTAGGATTATTATGTCTTCCTGTAGATTGATCTTTTTATCATCACATAATGTCACCCTCTTTGTCTCTAGTAATTTTCTTTGCTCTGAAGTTCATCTTGTCTGTTATTAATATTGCTACTCTTGCTTTTTAAAAAATTAATATTTGAATGATATATCTTTTTTCCTCCTTAAATTTCAATCTTCTTATATCACAGAATTGGAACATTCATGTATATTTTAAAGTTTGTTGTTGTTGTTGATGGAAATTGATAAGATTCATTTTTTTCCTAATAAAAAGCATATGGTTTCATAACATTGGATTTGACAATGATTTTTTGGTTATAACACCAAAAACATAGGTAACAAAAGAAAGATAGGTAAATTCACCAAAACTAAAAACTTTTGCTCATTATAAGACACTATCAAGAGAGTGGAAATACAACCTACAGAGTGGAAGAATATATTTGCAAATCATATATGTGATAAGGGATTATATAAAGAACTCCTACAACTCAACGACATAAAAACAAATGACCCAATTCAGAAATTGGTAAAGTACTTGAATAGACATTTCTTTAAAGAAGATATACAGGGGTGCCTAGGTGGCTTAGTTGGTCAAGCGTCTGCCTTCTGCTCAGGTCTTAGTCTCAGGGTCCTGGGATCAAGCCCCACATCAGGCTCCCTGCTCAGTGGGGAGTCTGCTTCTCCCTCTGCCTCCTGCTCCCCATGCTCTCTCCCTCTCTCTTGCTCACTCTCTCTCTCAAATAAATAAATAAAATCTTTGAAAGAAAAAAAGAAGATATACAAATGACCAATAAGCACATAAAAAAATGTTCAGCATCTCTAGTTATTAAAGAAATGGAAATTAAAATCAAAATGATATATCACTTCACACCTATTATAAATGAACATACCCACTATAAACAAACAAAAGAAAATAATAAGTGTTTTTTAGGATATGGAAAAATTAGACCCTGTACATTGCTGGTGGGGATGTAAAGTGGTACAGCTTCTGTGGAAAAATTTTGGTGGTTCCTCAAAATGTTAAATAGATTTACCACATAATACAGCAATTCAACTTCTAGGTATATACCCCAAAGAATTGAAGGCAGGAACTCAAACAGATACTTGTATGCCAGTGTTTATTTCAGCATTATTCATAATAGCCAAAAGATGGAAAAACTCAAATGTCCATCATAAGATGCATGGATAAACAATGTGGTATATACATAAATGGAATATTACTCAGTCTTTTTTTTTTTGTAGTTTTTAATTTTATTATATTATGTTAGTCACCATACAATACATCATTAGTTTTTGATGTAGTGATCCACGATCCATTGTTTTCATATAACACCCAGTGCTCCACGCAGTACGTGCCCTCCTTAATACCCATCACCGGGCTAACCAATCCCCCCTCCCCGCTCCCCTCTAGAACCCTGTTTGTTTCTCAGGTCCATAGTCTCTCATGGTTCATCTCTCCCTCCAATTCCCCCCGCCCATTTTTCCCTTCCTTCTCCTAATGTCCTCCATTTTATTCCTTATGTTCCACAAATAAGTGAAACCATATGATAATTGACTTTCTCTGCTTGACTTATTTCGCTTAGCATAATCTCCTCCAGTCCCATCCATGTTGATGTAAAAGTTGGGTATTTATCTTTTCTGATGGCTGAGTAATATTCCATTGTATATATGGACCACATTTTCTTTATCCATTCATCTGTTGAAGGGCATCTCGGTTCTTTCCACAGTTTGGCTATTGCGGACATTGCTGCTATGAACACTGGGGTGCATATGGCCCTTCTTTTCACTATATCTGTGTCTTTGGGGTAAATACCCAGTAGTGCAATTGCTGGGTCATAGGGTAGCTCTATTTTTAAATTTTTGAGGCACCTCCACACTGTTTTCCAAAGTGACTGTGCCAACTTGCATTCCCACCAACAGTGTAAGAGGGTTCCCCTTTCTCCACAACCTCTCCAACATTTGTTGTTTCTTTCCCTGTCCATTTTTGCCATTCTAACTGGTATAAGGTGGTATCTCAGTGTGGTTTTGATTTGGATTTCCCTGATGGCTAATGATGATGAACATTTTTTCATGTGTCTGTTAGCCATTTGTATGTCTTCTTCAGAGAAGTGTCTGTTCATCTCTTCTGCCCACTTTTTGACTTGATTATTTGTTTTTTGGGTGTTGAGTTTGAGAAGTTCTTTATAGATTTTGGATACCAGCCCTTTATCTGTAGTGTCATTTGCAAATATCTTCTCCCATTCTGTGAGTTGCCTCTTTGTTTTGTTGACTGTTTCCTTTGCTGTGCAGAAGCTTTTTATCTTGATGAAGTCCCAAAAGTTCATTTTTGCTTTTGTTTCACTAGCTTTTGGAGATGTATCTTGAAAGAAGTTGCTGTGGCCGATATCAAAGAGGTTACTGCCTATGTTCTCCTCTAGGATTTTGATGGATTCCTGTCTCACATTGAGGTCTTTCATCCACTTTGAGTTTATCTTTGTGAGTGGTGTTAGAAAATGGTTGAGTTTCATTCTTCTGCATGTGGCTGTCCAATTTTCCCAGCACCATTTATTGAAGAGACTGTCTTTTTTCCATTGCATGTTTTTTTCCTGCTTTGTCAAAGATTATTTGACCATAGAGTTGAGGGTCCATATCTGGGTTCTCTATTCTGTTCCATTGGGCTGTATGTCTGTTTTTGTGCCAGTACCACGCTGTCTTGATGATCACTGATTTGTAATATAGCTTGAAATCGGGCAACGTGATGCCCCCAGCTTTGTTTTTCTTTTTCAACATTTCCTTGGCGATTCCGGGTCTTTTCTGATTCCATACACATTTTAGGATTGTTTGTTCCAGCACTTTGAAAAATGTCATTGGAATTTTGATCGGGATGGCATTGAAGGTAGATTGCTCTGGGTAGCATAGACATTTTAACAATGTTTATTCTTCCGATCCATGAGCATGGAATATTTTTCGATCTTTTTGTGTCTTCTTCATTTTCTTTCATGAGTGTTTTGTAGTTCCTAGAGTATAGATCCTTTACCTCTTTGGTTAGGTTTATTCCGAGGTATCTTATGGTTTTTGGTGCTATTGTAAATGGAATCGTTTCTTTAATTTCTCTTTCTACAGTTGCGTTGTTAGTGTATAAGAAAGCAACTGATTTCTGTGCATTGATTTTGGATCCTGCCACATTACTGAATGGCTGGATGAGTTCTAGTAATTTGGGGGTGGAGTCTTTTGGGTTTTCCACATAAAGTATCATGTCGTCTGCGAAAAGAGAGAGTTTGACTTCTTCTTTGCCAATTTGAATACATTTTATTTCTTTTTGTTGTCTGATTGCTGTTGCTAGGACTTCTAGTACTATGTTGAACAACAGTGGTGAGAGTGGGCACCCTTGACATGTTCCTGATCTTAAGGGAAAGGCTCTCAGCTTTTCTCCATTGAGGATGATATTCGCTGTGGGTTTTTCATAGATGGATTTTATGAGCTTGAGGAATGTTCCCTCTATCCCTATACTCTGGAGAGTTTTAATCAGGAAAGGATGCTGTATTTTGTCAAATGCTTTTTCTGCATCAATTGAGAGGACCATATGGTTCTTCTCCCTCCTCTTAGTAATGTGTTCTATCACACTGATTTGCGAATGTTGAACCACCCTCACATCCCAGGGATAAATCCCACTTGGTCGTGGTGGATGATCCTTTTAATGTATTGTTGGATCCTATTAGCTAGGATTTTGTTGAGGATTTTGGAATCCATATTCACCAGGGATATCGGTCTGAAATTCTCCTTTTTGATGGGGTCTTTGCCTGGTTTGGGGATTAAGGTAATGCTGGCCTCATAGAATGAGTTTGGAAATTTTCCTTCTGTTTCTATTTTTTGAAACAGCTTCAGTGGAATAGGTATTATTTCTTCTTTGAATGTTTGGTAGAATTCCCCAGGGAATCCATCAGGCCCTGGACTCTTGTTTTTTGGGAGGTTTTGGATCACTGCTTCAATCTCGTTACTTGTTATTGGCCTATTCAGGTTGTCAATTTCTACCCGTTTCAGTCTTGGCAACTTACAGGTTTCCAGGAAGGCCTCTATTTCATCCAGATTCCTCAGTTTATTGGCATATAGTTGCTGATAATAATTTCTAATAATTGTTTCTATTTCCTTGGTGTTAGTCATGATCTCTCCCCTTTCATTCATAATTTCATTAATTTGGGTCCTTTCTCTCTTCTTTTGTATAAGTCTGGCCAGTGGTTTATCAATCTTATTAATTCTTTCAAAGAACCAACTTCTAGTTTCATTGATCTGATCTACTGTGTTTCTGGTTTCTAATTCATTGATTTCTCTCTAATTTTAATTATTTCTCTTCTAATGCGTGGCTTAGGCGTCGTTTGTGGCTTTTTCTCTAGTTCTTTAAGGTGTAGAGTTAGTTGGTGAATTTGGGATTTTTCTATTTTTTTGAGTGAGCCTTGGATGGCTATGTATTTCCTCCTTAGGACCGCCTTTGCAGTATCCCATAGGTTTTGGACTGATGTGTTTTTGTTCTCATTGATTTCCATGAATTGTTTAAGTTCTTCTTTGATTTCTTGGTTGACCCAAACATTCTTGAGCAGAGTGGTCTTTAGCTTCCAAGTGTTTGAATTTCTGCCAAATTTTTTCTTGTGATTGAGTTCCAGTTTAAAGCATTGTGGTCTGAGAATATGCAGGGAATAATCTCAATCTTTTGGTATCAGTTGAGACCTGATTTGTGACCCAGTATATGGTCTATTCTGGGGAAAGTTCCACGTGCACTCGAGAAGAATGAGTATTTTGTTGTTTTAGGGTGGAATGTTCTGTAAATATCTATGAGGTCCATCTGGTCCAATGTATCATTCAAAGCTCTTGTTTCCTTGTTGATTTTCTGCTTAGATGATCTGTCCATTGCTGAGAGTGGAGTATTGAGGTCTCCTACAATTAACGTATCGTTATCAATATGACTCTTTATTTTGGTTAACAGTTGGCTTATGTAGATGGCTGCTCCCATGTTGGGGGCATAGATATTTACAATTGTTAGATCTTCTTATTGTATAGACCCTTTAAGAATGATATAGTGTCCTTCTGTGTCTCTTATTACAGACTTTAGTTTAAAATCTAATTTGTCTGATGTAAGAATTGCTACCCCAGCTTTCTTTTGAGGTCCGCTGGCATGGAAGATAGATCTCCATCCCATCACTTTCAGTCTGGATGTATCTTTAGGTTCAAAATGAGTCTCTTGTAGACAGCATATGGATGGGTCCTGTGTTTTTATCCAATCTGCAACCCTGTGCCGTTTTATGGGAGCGTTTAGGCCATTCAGGTTGAGAGTGATTATTGAAAGATATGAATTAATTGTCATCATGTTGCCTGTGAAGATGTTGTTTTTATAGATTGTCCCTGTAAATTTCTGTTGTAGATCACTCTTGGGGTCTTTCTCCTTTTATAGAACCCCCCTTAATAGTTCTTGCAGGGCCGGCTTAGTGGTCACATATTCTTTCAACTTTGCCGGTCGTGGAAGCTCTGCATCTCTCCATTCATTCTAAATGAAAGCCTTGCCGGATAAAGTATTCTTGGCTGCATGTTCTTCTCATTTAGTACCCTGAATATGTCTTGCCAGGCCTTTCTGGCTTGCCAGGTCTCTGTGGATAGGTCTGACGTTATTCTGATGTTCCTCCCTCTGTACATAAGGAATCTCTTCCCCCTAACTGCCCTTAAGATGGTTTCCTTGGTTCTAAGATTTGCAAGTTTTACTATTACATGCCAGGGTGTTGACCTGTTTTCCTTGATCTTAGGAGGGGTCCTCTCTGCCTCTAGGACTCGAATATTTGTTTCATTCCCCAGATTAGGGAAGTTCTCAGCTACGATTTGCTCAAATACATCTTCTAGCCCTCTCTCTCTCTCCAATCCCTCCGGGATTCCAAGTATTCTGACATTGGAACGCCTCATGGTGTCACTTATTTCTCTGATTCTATTTTCATGGATTCTGAGTTGTTTTTCCCTGGCCTCCTCTTTTCCCTTTTTATCTATTATACTGTCTTCCAGATCGCTTATTCTCTTTTCTGTCTCAGTTACCCTAGCTGTTAGATTATCTAGATTGGATTGGATCTCATTGATGGCATTTTTAAGTTCTGCCAATTCACCTTTTATTTCTGCTCTTAGAGACTCTATGTTGCCATTAATTGATTTCTCCATTCTAGCCATTGTCTTCACAATTGTTAGCCTGAATTCCAATCTCTGACATCTTGGTTATGTCTGCATCCATTTGTAAATCTGCAGCATAAGTCATAATCTCTGAGTCTTTTCTATTTTGGGGGCTCCTCCTCCTAGTCATTCTGTTGATGGGTGTTTGAGGGAATGTATAGAGTCCAAATTATTGACCAGAATCCAAGCACAATGCACCTGTTTTCTTGGGACCTTAGGGTTGCTGGCCTCTTGTTTTCCCAGCCTGTCTTCTGGGGGAGGGGCCTGCTGCGCTGTTACTCAGGCAACCCTGTTTGGGCGGAGTTGCCCTGTGCCCCTGTGGCGGGGGATGGGCTCAGTGGGAATCAGTCTTTGGGGCTTTTGTTCTTTGGCGCCTTTCCCTGGTGGAAAGATCCAGATCTTCTTACATCTCAGGCTGGTTTCGTGGGTGCTCAGAGTGGTCCGGTAGTTATCCAGCTCAATTCCGGGGACCAGTTGAAATAGGGTCCCCTACTCCTCCGCCATCTTTCCCCTCCTCCTGGAATATTACTCAGTCTTAAAGTCAGATACAAAAGGGAAAATATATTACATTTATATGAGATAACTAGAATAGACGAATTTACAGAGACAGAAAGTATAATAGAGGTTACTATGGGCTGGGGAGAGGAAGGAATAGGGAATTATTGCTTAAGGGGTAAAGAGTTTCTGTCTGGGAAAAATAAACTACTGGGAGTATGCCAAAATAAGAAGATATTGCACAGTAAAGAAAACCATCAATGAAACAAAAAAGCAACCTACAGAATGGAAAAGATATTTGCAAGTGATATATCTGATAAGGAATTAATATCCAAAATATATAAAGAAGTTATGTAACTCAACACCAAAAAACCCACAAATAATCTGACTAAAAATGAACAGAGGACCTGAATAGACACTTTCCCAAAGAAAGTCATATAGATGGCCAACAGACATATGAAAAGATGCTCAACATCACTAATCATTAGGGAAATGCAAATCAAAACTGCAATGAGGTATCACTTTACACCTGTCAGTATGACTAGTATCCAAAAGAAATAACAAGTGTTGGTGAGGATGTGGAGAGAAAGGTATCCTCATGCACTATTGGTGGGAACGTAAATTGGTGCAGTCACTGTGTAAAACAATATGGGAGTACCTCAAATAATTAAAAATAAAAATACCATATAATTCTGGCTGTATATACCATGCATTCTATCCCTCACTCACCTCCTATTGCCTGTCTCGCCACCAGCACACCCTGCTGCTGCCCCACAGAAATGCTTTGATTACCCACAGTCTTTTGCCAAATTAGGCCAGTGTCCAGGGCACTGACTCCGTATCTCACTTGGGCTCATGCCAAAATTTGAGCCTTAATGCATCAAATTGCAGACCTTTTAGCCAAAGTGCAGACCTTTAGCCTTTTAGCCAGCTGTAGCTGTACTATGGGGCCAAAGGGAAGAACAGTGATTATTAAACAGAATTGGGAAAGTCCCAGAGTAACAAAAAATGGTGTGACCATTGCAAAGTTCACTGACTTAAAAGATAAATATAAAAATATTGGTGCTAAACTTTTTCAAGATGTTGCCAATAATACAAATGAAGAGGCTGGGGATGGCATTACTACTGCTACTGTACTAGGACGCTCTATTGCCAAGGAAGGCTTCAAGAAGATTCTCAAAGGTGCTAGTCCTGTGGTAGCTGTTGATGCTGCAATTGCTGAACCTAAGAAGTAGTCTAAAACTGTGACAACCCCTGAAGAAATTGCTCAGGTTGCTACTATTTCTGCAAATGGAAACAAACAAATTGGCAACATCATTTCTGAAGTAATGAAAATGGTTGGAAGAGAGGGCATCATCACAGTAAAGGATAGAAAAACATGAAATGATGAATTAAAAATTATTAAAAACATGATGTTTGATTGAGGTTATATTTCTCCATACTTTATTAATACATCAAAAGGTCAGAAATGTGAACTCCAAGATACCTATGTTCTTCTGAGTGAAAAGAAAATTTCTAGTGTCCTATTTATACCTGCTCTTGAAATTGCCTATGCTCAGTGTAAGCCCTTAGTCATAACTGCTAACGATGTTGATGGAAAAGCTCTAAGTACATTGGTTCTGAGTAGGTTAAAAATTGGTCTTCAGACTATAGCAGTCAAAGCTCCAGGTTTTGGCAACAATAGAAAGAACCAGCTTAAAGACATGGTTATTGCTACTGGTGATGCAGTGTTTGGAGAAGGATTGACTAAATCTTCAGATATTCAGCTTCATGACTTAGGAAAAGTTGGAGAGGTCTTTGTGAGCAGAGATGATGCCATGCTCTTGAAAGGAAAAGATGAAAAGGCTCAAATCGAAAAATGTATTCAAGAAATCACAGAGAAGTTAGATGTCACAACTAGTGAATATGAAAAGGAAAAACTGAATGAACATCTGGCAAAACTCTCAGATGGAGTAGCTGTGCTGAAGGTTGTTGGGACAAGTGGTGTTGATGTGAATGAAAAGAAAGAGAGTTACAGATGCCCTCAAAGCTACATGAGCTGCTACTGAAAAAGGCATTGTTCTGGGAAGCGGTTGTGCCCTGCCCCAGTGTGCATTCCAGCCTTGGACTCAGTAACTCCAGCTAAAGATCAAAAACTTGGTATAGAAATTACTAGATGAACACTCAAAATACCTGACCATTGCTAAGAATGCAGGCTGTTGAAGGATCACAGATAGTTGAGAAAATTATGCGAACTTCCTCAGAAGTTGGTTATGATGCTATGCTTGAAGCTTTTGTGAATATAATGGAAGAAGGAATCATTGATCCAACTAAGGATGCCAAGAACTGCTTTCTTGGATGTTGCTGGAGTGGCCTTTCTATTAACTATAGCAGAAGTTGTAGTCACCAGAATTCCCAAAGAAGAGAAGGGCCCTGGAATGGGCAGAATAGGTGGAATGGAAGGTGGCATGTTCTAATTCCTAGAGTAGTGCTGAACCATTACCAATGAACTGTGAGAGGAAGCTCAAGGCAGAGGTCCTCAACAATAATTTCTGAGAAGTCAGTTGAAGGAAATGACTGAAGAAAAGGCTGGCTGATGTTTAAGAAAATCATTGAAACCATCAGTTACAGTTGGCAACATATAATGGTTTGCTGCTGTCATTGTCCATGCTTGCAGATAACTTATTTTGTACTTTTGAATAAAAAGATATTTCTACATTCCTGGTAACTGAGTACAAGAACCATGTACCAATGTACTGCTTTCAACTTAAATCACTGAGGCATTTTTACTACTATTCTGTTAAAATCAGGATTTTAGTACTTGCCATCACCAGATGAGAAGCTCAGAAGCAGCCATTCTGTGGAGAATAAGAATAATTGTGTACAAAGTAGAGGGGGAAAAACAGAGAAATATCCAAGTATGTGACAACCTTTGTGTAACAAAAATTTGTTTAAAGTTAAAAAAAAAGAAAGAAAGAAAGAAAGAAGTACCATACAGCCCAGTAATTCCACTACTGGGTATTTACCCAAACAAAACAAAAGCACTAATTAAAAAGATATATGCACCCCCATGTTTATTGCAGCATTATTTACAATAGCCAAGCTATGGAAGCAACCTAAGTGTCTGTCAATAAGTGAATGGGTAAAGAAGATATGACAAGGGTGCCTGAGTGGCTCAGTCAGTTAAGCATCTGCCTTTGGCTCAGGTCATGATTCCAGGGTCCTGGGATGGAGCCCCACAACGGGCTCCCTGCTCAGAAGGGAGTCTGCTTCTCCCTCTCGCTTTGCTCTTCCCCTTGCTCATTCTCTCTCTCTCAAATAAATAAAATCTTTTTAAAAAGGGAAGATATGACAATATTCCATGTTATATTCCACACATAATATTCCACCCACAATGGAATGTTCCTCAGCCATAAAAAGGATGCAATCTTGCCATTTGCGACAACATGGATGGACCTAGAGGGTATTATGCTAAGTGAAATAAATCAAACAGAGAAAGACAAATGCTGTATGATTCATTATATGTGGAATCTAAAAAACAAAGCAAATGGAAAAATAAACAAATAAAACAGAAACAAACTCATAAATACAGAACAAACTGATGATTGCCAGAAAGAAGGGGGTTGGGGGAAGGGGCAAAATGGGTGAAGGGGAGTGGGAGACACAGGCTTCCAGTTACAGAATGAATGAGTCATAGGGATGAAAGATACAGCATAGGGAATATAGCCAATGATATTGTAATAACCTTGTATGGTGACAGATGGTAGCTACACTTGTGGTGACCATAGCATAGTCTGTAGAGTTGTTGAATGAATATGTTGTACACCTAAAATCAATGTATCATTATATGTCAGTTATGCTTCAATAAACTAAATTTAAAAAAATATCTAGTTGCAATTGTAAAAAACAAAAAAAAGTAAGTTTCTGTTTGAGATGAAAAAATTCTGGAAACGGATATGGGTCTGTATGGTTCATAAAATGGTAAATTTTATGTTATTAATATTTTACTATAATAAATTATGAAAAAATAGCTTATGGTTTGATTTTTCAGAAATATTTACCCTATAATATGAAGGTGTTTTTATATAACTTGCAATAGTTTACTGTCAAGAGTCCCTCCCTCACTCCCATCCCCACTCCAATTTTGTTTTGATTTACTTTTGGTGACCTTAATCTGCTTCACTAAGATTTCCTGCTGCATCAATGAGAAGGTATTTTCTTCCACCATATGATGATAGGAATGAACATAGCCAAGGCATATCAATGCTTCTGGTTTGGGAAGTATCTTCTCCTCATCTCCCCACTTATGTGATCACTGAAGACAATACTGAACTTGGCAATGAGTCACCTTGCCAGGCCCATTGACTTGCCTCTTCAAAGACAAATGTATGGATCAAGGAAAAATTACCTGACCTCTTATTTTTCCTTCAAGTTTTTCTTGGCTCTCTTGAGACTTTTTTTGGGTTTTACTATTATTATGGCTATATCATTGCAAAGATAAAATGCAACTACTGAAAAGAATTTTAAATGTTTATGTCTAGACTGTCAAAAAGGCAGATACCATATTTTTTGACCTACTACTTTCTAATACTGAGACCATGATGTAGTATGAACAGCATTAGGACCCAGGAGTCCTGGGGTCTACCTTTAACCAACTGTGTGGGCATGGGCTTGTTAAGCCACCTCTCTCTGTAATAGAATCCAATTGGCTAGAGGACCCTAAGGGTTTTTTCACATTTAAAATGAGAAGATAAAAGGTCCTGGAATGTTGTGTTGCCTGACAAATATTCACTCTTCCCTCTTACCACAGAGAGTATTTTATCATATTTTGAAACAAAGATATTCTTTATATGGCATTTGAAAATCTTACCAATTTAAGTATCACTCATATCAAAAGGCTTAACGTTTTAGAGATCTATTTTTTCTTATGATTGTTCTCTGTCCACAGGAATGGCTACATATTTAGGCCTCAATGCAAAATGAAAATGCAAGTCCTCTTTCTCAAAAATTATTAAGAATTTCAAGGCAGATGAAACACAGCATCAAGCCAAGTACGAGGCCCTTCTGAGCATGACTGCATAGGTCACATGCTGTCTGTCCATATGAAAAAGTCACGCCCTGACCACTACTCACTCCCGGCAAAACATTTAACTTGACTGAGCACTCTAAACACATCGAGAAGTTATGTGTGTGGGTTGAATTTTTATACACAAAATATACAAACAAAAGGCAAACCTTCCAACCTGCTGTGTAGTTAGTACCTCACAAGCAGGTTGTTTTAATTAGTCCCTGATGAGAAGCTGCACAATGAAGTGAAAAGTCTACAAATATGGCCAGATAAAAGACTCAGATTCGTCATTTAACAAATATTTATTGAGCACCAACTAATGAGCTTAAGCCTGTGCTAAGTGTTCCATAGTCTACAGAGAAGTCTGTCAGCCTGGGCCTTTCAATCTTCAATACCCTGGTTCCCTGGGTTGTTAGATGAGAACTAAAGAATTGCTCACCTAAAAACCTTTAGGAAGTATGATAACTCCAGAAATTCAGGTTGAAATACCAGTCATAGTTATTGTCCAGCAAAATTTTAATGATGCTATCAGCTAAAAAATGACATTATCAAAAGTAGAGAATGAGTGTAGATTATAGGGTCTCAGAGTAGCTTGTGATTTTTTTTTTCTTAGCTTTTTTTCATCTGAACAACTCAGTGGGAGATTCCATTTCTAGAAACCATAACCAGGTCCTCCAATGTCTACTATGAATTTATAGAATTTCATTCTCAAACTTCAAAGACATAAAAACCAATAACGAGGAACTTTCTGGCATACCTGGTTTTACATAATCGATGTATTCCTAAAAAAAAAAAAAGTCAACTGAATTGTTGGAAACTGAATTGTATTTGAAGTGCACTAAAGAACTTGGATGTTAAAAGAAAACCTGCATTGAATCCTTTTGTACAACAAAGAATAATTTTTATAAAGAAAAAATTACCCCTAATTTGCTTGATGTGAAAACTCAGGCTTAAGCTCACAGTTTTGTGACTGTACAAATGGGAGCCCATTTAGACACACAATGGCTCCTCTTCTTCCTTTCAGCCCTGAGGATGTGCAGGTGGAAGGAAGAGTAGGAAGGGTGGGAGGATGTCAGCATTCTTTACAAATGTGCACAATCCATTTCCTACTTGAATGAAAAGTATTTTCCTAAGCAAAGGAAGACAATAGGACCCAGAGCCTTCAATGGGATCAACACTGATGTGACAATGGGACCTCTTTTCCAGGAAACACACTGTGAAGAATAACAACAAATACCACTTAAATTCAGAATTTTAGTCAGCTGAGGTGAGGTAGTGTGGTGTGGGAGTTCACAGGTCATCCATCCATGGCTTTTCAAACTGTAACAGGCTACACTAGAATCAGCCAAGCGGCTATTGAGAGATACACAAATTCTGAGACCCCACTCGCAGAGGCAACAGATTCACCAGTCTGATTTTTCTACCCAAGTGGTTCTGATTTTGATGCACAGATTTCAGAACCACTGATTTACAAGCCTAACCATAAAACAGGGAGTGGGTAGTGGCTCTCCTCTGGTGCTAACCTTCACTTACATAGTATGTGGCTCTGTGTGTCATGGCGCCTGCTTGTCTCACTCATCTGTTTTGCTCTTACCCTCTTCTTCCCACAAACTCTTGGAAGCTGAGATGGGTAGACTTTTTCCTTTCTTTTTCTGCTTGGATATCTTATCCCCCTTTATGATTTCATCTAAGTCTTAATGGCTGACAGAAGTATCCTGCCTGTACTAGCAGAGAACCCTATGATCATTAAACCTCAGGACAAAGAGAATAATAATATAAATAAGAACCAAAGCAGGGGGAAAAATTAGTCTCTCAGGCAATAGCCAGTCCAGATCATTGTCTTGGAACAAAATTTGATTCTTGATCTTTTTGTGGTTTCTTTGTAACATTTTGCCCCTATGATTCAAGTGTGTTTACTTTATTTGGGGAATGATCCCAGGAAACACCAACATGGGAGTGAAGAATGTACATGTGCTGTGAAATGAAGGAAGGCAATAAAGAGAATAGACTCAAGAAGTTACTACCCTGGGCACCTGGAGGTAAGCTGCTCTGGGAACTCAAAGAACGGTGTAGAATACTGTGTCATGAAGAGTTAACATTACCCGAAGAGAGGTCCTGGCCTTTGCCCTTGGCTAGTGAGAGGTGATCTCTAGGCCGCTGGAATGTCCTGCCTGAAGGAGTATCCTTTTTTTGCCCAGCAGCTTTGACCACCAAACAATGTAACAATGTAATTTATGGTGGGGTCTTTGGGCCACATGGTGGCCTCTAGGAGGACTGGTGACTAAAGGTCAGCCATATGGGCAGTATGTCCCAGTAGAAACTCTGGACACCGAGGCTCTGTGGGTCTCCCTGGTTGACAATATTCCATATGTATCATCGCATATTTTAGTTGGGAGAAGTTAATACTTTCCATGGCTCCACTGAGAGGGGACAACTGGAAGCTGGATGTTTGGACCCCTCCTAGACTCTGCCCTATGCATCTCTTTACTTGGCTGATTTTAATGTTTCTTTTCTCTGTTGTAAATTGTAACCATGAGTATAACAGCATTCAGTAAACTCTGTGAGTCCTTCTGGTGAATTATTGTAACTGAGGGTGGCTGTGGGGACCCCCAAACGCAATTGTTGTCAGAAGCAAGAATGGTGGTGTGTGAATGTGCTCCCTCTAAGTTTGCAGTTGGTTCTAACTCCTGTAAACATGCAACTCAGAGTTAATGCATTCAAGAGGTGAGTGATACACACTGGCTGAAACCTGCTTCTAGGGGGCATTAATTCCCTGGCACTGCCGGTCTCATACATTGATAACAAAGTGGACTCTAGGTGTGAGCAAGCCCCAGGCACAGAAATGCCCAGGTTGGCCATTTGAAATTAGCAGCAAATACTAAAAGTGAAGAGTAAGGGGATGTGAGTGAGTCACTGGCAGAATCTGCTAATCATTTCTAATCGCTTCCCCACAATGTGGATAATGCATGGCCCCTAGGACAGGGGTCAGCTGATTATGGCTCATAAGCCAAATCCAGCCTACTGCCTACTTTTGTAAATAGTTTTATTGGAACACACATGTTTATTAGAAATAAACATTTTTTGGGGTGAATGAGAACACTCTTTTACTTATGTATTATCTGTGGCTGCATTATCAATGCCGGAGTTGAATAGTTAACAGCATACACAGTATGGTTAGTAAAGCCTAAAATATTTACCATCTGGCTTTTTACAGAAAAATTGCCAATCCCTGCCCTAAGACAAAGATTAGCAAGGGGAAAAAAAAGTGCATCAATAAATTTTACAATCGGGCCTTGTAGCAGTGAACTAAGTGTCCTGATAGAGATATTAACTAGAGAGAGCAAGTGCCTCTCTTCACTGCCTTGATGGGGAAGTCCATGAACGCATCACTGAGGAGATTATGTCTGTTCTAGGTCTTCAAAGATGAGTAGGATATTAGCACATGGGAGGGAAGAGATTTTAATAATGAGGGTATTGAACTGTAAAGACACAAGGGCCTGCAGATACATGGAAAAATGAGGAAACTCCTATGCTTTCCCATCGTTTCAGGGCAGACATTGAATGATGAGATGAGAGAGGAGCTGGGAAGGTCAACTGACACTGGATTGTTAGCAGCATAAATCCAAACTGCTCAGCACGGCTGTGGACTGAGCTTCTGTTCTACGTTCTGCTTCCTGCCCCCAACTAATTAAGTAGGAAAGAAAATGGAAATAAAGACTAATAAATCCATAACTACACTTGGTAAAAACAAGGAACATTCTTGGTGAATCAGAAACTGTGAGAAATCCCCAAAATGTAAAAGGCAAGTGAGAGAGGATCAAAGAAAGAATGATATCCTAAAAGTTCAACCAATTAAGAAATGCATATCCAAGGAAATGGAGTTAATAGAGAAAACAGAGTAAATTTTTAAAGGTTGTTACACCTATAAAACAGAAACAAGTGGAATCTTAGAAATAAAATATATCAATTGTTGAAGTTTTTTTTAAAAAAGAGAATCAGTAGCTAGCCAGAATAACAGAATGAATATAGTCAATGAATTGAGTTGAAAGGTGGTATCAAGGAATTCTTCCTGAACACAACATAAAAGGACTAAGAGTTGAAAGTATGAAAAAAGGGGGGTGCCTGAGTGGCTCAGTCAGTTAAGTGTTTGCCTTGGCCTCAGGTCATGATCCCTGGGTCCTGGGATCCTGCTTCTCCCTCTCCCCCTGATCCCCACTGGAGCTTGCTCTCTCTCTAGTGCTCGCTCTCTCTCTTTCAAATAAATAAATAAATAATTTTTTAAAAAAAGAAAGTATCAAAAAAGAGATAAACTGTGGAAGGTATATTCAAAATTTTCAATGTTCATCTGATAAATAGGGTTTCTAGAAAAAAGTGCTTAAAAGGAAAATATTGCTTTATATAAACTATAAAAAGATGAGATTTTAATATGATAAAAAGGGTCCACCAAATATAAAGCGGGGTTACTGAAATATACACACATACTAACATACAAATTTAGACAAATTGTGGTGAATTTTCAGGGCACCAAAGGAGAAATCAAACCCTAAATCTTCCAGCGATGTTGCCTACAAAGGAATAATTATACTGACATCAGATTTCTTACAGGCCACCAGGGTCACAAGAAGACGATGGAGTAACCTCTTTGAATTTGTAAGCACAGAATGCCAAACTCACAAGTAAGTGGGGGTTTGGAATGATATTTTCAGGGAGGCAAGCACTCACTTTCCCTGAAAGAAGTATTGAAAGCCGTACCCTTACATAAGGAAAAAAAATGAATCTACGAGAAAGAAGTAGGATACATAAAAGCATTGGTAAGTAAAAATCCCTAGTAAAACTTATCATTAGATCTAAATAATGATTGATTATAAACAAATTTGATAGAAGAAGTAAACCAGAAGATGAGAATGATGTTAAGAAAGTAAAACTATGCCAAGGTTTTTATCTTCTTAGGGCTAGCATATAGATAATGAATCTAAAAATTATTAGGTAAATACAAGTTTAAGCGTGTGTGTTACAATCTCAGAATAATAACTAGAAAAATAGAGTATATGTACCAGACTATTAGAAAAGATGGAACAAAAAATGCAATTAGGTAAATAAAAGAATAAAGAAACAGAAACAACAAAAGATGTATGATAAAGTGAAAACACAAAATAAGATGAAATGAATCCAAACATATCAGTAATCAAAACAGTTGTGAATGGCTTAAAATCACCTGTTTAAAGATTAATAGTTTAACATGAAAATCAAAACCAGATAGATACTGTTTATAAGAGATACACTTAAAACAAAACGACACGGGAAATTGGATTGTAAAGAGGTAGGATAGGATTAATATACAAATGAATAGCAAAAAAACAAGTAACCCAATTAAAAAAATGGGCAGAGGACCTGAATAGATATTTAGATATACTCAAGACCAATAGGTTCATGAAAAGATGTTTAACATCACTAGTCATTAGGGAAATGCAAATTCAAACCACAATAAGATGTTACCTCACACCTGTTAGAATAGCCATCATAAAAAAAAATAGTAGATAATAAATGCTGGTGTGGATATGGAGAAAAGGGAACCCTTGTGCATTGTAAATTGGGATTTCCACCATGGAAAACAGTATGAAATTTCTCAAAAAATTAAAAATAGAACTATTATATGGAAGCCGTATGTTTGGACCCCTCCTGGACTCTGCCTTATTCATCTCTTTACTTGGCTGATTTTAATCTATTTCTTTTCCCTGTTGTAAATTGTAACCATGAGTATAACAGCATTCAGTAAACTCTGTGAGTCCTTCTGGTGAATTACTGTAACTGAGGGTGGCTTTGGAGACCCCCAAACACAATTGTTGTCAGAAGCGAGGATGGTGTTGTGTGAATGTGCTCCCTCTAAATTTGTAATTCCATTTCTGGGAACATAATCAAAGGAAATAAAAACAATGTCAAAAAGATATCTTCATCTTCATGTTTATAGCAGCATTATTTACAGTAGCCAAGACATAGAAACAACCTAAATGTTCATCAATGGATGAACGGTTAGGGAAGTTGTGATATATTCCATTGTGTATATATGAACACACACATACATATTACATTGTGTATATACATACACAGTGGAATATTACTCAGCCACAAAAACACAAGGAAATCCTACCTTTTGTGATAATAGGGATGGATCTTTTTTTTTTTTTTAAAGATTTTATTTATTTGACAGAGAGAGACACAGCAAGAGAGTGAACAGCAGACTCCCCACGGAGCAGGGAGCCTCATGCGGGGCTCGATCACAGGACCCTGGGATCATGACCTGAGTTGAAGGCAGACGCTTAACGACTGAGCCAACCAGGTGCCCCAATAGGGATGTATCTTGAAGGCATTATGCTAAGTGAAATGAGTTAGAGAAAGACAAATACTTTATGATCTCACTTATATGTGGAATTTAAAAAAAAAAAACCCAAGCTCATAGGAAAAGAAAATTGTCCATATTAAAAAACTATAGTGTGATAAAAAATGCTATAAAGAAAATTAAATTGCATGCTATTGACCTAAAAAATACAATAACAATGCAGAGCAATGAATTGATGTAGAAGTATATAAAAATTACTAACCTAAGAAAAAAAAATCAATACAGCCCAATTAAAAATTGGAATAATATGAATAAACAGCTCACAGAAAAGAAAAAATAAATAGCCACTAAACATGTGACAGCACTCAATCTCAACTGTAATTGGGGGAAAAAAATCAAAGCAATGAAGTATGAGTCTTAAACCAATCCAACTATTTAAATGTTATATGTTGATAAATATCCTAAATTGAAGCGAGTAAGGGAGAATTGCACACTCTTGTAGATTGTTGTTAGGAGTGAATATTGATAGCTTTTTTGGAAATCTATTCGGTAGTATATTTTAAAACTTAAAAGAGCAGAAATCAATGAAAAAGAAACTGACAAAGAATAGAATAAATTAGCAAAGCTAAAATTTGGTTTTTTGAAAAGATCAACAAAGCAACTAGACAGATCAAGACCAAAAAAAAAAAAAAAAGAGAGAAACAGAAAGTACAAGTTACCAATATCTGAAATGAAAGAAAGGATATTGCTATAGGTCCTATAGACATTAAAAGGATAATAAAAGGATAGAAACAATTTTATGCATTTGTATGTATCTGATAAATGTATCTGATAAACCAGATAAAATGGATAAATGTCTTCAAATTTCTTGACAAATACTAATTACCAAAGTGGACATAAGATAAAGGAGAAAATTTGAATAATCCTATAACTATAAAGAAATTGAATTCATCATTAAAAAAATTTTCTGGCACACAAAGTTCTAGGCCCAGATAGTTTCACTCATGAATTTTATTAAACATATAAGAAATAACATCAATCTCATGCAAACTCTTTCAAAAAATGGAGGAGGAGGTAATACATGCCAGATTATTTTGTGAGGCTAATATAACCCTAATACCAAAATCTCACATAGGTATTACCAAAACATTTTACAGACCAGTATCCCTCATGACTATAGATCCATATTTCCTTAATAAAATATTAGCAAATGGGGTCCAACATTATATTAAAAGAATAGTGTATCATGACCAAGTAATTTCTATCTGAGGAACACCAGGTTGGTTTAACATTAAAGAAAATCAATCAATGTAATTCATCATATTAACAAAATAAAAAGAAAGCCCAGGGGCGCCTGGGTGGCTCAATCATTAAGCCTCTGCCTTCGGCTCAGGTCCTGATCCCAGGGTCCTGGAATCAAGCCCCGCATCGGGCTCCCGACTCCGCGGGAAGCCTGCTTCTCCTTCTCCCACTCCCCCTGCTTGTGATCCCTCTCTCGCTGTGTCTCTGTCTGTCAAATAAATAAATAAAATCTTAAAAAAAAAAAAGGGAAAGCCCATTTGATCATCTGAATAGATACAGATAAAGTATTTGACAATAGTCAGCATCTATCCACAATAACAATTCACAGAAAACCAGAAATAGAAGGGTATTCCTCAACCTGATAAAACAAATCTATTAGAGAAAACCTATAGCTAACTTCATACTTAATGGTGAAATTTTGAACATTTCCCCCCTAAGACTGGTAATGATGCCCACCTTTACCACTTCTATTCAACATTGTATTAGAGATGCCATTGCAGTAAGGGAGGAACAAATAAATAAATGACATAATATTTAGAAAGAAAGAAGTAAAACTGTCTCTATTTGCAGATGACATAAATTCTAGAAAATTCTATGGAGTCTATAAAATATTGAAATCAAAAGGTAATTTAGGAAGATCATGAGATACAGGTTAATATCTCTAAATGAACTACATTTTTATGTACCAGCAGCAAATAATTGGAAATGAATTTTTAGAAAATGAATTCTGTTGTTTTAAAAAATATAAAAGTAAAATATTTATGATAAATTTTAACAAAAGCTAAACAAGAACTTTATACTGAAAACTAGAAAATATGCTGAGATAACTTTTAAAAGACCTAAACAAATGGAGAAATATATCATGTCAATTAATTGGAAAATCCAATATTGTTAAAATGCTAAATAGCCCTAACTTGATCTTCGTATTTCTCTCCATTTCAATCTTAATCCCAGCAGATGTTTTTAAAAAGAAATTAACAACTAGATTTTAAAATTTATATGGAAATGCAAATAACCTTGAATATCCAAAGCAATCCTGAAAAGACACAACAAAATCAGAAAATTTATAATCAAGACAGAGTCGTATTGGGATAAAGGTCAGCAATTAGGTCAATGACAGAACAATGGGCCCAGAAATAAATTCAAGTTTATGCGGTCAGTTGATTTTTTTTTTTTTAAGATTTATTTATTTGACAGAGAGAGACACAGCAAGAGAGGGAACACAAGCAGGGGGAGTGGGAGAGGGAGAAGCAGGCTTCCCGCGGAACAGGAAGCCCAATGTGGGGCTCGATCCCAGGATCCTGGGATCATGACCTGAGCCGAAGGCAGACACTTAACAACTGAGCCACCCAGGTGCCCCTGCAGTCAGTTGATTTTTAACAAAGATGCTGAAACAATCCAATGTAGAGAGGAAATTTTTTTCAACAAATGGAGCAGGTTATTTGTATGGAAAAAAAAATTGCTCACTTTATACCCCAAAACTAATTCAAGATGTCTCCTAGACCTAAACATAAAAGCTAAAACCATGAATTGTTTTGGAAAAAAAAATGGAAGAGTATCTTTATGAACTGGGGTAGGAATAGGTTTCCTAGGTTACAGAAAGCAATAACCTTTTAAAAATGGAAAAGTTTAATTTTAACAAAATTTAAAACATCTCATCAAAAGACACTGTTTAAGGACGTAAATAGGCAAGCCACAAACTGAAGAAAATATCTGCAAAACGTATATCTGACAAAGGTCTGAGATTCAGCATATATAAAGAACTGTGAATAAAACAAACACAAATGAATACACAAACAAAAAGCAGAATCAGACCCATAAATACAGAGGAAGAAACTGAAGGTTGCTAGAGGAGAAAGGGACAGAGTAATGGGCAAAATGGGTGAAGGGAATGAGAGGTACAGGCTTGTCATGGAATGAATAAGTCACGGGGATAAAAGAATATAGTCAGTGATACTGTAATAGCAATGTATCAGGACAGATGGGAGCTACACTTGTGGTGAGCACAGCATAATGTATAAATTTTTTGAATCACTATGCTCTACACTTGAAACTAATGTAACATTATATGGAAACTATACTCAGATAAAACAAACAAATTCCCTTACAACACAGATAGAATATAGTAAAAAAAAAAAAAAGTGAACACTGGCAACAACTAAAAGACAAATACTGGAGAAAAATGGGCAAAAGATTTGAACAGATATCTTACAAAAGATCATTATCCAATAAGCACTCGAAAACATTTGGTGTCAACTGTCATTAGAGAAATACAATTTAAAAACATAAGATAGTACACACTTCCCAAATGGGCTCAAATTAAAAAGAGTGACACTGGTAAATGTTGGTGAGGATGTATTATTCCATTTAAATGAAGTTGAACAGGCAAAAGGATGAAAAACAATCAAAAAAGAAGTTGCTTCTTTGTGTGGGGATGGGAAGTAGCCAGGAAGTGGAATGAGGAAACTTTCTTGGGTAATGTTAATGGTCTATATTTTTATGGATTTCAGTGTGACATAGGCATAACATTTGTCAAAACTCCATGAATGTTCATTTAATATCTGAATATTTTATTGTACATGAATTTTACATAAAAAGAAATTAAAACTCTGAAAAATATTTCACACTAGTCAGCTCTAAACAAGTTGAAGCAACTAGGGGGAAGTGTAGTTTTCTCAAATTTACTTGGAAAAGCATCAGAAAATTAGATGGATTAATGGATTGATAGAGGAATTGATAGATGTGTGATAAAACAAGTATACAAGAATGTTAATGGTAGAATGATAGATAGTGATATATTAGTACTCAAATTCATTTCATCTTTGCTGGTTTTTTGAAAGATTCATACTTACGTATTGGAAAAAAATAGATACACCCTTGACTGACTCCATTTATGTCTAGTTATTTATCCTAGAGAAATATACTCTACCTGTATGCCAAGAGACATATGTAAGGCTAGTCATTGCAATATTGTTTGTAATAGCAGAAAATAAAAAATAAAAGGCAGGTGGGGGCAGGCATGTGAATGTTCATGGCTAAATATACTATTGTATATCACACAACATTAAACTATGCAACAGTTTAAAAAAAGAATGGGTTAGATTTATATGTACTGACATAAAAAGATCCTCAAGGAAGCAGAAAAATAAATTATAGAATGATATGAATGATATGTTCCCCTTTCTGTAAAATTTTTAAAGACAGTTAATATGACATATGTATAAATATATATATGTATGTATGTATAAATGTTTAGAAAGGTCTAGAACAAGAGTCAGCATATTTTTCTATAAAGGGCCTGGTAGTAAATACTTTTGTCAATATTATTTCTGTTGTAACTACTTAACTTTGCCATCATAGTGTAAAACTAGCCATGGACAATACATAAATGAATGAGCATGGTTGTTTTCCAATAAAACTTTCGTTACAAAATCAGGCAGTGGGCCAGATTCAGCCTGTGGTCCCTAACTTTCTAGCGCTCGATCTAGTAGTGTGATTGATTATAGTGAAGGCCTTGATTCTTCACTCCTTCCAGTGTCTGTACCCTTTGCTATGTATCTTTATTTCCCCATCTCTTCCTGACTCTGACTTCAACCATGTGATTTGCTTTGAATCAATGGGATGTTGATAATTTTGAAGCAAGTGGAAGCTTGAGAGAGACTGGTGCAATGGGGCTGGCTTGCGCTCATGCCTCTTCCATGATTCAGAGAATATACCCAGGCTAGTCTGCTGGGGAAAGAGAGTCTAGTCTCCACAGTGGTCCCAGATGAGGCTACCCTACACTGGCTGATAGTCAGGTGACCCCCTGACTTGTGGGCAAACCCAATCAAAATGAGTAGGGCTGCCAAACTGACCACACTAGACTGGAAGCAATAGATGTCTATCGCTGTGTGCCACCAAAATGATGTTTTGTAGCATTTGCTAACCAATATAGAAACAAAACATGCCCAGCTAACATTGATTATCTTTGAGGAAGGGAAAGGATTGGGGGTCGGCTACTGCAATTGAAAAGAAAAGAATAAATTTTAGCAAAGAAAAGTTGGGTAGTGCTGTTCTGGGATTCAGAAAAAAATAAGTTGCAATCAAGGTTTTTTGGAAGTTCAGGCAGAAGCACAGACACAACTGAAGAGCCAAGGTCTAGCTGCCACTTCTTTTCTTCTCTCTTTAGTATCTTTTAATTTTAAGTTTAATTTTTTAATTTCTTATTTTTTTATTGTATTTTTAAATTTTTCTTTTATCCTTTATCCTATCCTTATTCTATCCTATAAATATGTCCAAATCTTTTATATTCTAAAGAATCCTCTTGCCCTTGTACCCTTGTTTAGCTTTAATTTGGCCCTCTTCTTTTTTAAAACTTAATGTTACAAATAACAGAGAAAATAATGTATGCATGTGCCAATAAAAATTCAAAGCATATAGAAAGCCCAAAATAAAAATAAAAGCCTTCTTTCCTGCCCATCACCTCTCCACTAACGCTGTTCCCTGGAACCAATAGCTTTAAAATGATTCTGCTTCTATTTTTCCCAGTAGTTATCCACATTTCTTCTACATAACATATTTATACTTATTTCTTGACTGGTATATTTTGGCTTCTCTATATGGAAGATCCAGCATTTGGCCAATGTATTCTACTCCTCTGCCCTCACCCTGACTTCACACCTATTGTGTCCTTTAAAACTTGTAGTTCTTTTGTTTTTATACTTTATGCCTTTAAATAATGCTCTCCAACATCTATTTCCTTTTTTATAGTGGTTTTTACACTTTTATTAAAGTCATAATGTCCACCCAGTTAAAAGCAATAGCCCATTCCTTCCCACCTTCCAGTTCTACCTTCATCCCCTTCCCAGAGGCAGAGGTGCACACGGAGGTCCTGGGATCTCCTGAAATACAAATCCTGATTAGTAGGTCAACAGGTGGGGCTGAGAATCCACATTTCCGGCAAATTCCCAGGTGACACTGATGTTGCTAATCCATGAGCCAAGTCCCGTCTTTGGATCAGGGCCAGCACAACAGGGAGGGTAAATGGGCAGCCTCTGTCCTTTCCAAGCCTGGTTCTTCATCCAGACCAATAGTCTCAAAGTCTTCGTGCTCCTAAACCCAAAAGAATCTTTATACAAAAACCTTCTTAGTGGGTTGGTTTGACCTACTAGATTTCCCTAGATGCAGAATAAGACCCAAAGCAATGCCTGTAACCTAAGGAAAACATGGAGATACTGTTTGGAGGCAGACACTGTTCTTCGTCTGCTAACATCTTTCCTCTCCATCAATCTAATTCCTAGCTTTTACCATTAGGTCATGGTACCTAATTATATGCATAATTATTGTATGCATAATATATAATTAAAGCACATAAAATTCAAATATCTGGCACTTTCCCTTTCCTCTGTATTCTGTTAAAATACATAAATAAGGACTCAGAATAGCTATAATAGAAATCATACATTTGACTTACTTTGGGTTCCCCCAGAAGGCAGACCCTGAGGTGAGAATCAGGTACACATAGTTTATTTTGGCAGTGATGTCCGGAAATTCCAGGAGGGCATTGGTGAAGTAAGATAGGGAAGTGAAGGCAGTTAATAAAGGATGCGGAGTAACCAGGTTACCACTGGGTGACCCTGAAATTTAATCCCCTTGAGTAACTCTAAGAATAAATGTAAGATGTGCGTCTCAGATCTGTCTCACTTGAGGGCAAAATTGCTGGGGTATTTGCACAACAATTCCTTGGGTGAGGGTTGCTCCTAGGGGAGTGAATTCCCTGGCACTCAGAGCTTGCAATGAAGCCAGCAGACTGGGCACGAAGCAGCAAGAGAGAGCGCCCAGGAAAAGCAAGGTGCATGCAAGGAGCTGGAAGTCTGGCCACAACCTCCAACCATTTCAAGTGGCTCCCTTCAGAAGGGGTACCTTCAGCCCAGCATCCGAAGCCTGTTTATCCTTCCTTGAGACTATGTGCACATCAGATGCCGCATATGAACAACTTCAGGGCAGAACTGCAACAAATCTGCTCCCGACAGTGACCAGGCTAAGAAGAATGGTGATCCCAGTGTCCTGCCACCAGGGCTTGGAGGGCATCCCCAGGGGTGGGTTCCCCTGGCCTGGGACCCCTGAGGTCTCACTGTGAAAGAACCATGCCTGTTCTTCCCTCTGTAGACTTTGCCCTGTTCCCTGATCATTGGCTTTATTTCCCCAGGAATATATGTCAAGGCGATAGATCTGTGGAGAAAAACCTTCCGGAGGGGCTATTTTCAAAGGAACTATTTTAAGGCTGTCCTTCCAGTCCACCACATCCTGACATCTGGTATATTTAGCAACATCCATAGACAGGGCTAATGGATTTTTAGTTGCAAATCATTATGATTCAAACCACTGCAGTCTTTATTTTTTTTTAATTGCAACTAAGTCACGCACACATGCACACAACACACATTAATAGCTACCTTATATTTATACACAGAAAATGCTTCCAATAAAAGCAACTCTAGTTAAACTTACAAGCCTTTGCTATTGAACGCTTTATATTTGGGGGAAGGGCTAACGCTGCAGGTTGGCGGGTATTGCCTTCACACTGTGCATGAAATGCACGTGTATTTGGTCAAAGAAAAGAATGCACAAACGGTGTTTTAAATTGACAGCCCAAGACGGGAGTAATTTAGCATGCCATTCTTCACCTCCCGCTCCTGTTAGTCACAGAGCACTGCTGATTTGCCTCACTGAATACAAATTTATATTGTCCCTTCCATTAATAGGGTTTCTTTTCATCCTATGAATTAATCTCCTTTTGCCAGCACAATGAAGATTGTAGAGTAACGGGTTCCAATGTCAGAATCAAAACTGCAAGAGACTTGGGCTTTCTGGTGGAGTCTCATTCTGATGCAGCCCCACAAGCTTTGTTAATTAACTGCAGATAAAACAGGAATCACACGATCAAAAGCAGTGTCCACAGTTCACCCATGCCCCATGGCCGCCACGCCAGGGCCTGACTTTCCACTTCCTGTGATGACTGGTCAGGCGAATTTCTGGTCTTTGGCTTCTCTGTTCTGAGATACAAATGCAGACATCAGATTCTCCACTAGTGGTTTTCAAAATCAACGGCCTGGTACCATGGTTTGGACTGGGTCTTGAATGTCCCACCCTAGGCTGGACCCCTATTCTCTGAAAGCAGACATTGTTCTTGTAGGTCTCTGTATCCCTGCAGTGTCTTGCACAATGTCTGCCACAGTGGGGACTCAGAAAATACAAGCTGGAGGGCAAACATAGTATATGTGAGCACACCCCTGAGTGTGGACAGGAATGTGCGTGAGCAACCCTGCAGGGTGGGCGCCACACCAGGGCTCAGTTCCCCTGCGGCACGCAACTGCAGAGGGACAGGCTCTACTATCTTGGTAAGATGGAGCCATTGTAACAAACATCTTCATCTGCAGGATGATAGGAGCCCTACTTACTGAGGCCTAAGTCCTATAGCAGTGGTTCTCATAGTGTGGTGTGGGAGTAGCAATAACAGTACTGGAAACTGGTTAGAAATGAAAAGTCTAGGGCTCACCTAGACCCTAGAAACTCTGGACATTGAGGGTGGGGCCCAGCAATTTGGGTTTAGCATACCCTCTGGATGATTCTAGTGTATGACCCAGTTTGAGAACCCCTATTAAGATTAAGATTAAGATTAAGATTAAGATTAAGATTAATAACTCAGGCTCTGGAACCAGACTTCCCCAGGGTTACAATCATAGCTGTTCAACCTTGACTAGGTTCCTCAATGCCTCGGTCTGTCAGCTTCCTCATCTGAAAAGTGGGCAGGTGTTTTCCCCAAAGCAGAACCCAGAGACAAAGATTTAGGCCAAAGTAGTTCATTTGGGATACGATCTTAGGAAGAAGGAGTAAGGAGAATAAAAAGGGAAAGAAGCCAAAACAGATCTCGAGTGGCACCAGGCAAATCCCACTGGGGATCTATGAGAGAGTGAGGGCTAAATACCCCAGTATTTATCACTCTAACTAGCCAGTCAGTAGGGCGATTCTGAGCTGTGTTCTACAAACTCCCCTTCTTCAGTGGTTCGAGAGTGACTTGTTGGGTATTAACTCTCTGACATCTATTAAAGGTCACAGAGTAAAACTGACAAGTATAAGTGCTTCCTTCAAACCTCACATAGAAATGACCAGGCCTGGGTGAGATGAGGGGCCACATGGTCTGCTGGCCCCAGGCACTAGCTTCAAGATTAACCTCTGCCTGGCCTCCTTTGCAACAATTCACTTTTGCATAACGGCAAAATGGCAAATGCATGGGCGTTGCTTTGAGTTGCCCCTCACCCCCAGGGGCAGACCCTGAGACAAGACAAGTGGTTAATTTGGGAGGAGATCCCAGGAAGGCCCTAGAGGCAAGTGGGGAAGTGAGTCCGGGTGGGAAAGAGGTCCATGCAGGATGCTTTTCTGTGCGGGTCTCCGTGGAGGGCCGCTGAGACCTGGTCCCATTGGGGTCTCTGAGAGATTGCGCAGAATGCATCTCAGAGAGGTCCCACCTGAGCTAGCAGGGAAGCTGGGACAGTAATCCACCAGGTCCCATTGGTCTTCAGTGGAGGGCTGCTTCCAGGGCTGGCAACTCTCCAGCATTTCTGGCCTCCTCTGTCTATTCACAGAACATGCTCCCATGCCCCAAAATGCCCTCAGACAGAGTTGCAAGTGTTCACTGGGCAGCTTTCATGTGTCGGTGAGAGGTGTGCCCTATGGGCCGGCACCAATCCCATCTGCTCCCTGTGTCAAGGACATTTGGGGCTGTGTGCAAATAGGAAACGTGGCAGGTGCTGTCAAGACTCTGGAAGAGTTGTGTGTAGTTCTGGGCCCTCTGAGCCTGTGGCGGGGCTCTCTGGCAGCCACAAAGTTGCACTTGGATCTTCCCTCAAGAAAGGTCTTGCCCCAAGCTGTGAGGATGCAGTGAGCCCAGCCCCCCAGCTCTTAACGCCTGAAGTTGGCACACTTGCCAGCCCAGCTGACTGAGCATGGAGAGCTCCCTAGGACCTAACCATTTGGCCCAGCACAGGACTTTTATAATGGCCACTCTTTGCTCTGGAACTCTCCTTTGGGTTGCCCAAAACTTTGGCCTACCGACACAGCAAGTGTGTGGTCTTGCTGCTCAATCTTGCTTCTTCTTTTATTGTTCACAGAGGTTACTTCTCAGTAAGCCGTGTGTGCACTTGCACAAAGGGATGTGGTGGAGGAATAAAGTTAAAGCCAGTGAGTCTAAGTAAGGGGTATATGGGTGTCTCTGGTTGCAACTTTTCTCTATATTTGAGATTTTATTTTATTTTATTTTAAAGATTTATTTATTTATTTGAGAGAGAGAGTACACACACAAGCAGAGGGAGTGGTAGTCAGAGGGAAAGGGAGAAGCAGACTCCCCGCTGAGCTGGGAGCCCTACATGGGACTTGATCCCAGGACCTGGAGACCATGACCTGAGCCGAAGGCAGATGCTTAACCATCTGAGCCACCCAGGCACCCTATATTTGAGATTTTAAAAAATTAAATTTGTGGGAAGAAAAACGCTCAAGAAACTGGAAAATTCTTTTTTTTAAGATTTATTTATATATTTATTTATTTGAGAGAGAGAGACAGATAGTGACAGAGATAGCGAGAGAGAGCACAAGCAGGGAGGAGAGGGAAAAGCAGGCTTCCCCCTGAGCAGAGAGCCTGACGTGGGGCTTGATCCCAGGACACTGGGATCATGACCTGAGCCCAAGGCAGATGCTTAATGGACTGAGCCACCCAGGCGCCCCAAGAAACTGGAAACTTCTTTGAGAATCACTGTCTCTGGCCTCCTGTAATGGGCCTAGAAACAGGCTGCCATTGTGTCCTGGCCAGTAGCAAATACAAGACAATTCTTTGCCTTCTATGGAAGACTGCCTGCTGCTTTACCCTGGAACAACAGATCAGCTTGTATAGCCTGGAAGTTTAGTCTAGGAGGCCCAAGGGGCACCATCCAACCCCAAAACATCCCAATGGCAAGCCCAGCACGGCCCCTTCTGTTTGTGGTGGAGATGCTGTGTGCGTGGGCTGGGTGAAGGCCAACCAGACACAGAGCCTGTCCAATGGGCAAAAAAAAAAAAAAACCCTCTGCAGTGAATGGCTTGTGCAGAATGCAGGAACCGCCTGGAGGAGAGGCCAGCTCATAGAAGAACCAAAAAATAAGGTGTGCTGGATATCTTCTTAGAATATTTAAACAATGAAAAAGTAAATCTCCTGGGAATAATGAGAATGTCAGTCAGCTCCGTTCTCTCCCGGGTAACCAGATGCCCCTGTGTACATGGTTCAGTCCTTGTTGGTCCTTATATCCAATCTCAGAAGTGTCCTGGTTTGGATGTTCAATAATGTGGTCACCCCACTGCTCTCCCTTCTGATCCTTCTTGTCATTCATTGGTCAGATATTTTGCTGTAGACCTGCTGAGTCAACTCTCTGAGCTAGTTCAGGACAGGGTTGGCAGCATGTTTCTCAGGCTCGGAGAAGGGCCGATGACGCTGTACTTTCATTCCCCATGCACAGAAGAGCAGAAAGAGTAGGGGGTTTGCAGTCAGACAGAACAAGGTCTGGATTCTGGTTTGGCCACTCAGCTCTCTGGACCTGAGTCAATTGCCCCCCATGACTCTATCTGGAAACTTCTTTTTATTTTTTTCCCATCTATAAAATGAGAACATCACATGTGCATATTTTTCAGAAAGCTGTATGGATGAGCTATAGTAAATGAAAAGTACCTGACACACAATGTGTTTCTAGTAAATGGTATTTTCTTATCAATAGGGAATCTCCTCATGGGTTCTGTAGTTCAGAGCCCCTCCCTCTATGGAATAGGCCCCCTGCACGTGAATGGGGCACCCACAGCTTCCCCATCAAGGCTCCTTTCTGCTTTGCCTGCAGGGCACAAGGAACTGGTAATGACCATCTCCTGCCCTGTGCCTGGCCCTGTGCCAACACTCCTACTCATGGTTACAGCTAATCCCTGCAAGTGTCCCTTGGGATTCGTATTGCCATGTTGGGGACCAAAGGCAGGTGACCCCAGGATAAGCCACTTTGGCAAGAAGATTACTTTGAGTTAAAAAGCAATCAAAACCCAGGGGATTCTGGAAAAACCCCTTACCTCCCCCACAACCAAACCGCCTAAAGAATTCAGACAGAAGACTTGCTCCTGGAAGAGTGTTATCACCATAGACAACCATATTATGATGCAAACTAGGTATGGTGGACAGGGAGGACCCTGGCAAGGCCTGTTCTTTGTTTTTTTTAAGGACTGTTTGATCAGTCCTCTATGTCCCATTGTTTCTGAGTGGCCCAACAAACATTTGTTTATCAAATATTTACTCTTTTTTATCTTCCTATGAATTGTATTCCCTCCCTTTGAAGACCCAGACCCCTCCCCCTTCTCCTTAGTTCAGGATGGCATATATACTTCATTGTGCCTGAGTGTCTTGGAATCTCCATGTCTGTGTAGATTCTCTGTGTACACTAAAATTTGATTTTCTCCTGTTAATCTGTCTCATGTCAATTTGCTTCTTAGTCTGGCTAGAAGGACCTTGAAGGGGACAGGAACTCTTGCTCCCTGACACCATTTCATAGGTGAAGAGACCAAAGCTCAGTGAGATGTATGAGGATAGAGACCATTGTCAAGTGCTACACTTCCTCTTAGGGCACTGTGTGGTTGAAAGAAGTACAACCAAGGCTGACTGCATAACTGGTCAGGCCCGATGCAAAGAAAATGTGGAGCCCTTTATCCAAAAATTATTAAGAATTTCTAGATGGTGACAGCAGAGACTTAAACCAAGTGCAGGACCCTTGTAGGGTGGGGTCCTGAGCAGCTGCACGGGTCACAGGCCCACAAAGCCAGCTCTGAGCATAGCCCTTAGATGAGTAGCTGGGGAGAGTAGGAGAGGCCTCAAGGGCAGATGTAAGCACCCCAAAACACGATGCTTGCCATGCCGCTCTTCATGCCACGTGGGGCGGGATTTGCATCCCTCCTGATGGCAGGGGAAGGAGGATGCCTGGGAGGTGAAAGAAGGTGTTGACCATGTGCTTTCATGTCTTCAGGAGAATCTATTAAAACATTCAGCAACCACAGAGGTGGAGCAAAACAGAGGCAGCCCTGAGGGGCACTGGGAACACCGGGCTTGGGAATTCACAGGAATCATAGGGGTGACCTGCGGGCTTCCAAAGGGACGGGGCAGCTGAGACAAGTTTGCTGGCTGCGTGTTGGGTGAGGTTCTGGGGCTGCGGACTGTGTCTACGCAACAATGGGAAGGGCTCACTGGGGGTCCCTCTGCTCCTCAGGCCTGCCATGTAAAGTTTGATATTGGGGTTCCATATGGAATCGGCAGATGAGAGGATCACACTGCTCCCTGAGCAACCTCTGAGCCATGGGTGGCTGTGGGTGCAAGACGGGCCCCTGCGCCCCTTCCACAGGTGTCGAACTGAGCGAGCGAGTCTGCAGTGTTTTTGGCTCAGCCAAGGCAGGCTTCCTGAGGCATCCTGGCCTGATGGAGAAACACGGCCTCACGTGCAGGTCTGGCTTCCTTTAGTGTCTGTGAGTCCAGCAGCATCACTGGAGACCTAATGGCAGGTGAGGTGAGTAAGGTCCCCAGCATCTCCCTGGAGTGCTGCGGACAATCTCTGCGAAGGTCTGCAAATGGGAATCACCTCAAAGGCTTCAGGCCAGCTGTTATTTGGCCTGTACAAATATTTAGACACAGTATTTAGAAATCAGAGCTTTCATATAAAATTTTGAATTTCTGGCTCTTCTTGAAAAAAGTGCCAGTTTTGGCAACCCTGACCATTTTCCTCCTTGCAGCTAAACTTACCTGGAGCAATGTAGCAGGTGTCTCCTTTACCTGACACATGTTCTTCGTTCACCGTGGTCCCCACCCAGCCCACATCGCTCACTTGATCCTGATCATTTGCATTCACACGTTATGCACCATGAATATACGTGGTGTCCCCAAACATCTCCCACGGAGTTTTTGGATCTGAGATACCATTTGGCCTATCCCTTATTGCTGAGCATGAGTTTGCCTAATTTTAGAGTCAAATATTTAATTTTTTTTTTTTGCTAGGAGGGATTTTTGTGATGTAAGTGTGTGCTGTGAGTATGGGTACCTAAGTCTGGACTCCTGCTCGGTCAAGAGGCTTAGGCTTTGCTTACACTTTTCATGAAGCTTCCCAAAGGCTATGTGAGCTCATTCCTGGGGCTTTGAATCTTTGGGTCCCAATTCTCTCTCTTGCTCTCTTTCGCTTTGCAGCACGAATCCAGCAAAAGTCCTGTGTGGTAGATTATCTCATTAACAACACCCTCACAGGAGAAGAGTCGATGAATGCTAAGCATGTCTGTAATTACATCCTTGGTTCGAGGCCAGAGCCCCCCTCCCTCCCTGGCTGCTCGCCCGCTCCAAGGAGTGACCACAGACTTCCACTGCTCTGCCCAGAGAGCGTGGAGCCCCAGCCTGCCGCTCTGGAGAAGCGAGCTATTTCTGAGTGTGTATGTGGGAAGGGTGGGAGGCGGAAAGAAAAGTGAGAAAAAGTATGTAAGCAAATATTTCAAAGAAAAGAGGGGAAGTCATCTTGAGACAGCATTATGAACTAATCGACGAGATCCTGCCAGAATGAACAGCAGGCCCCGTGTCCCTTTGTAGCCCAGGGAGACACTATGGATTGCCAGTTGTAGTCTCAGTGCTGCGTGGAAGCCCTCAGGAGAACAAAGCCATCTTGGTGCCCTTGGCACTTGCCTGGAAATGAACGATGCACGCGGGTCCTGGAGATGCACGCAGCCTGAGCTACAGAGATGATCGTGCTCTATGCCGCTGCAGTCTTCCGGGACGAGGCCCAGAATGTCACGTGTGGATGGCAATGCCCCAATGATTTCAGTGGGGTTTACTTCTAGGAGGAGAGGATGAGGACAAGAGAGGCAGGAAGGAGTGAATTTTGTTGTTTAATATGCAAGAAAAACTACCAGAAAAGTTTGCAGCTAAACAAGAGTTCTTTCTTCCCACCAACTCTTTTCCTGTCAACATACTCAGCAGATTTTAAAACTAGCCCTCTCCCCTCCCTTCCTCCTCCACCTTCGAGGGGCAACTTGAAAAGGTAAATGAGATTTTGAGTGAATAGTGAAGAGATAGAATGGAGATAAGAACATCATGACAGAACTGAATCAGCTGCTTATTGGAGACAAATGTCCACAAGTGACTCAAACCAAATGAAATTGCACCAAAATTTTGAGATTATTTCAACATGCAGGCTTTTCTTTGTTTCAATAGTTTTGGAAAGTATATAAATCTGCTTCTCATTTAGGTTTCTGATTCATGCTCCAGTTAAAAGAAATTGGATTTGGTTCTGTTTGGATTTAGCAAACTACTTTTTTTTTTTCCTGGGTTTAGTTCTCTCAGTGGGTTAAGTTTAAGACCCAGGCACATATAAGCAGTAGCTCAGAAACACACATTTCAAAATGGAAAGCTCAATAGAGCCAAATAGTCTAATTATTGGTTAGAATAATTAAAAAATCAGAATCGAATGGATGGGAAGTGTTTTACCGACAGGAAACTGAGACAAAGCAGTTAAGAAACCCATCTTTTATGATGAACTGGGAACCAGTAGGGTTAATGCCAAGATCACACTATAAATCTTATAGGGATTTGGCTGTGTTTATTGGTGTCAGCCATTCATGTGGATGAAATGTGGTGTTTCCTTCGGCAGTGGACGCTGTTGGTGGCCCACTCAGATCCCTTTACGGAACAAGTGCACCTGCCTCAGCTGCTGTGAGTGTTGGCTGCTAATGGCACACAGCTGCCCCCTCCCAAAAGAACAGGAACCACCCCCCACCCCAACATCCCTCAAGGTCACAAGTCACCTTGACCGCTCAGAATCTGACCATTGACTTGGTGACGTGAGATTGCAAAGGTCAGCCCTTGTCCCTCAAGGTGGGACAACTCCAGTGCAACTGGTGCTTCTGGAGCTCCTGTGGGGACAGGCTGAGCTCACCACATCCTTGCTCAGCTCCTCTCCCTGCTCCCCTCTGCTCCCCTGAGAGCACTCCCAGGCAAGAGCCCTGGGGCAGGTTCTGGTTCCTCCCAAGGACTTTTTAGCTCAGATGCCTACTGTCATCCAAAGGAAGTTGTCTCCAGTCCAGAGTGCTCTGCTGAACTCCCATCCAATATCCAAATGTCCCTGTCTAAGAGCCTCCAGGTGAGTAGATGTTTCCAGTTACTAACAAGAACAATACAAAGTCAAAATGACACTGGATTTCTTTCTGAGCTGAAAAGAAATCCTTTTTGAGTAGCACATCCAACCCTCCTCTGCTGTCTCCTAAAATGCAAAAGAAAAACAAAACAATAAAAAATGTCTCCACCTGGCAATTCTATTACCGGGGCTCACACAGCACTTTGACCAATGGGATGCTGGCAAATGTGCCACAGGCATTGGGCTTGGCCTCTTCTAATTGGTGCATAAAACCTCAGATGCTGAGAGCCTTGCTCAGTTCTATCACAGAGAAACAGAAAAAACTTCCTTCTGCACGTTCCAGGTTGTGGTCTGGGAAGCACAGGCCTGTTGCTCCCGCTCCAGAGTCCTCTTTGCCGCACAGCTGTCAGGGCCCCAGCCGTCATCCATCACAGGCTCCTGAGCTGCTGTGTTCATTTTCTGGAGGCTTCCAGCAGAGAGTCCTCTGCCCACTGGCCTTTTAACAGCACTGGGGAAACCCTGGCTCCAGTCACTGCTCTGGGCCTTGGTATTCATGAACGCTCCCCAGCCTCTTCCACCAAGACGCAGTGCACTGGCCATCTCGGCCCCACCACACCGTACACAGAAAGTAGGCAGGGCAGAAGATGTACAGCTGGTGATCTGGAATGCAGGGGAGAGGCCCAAGGAGCACGGACATGTCCTTGACATTCAGACCCTGTGAAAGTGGGCTCGCAGGCCCAGCGGGATGGCCCTCCTTCTGCCCCCAACACCCCGCTCGTTCCCAGAAGCTTCTGGTACCAGCAGCACTTAATCACCAAGCTGCCGTGTATAAAAATTTAAGGAGTCTGCTGTCTCGAAAAAATGACTCCCAGATCATTTCTTAATACTTCTGCCACCACTTTTGTTCTTTCTTTCTCCCCTCTCATAACCCTCATTTCTCCGAGGAGGTTCATTTTGGAAACATGTTCTGAAGAAAGCCTGAGGCAGACGTAGGTATTGCTGGGCCCACTCCACGGCCAGGACAGTTGCAGCTGCCCAAGCGTGAAGCCTGCCTTGCCTGTGGGAGGGTCTCAGTCCCTTCAGAGGCCTCCTTCATAGTCCCAGGCAGCGCTTCCCAAGGTTTTGCCCAAGGTACCTCGGGAAGGGAGAGCAGGCTTCTCTGGAAGGCCGAAGGGTAAGGGGAGCCTGGTTCCCCCTCACCCACCTCAGCCCCATATCCTCAGCCTCCTAACTTAGCAGGGCAGGCAGGGAATCAGGTTATCTGGTTTTCCTTGGTGAGAGTCAAAACCAACATTCCTAAAAAAAACAAAAAACAAAAAACAACATTCCTGTTGGGGTCTTAGCACTGTCACACCTAATGGCCCAGTAAAGCCCACCAGAAGGCCATGTGACATGGTGTGAAAAACATGGCCTTGGGTGCAGACAGGTTGGAACTATTAGCTATGGGGCCTTGGTCAAGTAACTTAGCCCTGCTTAGGCTCATTTTACTCATCTGTAAAATGGGATTATTGTCACGCTTAAAGGGAGTATTAAAAATAAAGTCATCATCATATAAACAGTCAAAGAAAGCAGAAGTAGTTGATGCTGGCAATATTATTATGCCTACACTAAAATTCTTCTTCTTCTTCTTCTTCTTCTTCTTCTTCTTCTTCTTCTTCTTCTTCATGCTGGAGGTACCGAATCTGATTGGGGCAAATCAGATAAGCTGCAGCTCATGAGCAATAATCCAGAGCCAGGGATGCAGGAGCTGAGGAGATGCCAGCTTGGGACAGAACAGGGGGCAGGATCTCAGGGCCATGGTCACCAGGCTCTCCATCTGGCCCCATCTGATTTTCACCCCCTTCACCTGCTCCTTTGCTCTGCAGGACTCCCACCCCAGAATCCTGGGAAGTTCTCAGTCATTTGTCTCAGTTTACCTGCATATGTGTTTGACAGGCAGTGGATGGCAGCATTTGGCTGTGGGAGGCTGGCTGTGCCCACCTTCTGTGCCACAGGGTCAGTTGAGGTCAAGAATGGCCCTAGGCAGTTCCCCAAAATGTCTCTTTCTGTCCTGGCCTTAGGGTGCACAGTCTCCAGGGTTTACCAGAGCTGAGCTCCTCCCCCTCACCACAGTATCCTTTTATTGAAAAACACAATAAATCAAATCAAACAGCTGTCCCCAGAATTACCGGCCAGGAGGAGGCACAGGCCCCATTCATTAGCAAAACCAGTCCTGGTTATTATCTTTAATACGTAGACTGAGTCTTCACTGCATGTCCATCTACTCCATTCACTCTTTGTGGGCCTAGGATTTGATTCTGAAATCAGGTCAACAATTTCAGAATTGCAATTTGTTGATAGAGTAGTGGTTTTTAAAATGTTCCCATGTTCTTGTTCTGGCACTGTGGAAAAAATACTTGACCTAAAAGTCTAGAGATCTGAGTTTGAATTCTGATTTAGCCACTATCTAGGTGACCACAGGGAAGGCATGCAAAGGCATGTGTCTTCGTTTGGGTTCCTCCAAAAGCTGACCCTGAGATAAGGCCCTGGGTGCAGGGAGTTTATTTGGGTAACATAGTGGGGGCAATGGGAGAGAGAAAGTAACAGTAATGGGTGTGACAACTACTGACCACCAGGCTGGCATCAGTCCTGCTGGGGCAGTCTGAGACACCACGATGAACACCCTCCGAATTCTCCCGCTGTAGGCTGGGGAGCCTGGGCCATGAACCCACTGATTCTTAGGTCCCTCTTTTGAGGGTCACTCCAGGCATATTAATGTCTCCAAATGTCACTCGTGCCTGCTTGTGGTGGAGCAAGGTCTCATGTGCTGGAGAAAGTCTCAGGTAGGGAGGAGGAGTCACGTGTCCACCAGAGGTGGCAGCTGTCAGGCAGAAATGGTCCCTCACAGCTGCCGGTGAACTCAGGAGGGCAGAAGGGAGGGGCCGGGGCACCAGTCGTAACTGCTGCAAGGATGAGCCTGTCCTGTAAGACGGGAGGACATGGGAGTGCATAGTAGTTCATTGCTCAGAACATGTATGCAATATATTTTGTGTCCTCCATGTGCACTTAACCACTTTTGGCTAAGTATCTGCAACTGAAAAGTGACCAGCAAAGTTTGCTTCAACCCCGGTGGGCTGCATCCTCAGTAAGAGGATTTCTAGCTGGGCACATGGTCACACAGAAAACAGACTATGGGGCGCCTGGGTGGCTCAGTCGTTAAGCGTCTGCCTTCGGCTCAGGTCATGATCCCAGGGTCCTGGGATCGAGCCCTGCATCGGGCTCCCTGCTCAGCAGGAAGCCTGCTTCTCCCTCTCCCACTGCCCCTGCTTGTGTTCCCTTTCTCGTTGTGTCTCTGTCAAATAAATAAATAAAATCTTTAAAAAAAAAAAAAAAAGAAAGAAAGAAAACAGACTATGCTTCCAGCTTCTCCTGAAGACGGGCATCGTCATAGGATTCAGACTGGATAACAGGATGTAATGAAATTGGTGGTATGGCAATTAAGGAAGGGAGCCTCCCTTCAAAAGAGCTTGTGCATGTCCTCTGTCCTTCTCCCTTTTCTCTTGGTCTCTTCTTCCATCTTGTGCCTGGAATGGGGAGTGAAGGTCACCTGCTTGAACCACACTGGAGTGGCACTGCAGGGAGCTGGAAGGACCCTGTAGACTTTGTAGGAGAGCTCACCATATAAGCCCCCAACTAAAAAGCTCCAGCCTTTTACCTGAGAAAGAAATGACCTTTTATCTTGTCTAAGCCATGTTGCTTTGAGTCTCTTGTTACAGACTAACTTATTCCTGATGGATATAGTTGCTCACAGTTCTAATTTTTCCCCTGAATTCAATGTTTATTTTCTTTAAAAATAACTAAGGATGGACAGACCAATAGCAAGGAAGGAGATTGAATGAGTAATCAAAAATCTCCTGACAAATAAAAGCACAGAACGAGATGGTTTCACTGGTCCTATGGTAATACCAATCCTTCTCAAACTTCTCTAAAAAATAAAAATAAAAAAGGAAGGAACACTTCCAAACTTATGAGGCCAGTATTACCTTGATACAAAAGCCAGATAAGGACACTACAAGAAAAGAAAATTCTAGGCCAATATCCTTGATGAACACAGATACAAGAATCATCAACAAAATAAGAGCAAGCCAAATTTAAGAGCACATTAAAAGGATCATACACTATGATTCAGGGGGATTTATTCCTGGGATGTAAGAATGGTTCAACACACACAAACCAATGAACAGAATGAAGGATACCTTAACAGAATGAGTGATAAAAATCATATGATCCTCTCAATATATGCAGAAAATCCATTTGACAAAATTTAACATCTTTTCATGATAAAAACTCTCAAAAAATTGTGTGAAAAACATAATGGCCATATATGACAAGTCCATAACTATCATCATATTCAACAGTGAAAAGAGGAACTAGGAACATCAGGAACAAGATATGAATGCTTACTCTTGCCACTTTTTCTTTTTTTTTTAAAGATTTTATTTATTTATTTGACAGAGAGAGAGATAGCGAGAGCAGGAACACAAGCAGGGGGAGTGGGAGAGGGAGAAGCAGGCTTCCCGCCGAGCAGGGAGCCTGATGCGGGGCTCGATCCCAGGACCCTGGGATCATGACCTGAGCCGAAGGCAGACGCTTAACGACTGAGCCACCCAGGCACCCACTCTTGCCACTTTTATTCAACATAGTAATGGAAGTACTACCACAGCAATTAGGCAAGAAAAAGAAAAAAAAAAAAGCGTCCAATTTGGAAAGGAAGACATACAATTATCTCTGTCTGATGACCTTATCTTATATATATATAAAACCCCAAAGATTCCACTAAAGAGCTGTTAGAAGTAATAAATGAATTCAGTAAATTTGCAGGATTAAAAAAATTAATGTTCAAAAATTAGTTGTGTTTCTATACACTAACAACAAACTATCTGAAAGAAAAATTAGGAAAGCATTCCTGTTTATAATAGTATCACAAACAATAAAATATTTAGGAATAGATTTAACCAAGAAAGTGAAAGCCCTGTACATTGATAAGACATTGATGAAACCAAGTGAAGAAGAAAGAAACAACTTAAAAGATATTTCATGTTTTGGGATTGGAAGAATTAATATTGTTAAAATGTCCATACTATCCAAAGTGATCTACAGACTCAGTGCAATCTCTATCAAAATTATAATGCCTTTTTTCACAGAATTTTTTTAATCCTAAAATTCTTATGGAACCACAAAAGCCCTCATTAGCTAAAGTAATCTTGAGCAAAAAGAACAAAGCTGGAGGCATCATATCTTCTCACTTCAACAACATCGCAAAGCTATAATCATCAAAACCACGTGGCACTGGCATATAAACAGATATACAGAACAAGATTCCTAGGAATAGAGGAGAGAGCCCAGAGATAAACCTATGCATATGCAATCAAGTTATCTTCAACAGGGATGCCAAGAATATACAATAGGTGAAGAATGATCTCTTTAATAAATGGTATTGGGAAAACTGGATGTCCACATGCGAAAGAACAAAACTTATACCACTCACAAAAATAAACTCTAAATGGATTAAAGAAAAAAAAATAGGGAAAAGGATCAGGAATCCTTGCTGGTCTGCTTGGGGGTTGCAGTCCTTTCCCCATGTATGGCCAGACTTCCATGCAGCCCCTGCCTGCCTGCCTGCTGGAATTCCTGAACATTTTGTGGCTCTGGCTTCACCTGTCACCAAGAGCCACCAGCCTCCAGACACCTTTGCTGATCTTTGTGCCCCACATGCTGTTGCCCTCAGAGCTCTAGGTAGATGAAGCTAACAGAAGCTGCAGGTTCCCACCGCCCACTTCAGGGTTCACATGCTGCTGAGAGGCGTCCCCACATGTGACAGCTACCACTCCCAGTGTCTGCATCTTCCTGCTCCCTAACTGAGGTCTTCCCTGGCAGCACAGGGACTTGCTCAGCCTGGGCATGGCAGCTTGCAAATGTGGGAGTTTCACGCCCAAGGAGCACCTCTCACCTGAACTGGGGCGTCGGTAAATAAAGCCAGCTTTCTAGTCTTCCTGGACAACCCTGAGGTGGTTGTACACAGTTTACATAGTTCCTCAGAGAGTTCCTGGCAGGGTGAACCCCCATTTGACCACAGCAGAGACCCACCCATTAACACACTCCCATCTCTGGATCACCTCCCCGAGCAAGCCACATGCACCTGAGTCCTTATTTCAGAAGCTGCTTTGAGGGGACATGGACACCACCAACTCCACAGTCTAGAGAGATCCAAAGCACTTCATAGAATCACCACCAGTCCCTAGGAGCTCTCAGGCTTCTGTGCCTGGCTCACCCATTCAGAGCTGCTGTCCCTACTTGTCCTCACACCAATTTAGTGATGAAACCAGCCCCTCACAGGTGCCTGACAGATCCATCCACACCGGACTCTTCTCAAGTTCTGCACTCTTCACTGCAGACTCTGGCTGCAGGAATCACGTGCCTTTGCCCTCTCTCTGGCCTCCCCTCTTTCGTCCTATCACCTCTTTTCCCACACCCATTCCCTCCCGATCCCCCGGGAGCTCTCAGCAGTCCTCTCTCTGCACTGCAAGGTAATATAGCCGGACACTGTTGCCTCCACACCCAAGAAGCAAAACCAAGGCTAAGAGGTTATTGGCAGAACAAAGGGCCTCCCATTGAACAAGACCCACTTTCCTTGGAAGAAGGTGGGTTTGTCTGTACTATGCATGCTGAGACCAGAGCTTAGAGATGTGATATGGGTTGCCCAAAGTCCCAGAGGGCAGTAAGTGGCTGCAGCAGATGCTACTGGAACCCTACCTGTTTCCCCTCCACCTTTCCACACTGATCTGCCTGTGGCAAACCCCCTGAACTTCCTATCTAGGTGCTCCATTTCCCAAGGCACAGGGGACAAGCTGAAGTGCCAGAGAGTTAACAGCCTCAACTGATGATGGAAGGGTGTTGGTAGACACATACTCCAGCCCCCTCGCCTCTCGCTGGGAACAGCTCTGTGCCCCCTGTCCCACAGTGCTAACTGCTGGATAACTCCCTCCATATCTTTCACTCTCCCCTCACTTCCCCACCCCAACTGATGTTTCTTGGACTTATCTCCCAAATCAACTACCTGAATCCAACTCCTCCTTTCAGAGTCTGTGCATGTGGGTGGTGGGGAAGGATCTCAAAAGAGGACAGTAGCACAGCTGGGATGTGAACTCATGTCTGGCAGACCCCAAAGTGATATTCTTTCCTACATTCCACGTGTGGTCCTTATGGGGTCTCCCCGCATCTCTGCCTGTTGCCTGGTCCCCAGCCTCTCCTGGTCCTCGTGATGCTATTCAGCATCTGACTGACTGTCCCCTTTCTCCCAGGGTCCGATCTAATTTCCAGTCACTTCCACCCTGACTTTCTGGCCTTGCTTGGGGACCACACGCTGAGCTGGGAGCTCTCGCCCTGAGACCGTGGGAAACCCTCCTCACCCTGATACTGTGGGGGTGTAATTACTTGTGGCTGTGGTTTGCCTGTGGCCTGGAGTTTTCCAAGCTCTTTGCAATCGTTTGGATGCAACCTGCCCAGAATTTCTGTGATGTGGCTGGAGGAAATTGCCTCTTTGTTTTCTTGGCTCCCTCCTCAATGCCTTTGAAATGGGCCACCCTGGCCCAGTTTACAGTCTGCGAGGCTCATCTGTCTGCGGGTTACATGACACCCCTCCCCCAGCCCCTCACAAGAAAAACGAATCAAAACTAGAACTGCACGTTCCTGAGGAGGGGAGTTGACCATAGTTCCGGCAGGCGCCGTAAGGGTCACCAGTACAGCCCACAGTGTATGGACTGGGGACACTTGGATGTCATATGTAGGGACTTGGGCCTGTCCTTGATTCAAACACTGTTTGGCTGGTGGGGTCCCTCCCAGGTGCTCTCTCTGTCAGAGGACACTTTTCATACCCTCTCTGCCCCAATCATACAGGAGTCTGTTCCTGGTCCAGAGGATCTGGCTGGGGTGAGGTATGACAAGGTATCGGTGGTGATGATGGGGAGAGCCATCATGCAGAGCCAGATGTAGAGATGAGCTTGTTCTGCAAACCCATTTGAAGCTTGACTGGGAAGTTCATTTTGCTCCTCCCATTTGTCAGCTGGTCCCACTGAGGAGGATCCTGTCAGAGACGGAGAATATGTGGGCCAGCCTGGGGGCTCCCAGAGGACGGGACGTTAGCACTGCCCTTTCTGCCGGTGAGAAGAAAGAAGAAATCTGAAGGAGAACCTGGGTGTGACGCCGTGGGCTACTTGCTATTTGAGGAATGGGATGCTTCCTAACCGGACACAAAAGTTTACCAGGTGGCTTAACTGGCAAGGAACAGAGTGCACAAGCAGGGAAATTTAGCTGGGATATGATTATTGGATATACAAATACAACAAAAATGCAATGCAATCTAGCCAGAACACCTCTGTACTTGGCTGTGAAAGTCTGACAACAATATATTAGAAGAGGGTTCTGGGTGCCCAAAAATTCATACTTGCTGAAAATTTAATGGGTTCCTTAGTTTCACTAAAGCTTTCTGAAACCTCAAATTTTATTCTCACTTATAGGGCTATTTCTTTAATGACAGACATCCTGAATACAAAGGTGATGCATTAGCCACCTTGGCCCCTGTCCCTTCTCCTGAGTCCCTCATATTCTTGTTGGGTTACATCGGCATCAGTAATGTAGGCAGTTAAAAGCATCATTTAGCATTGCTAGTAAGAATGTAAAACAGTGCAGCTGCTATGGAAAACAGTATGGTGGTTCCTCAAAACATTAAAAATAGAATTACTGGGGCGCCTGGGTGGCTCAGTCAGTTAAGCGCCTGCCTTCAGCTCAAGTCATGATCCCAGAGTCCTGGGATCGAGCCTCATATCCGGCTCCCTGCTCAGCGGAGAGCCTGCTTCTCCCTCTCCCTCTGCCTGCTACTCTGCCTACCTGTGCTCTCTATCTTTGTTAAATAAATAAATAAAAATCTTTAAAAACCTACTTAAAAAAAATAAAAATAAAATTACTATATGACCCAGCAATTCTACTCCTAGGTATATACCACAAAGAATTAAGAGCAGAGACTTGAACAGACATTATTCATAATAGTTAAAAGGTGGAAACAACTCAAATGTCCATTGATGAATTAACTGATAAACAAACATACAATGGAATATTATTCAGCCTTAAAAAGGAATGAAGTTTTAAAACATGGTTGAAACCTGAATGAATGTATTATGCTAAGTAAAATAAGCTGGACACAAAAGAACAAATATTATATGATTCCAGTCATATGAAGTACCTGGAATAGTCAAATACATAGAGACAGAAAGTTGAATGGTGGTTCCCAGGGGCTGGGGGCTGGGAGGACTGAGGAGTTAGTATTTGATGGGTACAGGGTTTCAGTTGGGGGTGATGAAAATGTCTGGAGATTGATAGTGTGATGGCTAAAATCATAAATTTTATGTTATGCATGTTTTACCACTGCAAAAATGTTTTTTTTTTTTTTAAAAAAAAACATTCAGTAAGCATGTTTGTGATGTATACTTTCATCATGTGTATAAAAATACTTTCACTGAACCTTCTAGTTTCTCTACATACATTATGACCAAGCACTAATAACCTGTTTCGTGTCTAGCGGGGTCTCTTTGCCAAGTTCATTTACCTCATGGTTTCAGGATGTGGACTGACGATCAGCTTTTCTTGGGTGATGTTACAAGGAGGGGGTGTGAGTACTGTGGTTCCTGATATCTATTCCTTTACTCTGTCAGTAATCCACTTTCCAGGAAGACAAAAATGGTTACAAGATGCTGACAAAGACTGCAAAGATTGCCCAACCATCTTGGGTAGAAAATGGCTCATAAAAAAGGCATAAAAAACAAAATGCACTTTGAAGAGTAAGGTATACACAAATCAGAAGCATGAGAAATAAATATATCTGAAATCTGGGTAGGTTTAAAAATTAAGGGAAAATGGTACTTAGCAAAGTCATTTGTGGTTTTTCAAACTCAGATAAAGAACAATAGAAAAATTGTTCCAGATGTTCAGTGAAACTTGGAACAGAGCCAGGTCCACCCAACGCAGTGCTATCTGAGGAGGGAGAGAGAAAGGGAAAGAAGGAAATAAAAGAGGGTGGAGGGTTGCTTCTGGTGTATATATTTAACTGTGAAACTAAACACAAGTGATGGAAGATGACAAGTTCTCTGAGCCTGCTAAGCAAGGAATACCAGGGCAACCTGAGTTTCTGAATTTAAAATTACAGGATAGACATTTAAATTAGCTCCAATGCTGAACACTTGGGTATCTTCCCTCTGCAGGAATTCAGGGTTAGAGAGATTCCTGTAGGGTGTATTCGATTCTTCCTTTCTAATTGCATTTGGGTTGCTTTATGCAATTCTTTATATTTTGGCATTGTTTTCTGAATTGAAAATCTTGTCATGTTAATTTATTTATAATCTAACAGAGGCTGAAAATGCATAGATTTTTGCTGATGAGCCATAGTAATTAATTTGCTGCAGAGTGTTGGAGTTCTCGTGAGAATGCTGTGGGTAAATTTCTGGTAGTTGTTAGTAGTCGCCGTAAGATTGGGTTGAATCAGCCCCCTATTGTCCTATAGAATGTATCTGAGTCTAGAATAAAATGGTTGCTATCTGTAAGCTGCCCAGAAATGTTTAAATAAATTGAAAAAAAAAAACTGCTACTACTCAAGGAGTACCTGAAACTCTGCCTGCTCTCCAACACCAAGATGGCATGTATGTGCCAAAGCAACTGGACAGTTCATATGGCACTTGCTACATGTCAGCCTGTGCAGAGTGCTAGCAAAGGAGGACTTCTGACCTTTTTTTAAAGATTTTATTTATTTACTTCAGAGAGAGAGAGAGAGAACAGAGAGCACAAGCATGGTCGGGGAGGGGCAGAGGGAGAAGCAGGCTCCCCACTGAGTAAGGAGCCTGACGTGGGACTCATCCCAGGACCCTGGGATCATGACCTGAGCCAAAGACAGATGCTTAACCGACTGAGCCCCCCAGGCACCCTAAGGACTTCTGACTTTAAAGAAGTCCCAGTTTAGTGGGGACTGACTGATTATGAACAATCAACCATTCATATAATTTCTTCTTAAGTGTTATGACAGATGCTGTGCACAGTGCTATAGGAACTCAGGTTATCTAGTGAACAGTTCTGTTTGTGTGCAGGTACGTGTGTACGTGTGTATGTGTGTACGTGTGTGTGTGTGTGAGAGAGAGAGAGAGAGAGAGAGAGAGAGATCAGAGGAGGCTCCAGAGAGACATTTGTCCTCTGTGTTAAAGAATGTCAGGGTATCAAGAAACCAGACCGTGATGATTGGGAGAACGGGCTGAATGCAATGGAGTGTGCATTACACTTGGAAAAGAGCATGAATCAGTCACTACTGGAACTGCACAAACAGTTATCAGAAACTGATAAAAATGACCCCCATTTATGTGACTTCATTGAGACTCATTACCTGAATGAGCAGGTGAAATCCATCAAAGAATTGGGTGACCTCGTAGCCAACCTGCGCAAGATGGGGGCTCCCAAATCTGGCATGGCAGAGTATCTCTTTGACAAGCACACCTTGGGAAACAGTGATAGTGAGAGCTAAGCCTTAGGCTGTCTTCCCATAGCCACAGGGGTGACTTCCCTGGTCACCAAGGCAGTGCATGCATGTTGGGGTTACCTTTACCTTTTCTATAAGTTGTACCAAAACATCTACTTAACTTCTTTCATTTGTACCATTCTTCAAATAAAGTAATTTGGTACCCACCCCCCCAAAAAAAGAATGACTAGAATTTCAGAAGGCTAGAGTAGGGGCAATTCCAGAGGGGCTGCAGGGGTAGCGGGAACCACATGAATAAAATAGATTGATTCAAGCCAAAAAATAGTTTTTGTGAAGGAGACAGGATTGATTAAAAAACAAAAAATAGCTTGTCCTCCTCCTCCGTTCACTTCCCCTTTTTCTACCCTTCTCTTCCTGTTTTTCCCTTCCTTTCTCAAAATACAACTCACCCTGCAGCCATTAGATGGGGCAAAGCAAGTAGGTGGCCATGCCTGAGGAAGCCATGGCCGCCCAGAAGAGCACCAGAGCCCAGGCCAGTGTGAGGGCATCCACCTGGGGGAGCCGTCAGGAGGCCTGGTGGGTCGCGGGGGAGGCGGGAAGGATGGAATATCCACAGAGGGACAGCCAGGCGTGGTGAGTCAGAGCTCAGTGAGAAGGTGTTCTCCTGGAGGGGCACCTGACATAAGTACAGAGGTAGAGCAAGAAAGGTGAAAGTGACAAAAGGCAGACAATGAACTCAAGACTGTATGCATTGATCAAGTTCATGTATTCATTCAACAAAAGTTCATGGAGCACATACTAAGTTCCCCACCCTGGAATAGGGGAGGCACAGATGAGAAAGGTAGACACAATTTCCATTCTCATGGAGCTTAGGGTCTTGGGGAGATACTCTGCCCAAGACTGAGGGAGAAAGAAACTAATATTGTTTGCAAAAATGTAGGCCTCACATCATATATAGGCCACAAATAAAACCAATGAAAACCATACTCAAATTCTTACCGCCAGTGCAAGTGGATAGAGTGACCCATCACCCCAAAAGGATCACACACAGGTCACATGTGGAGTATTTGTCTAGATTTGCCAACACTTAACCAATTCTTTGCTCCTTAATGTTTCTTCCAGTCCACTATTCCGGGTTCACTTTTCTTGTCCTGCTGAAGTGTAGGCTTTAGTTTTTATTTCAGCATGCATCTATGGCTTTGTTGGCCTTCTTGAGTCATAGTTTAGCTCGCATAAAGCAACCAGAAGTCTGGTTGGAGAGTTCTTCTCCTTCGGCGTTTTAAAGGGTATCCCTTTGTCTTTGGGCAAGCATAATTCTCCTAAGAAGCCTACGTCCAAAGGGATAGCCAGCACATTGACAGCAACCTTCCCTTACCTCTAGCGGCTTTTAGGACAATCTATTTGTATTTGATGCACCGCAGTTTCATTACATTATAACAAGATGGGACTTTATTTGTATTTAATCTGAGATATAAAGTTCAATCTAAGAACTTTAATTCTTTATGTCTTTGAACCTGATTCTTCTCCATTCTATATTCTCCTTGAAGTTATGTCGGTCCTACTGATATCTCTAAATTTTTCTTTCATATTTTCCATCACTTTTTCTCTCTGTGTAATTTCTGGGTTGTTATCTCAACTCTATCTTTTTATCCATTAATTCTCTTTTCCCCTATATCAACTTGCCCATTGATTTCTTTTAAAAATGGCTTTATTGAGATATAATTCACATACCATAAAATTCACCATTTTAAAGTGTACAATTGGAGGCACCTGGGTGGCTCAGTAGTTAAGCCTCTGCCTTCAGCTCAGGTCATGATCTCAGTGTCCTGGGATGGAGCCCCGCATCAGGCTACCTGCTCAGGAGGAAGCCTGCTTCTCCCTCTCCCACCTCTTTCACTGTCTCTCTGTCAAATAAATAAAAATAAGATCTTAAAAAAATAATAATAAATAAAGTATACAATTGGAGGTTTTTAGCATATTTACAAGCTTGCACAACTATCATCATGATCCACTTCCAGACATTTTTATCACCTCAAAAACGAAATCCTGGGGGCACCTGGGTGGCTCAGTCAGTTAAACATCTGCCTTCGGCTCAGGTCATGATCCCAGGGTCCTGGGATCAAGTCCTGCCTCCAGGATCCCTGCTCAGCAGGGAGTCTGTTTTCCCCTCTCCCTTTGCCCTTCCCCGCGCTTGTTCTCTCTCTCTCTTTCTCTCTCTCGCTCTCTCAAATAAATAAACAAAATCTTAAAAAAAAACCACCATGAAACCCTGTATCCATTAGCAGTCACTCCCCATTTACTTCTCCTTCTATCCTCTAGAAACCACTAATTTACTTTCTGCCTCTATAAATTTGCCTATTTTTGACATTTCATACACATGGAATCATGTAGCCTATGGCTTCTTGTGTCTGGTTCCTTTCACTTCGCATAATGTTTTCAAGGCTCATCCATGTTGTAGCATGTATTAATACTTTATTTTTGTGTGGGGAGCACTCGGTGATAATCCATTGTATGGATAAACCACATTTAGTATATCAGTTTATCAGCTGATGGACATTTGGGTTGTTTCCACATTTTGGCTGTTATGAATAATGACACTATGACTCTTTGTGTACAAGTTTTTGTGTGGACATATTCCCTTTTTCTTGGGTATATACCCAGGAGTGAAATTGCGGGGTCATATGGTAACTCCATATTAAACTTGGTGAGGAACTGCTGAATGGTTTTCCACAGAGGCTGTACCATTTTATATTTTCACGAGCAATTTATAAGGATTCCAATTTCTCCACATCATTGCCAACACGACATTGTACGTTTTTTTTTACTATAGCTATCCTAGCAGGTGAGAAGTGGTATGTCACTGTGGTTTTGATTTGCATTTCCCTAATAACTAATGATGTTGAACATCTTATGTGTTTTTTTGACTATTTGCATATCTTCTTTGTAGAAATGTCTACTCAAATCCTTTGTTCACTTTTATTTTTTTAATATTTTATTTATTTATTTATTTATTTATTTATTTATTTATTTATTTGACAGAGAGAGACACAGCGAGAGAGGGAACACAAGCAGGGGGAGTGGGAGAGGGAGAAGCAGGCTTCCTGCCGAGCAGGGAGCCCGATGCAGGGCTCAATCCCAGGACCCTGGATCACAACCTGAGCCTAAGGGAGATGCTTAACGACTGAGCCACCCAGGTGTCCCCTTTGTTCACTTTTTTAAAAAAATTTTATTATGTTATGTTAGTCACCATACAATACATCATTAGTTTTTGATGTGGTGATCCATGTTCCATTGTTTTATTTATTGTTTTATTTATTTATTTATTTATTTATTTATTTATTTATTTATTTGACAGAGAGAGACACATTGAGAGAGGAGCACAGGCAGGGGGAGTGGAGGGGGGAGAGGCAGGCTTCCCGCTGAGCAGGGAGCCCGATGCGGGGCTCGATCCCAGGACCGTGGGACCATGACCTGAGCCGAAGGCAGACACTTAACAAGTGAGCCACCCAGGCGCCCCTTGTTCCATTGTTTTCATATAACACCCAGTGCTCCATGCAGTACATGCCCTCCTTAATACCCATCACTGGGCTAACCAATCCCCCCTCCCCTCTAAAACCCTGTTTGTTTCTCAGAGTCCATAGTCTCTCATGGTTCATCTCTCCCTCCAATTCCCCCCGCCCATTTTTCCCTTCCTTCTCCTAATGTCCTCCATGCTATTCCTTATGTTCCACAAATAAGTGAAACCATATGATAATTGACTTTCTCTGCTTGACTTATTTCACTTAGCATAATCTCCTCCTTTTGTTCACTTTTAAAGTGGCTTATTTGTCTTTTGACTGTTGAGTTGTAAGAAGTCTTTTATATATTCTGGATATTAGTCCCTTTTTTGATATATGATTTGCAATATATACTCTACCATTTTAGGGTTGTCTTCAGCTTCTTGATGGTATTCTTTGAAGGACAAAAGTTTTGAATTTTGATATAGTCAAATTTATCTATTTTTTTTTTGATAGCTTGTGCCTTAAGTGTTCTAAGAAATCATTGCCTAAATCAAGGTGATGAAGATTTACACCTATGTTTTCTTCTCAGAGTTTATAGTTTTAATTCTTAGATTCATTTTGGGTTAATTTTTGTATCAAGTATGAGGTAAGATTTTTTCATGTGGGTATCAAGTTGTTGAAAAGCCTTTCCCCGGCTGAATTGTCTTGGCACCTTTGTCAAAAATCAGTTGACTAAAATAATATAAGGGCTTATTTCTGGACTCATAGCTCTCCAATGAACTATGTTTGTCCTTCTGCCAATATCACACTGTTTTGATTACTGTAGCTTTGTAGTAAATTTTGAAATCAGAAATTATTTCAATTAGCAATATTAGCAATTCTACTGGGATTTTCTTGACTTCTCTCCTTCCTGGCAAAGCAAAGCAAAAAGCACAGAGTTCCCTCTTGGAAGAGCCCTCCCATAAAGGCTTCCATTCTGGAATATAATAAAAACAACAGGCACCAAACTGGCTGTCTACTTACATTGTCTCATTTATTATTATTTTTATTATTTCCATTTTACAGTTGAGGAAGTGGAATATACTAGATATATTCCAACTGCCCCTACAGACTCACACTCTGTGCTCAGGGGACTCGCCTCCAAGGGGTCTTTGCCCTCTGGCTTCTGATTGGGTTTGGCAGGGGTCCCTACAGGAGGTGAGAGCGTGGGGTGCATGAGGTCAAGGCTCCCTCTCCTTGAGGGTGCTTCTGGCTGGCCTAGACCCTTCCCAAAGGTCCCAGTTCCTCTCAAAACAGCTTGCTCTCTACAACTCCCTCCTTCTGGGTTCTGGAGACCTCACCCCCCCAAACCCCTGCATGCAATAGGGGTGATGATAACTGCTGGGAATTTCCCCCAACTGGGCTGATGGGTCTTAACACTTTAGCTGAGTGAACCCCTTCTCAGTGTCACCAGCTCAGCAGGCTCAGGAAGATGCACTCTGAGGAAGGCCTCAGGGAAGATCCACCTGATGGGCCAATTTCTAGAAGCACTTACTCCAAGGTCCTTTGCCAAGACATGTAATATTAATGGTAGTAGGTGGAGCAACTTCTAGGAAGGAAGCTTGGGGAAACCTAATGGAACTTTCAGATGCAAAGTGCACGGCCATGGACCTCTAGCTAAAGACTCTGCTGTGAAAGGCCCATTGGACTCTGCCAAGTTTGGAAAAGCACTTAGTCTTTCACAGCAAACTGAGAAAGAGGCAAAGTCATAAGTCAAATGTCAAGGTAACTTCTAGCAGATGAGCCCATTGGCAACACTTCTGAGACATGCAGGTTTTGAGAACATTGTGAGAGATTTTGAAATGATCTGGGCAGGATTCAAGTGCCTACTTGGAGAATACTTTGTGGAGAAAGGGAGGCAACACCTATGCAGAACTTGCAAATTACTGCTATCACTTCACCCTTCTACTACTGAGCATTCTAGTATGCCGACTACATAATAGCATGTTACTCCATCTTAGAACCTTTAAAAACTAACCTTTTATTTAGGAAAAAATAAAGACCTACTGAAAAATTATAAATATTTCAGTGGACTCCAATATATCTTTGGCATAGAGTTTACATTTTGTTCACCTATTGTTCACATTTTGCCACTTTGGTTTATCACTTTTTTCTCTCTCTTGGTTGAACCAAATGAAATATATACATTATTCATTCCTTTCTTATTTTTGCTAAACATTTAAGAGTAGATTGCAGAGACCAAGACCCTAGCTAGACCCCTAAATACTTCACATGTATCTCTTAAGAAAAGGGACATTCTCTTACATAACCACAGTTCAAGAATAAAATTTGAGGAATTAATATTGCTATGATTGCTAATGGCCCCAATACCATTTTTATAGCAATGTTTATTCCCCCACAATGTAGGATCTAATCTGGTATCACACCTGGCACTCAGACGGCAAGTTCAGAGCCTTTTGGTTGGTACTTGAGTTATGTTGGATTTAGTGTGGATTCAGGCCTCTGCTCATTGGGTTTGATTGGCAGGGGAGCAGTTATTTCCCACCAGAGAAAAAAGTTTCCAATGTGTCTGAGATAAGAAACACCCTCTGCTCCAAGCCTCAGAAATTTAAGGGCTTTAGATGATTCTCCAGAGAGAGGCCAGGTCAGAGACACTAGGAAGGAAGCTTCTTGCTCTGGGTCCCTACTCAGTGGCACCATAGCTTGCAATTCACCAATGTCCAACTTGACTTCTCAGCATTTCCCTCCACCTGGGAGGGAGCAGTTTTCAGTAGTTTCAGATATTCTTCCCAGGGTTGTACATTTTCTCCTGGGGATTCCTTGTCCTGGATTCTGTGTTCCTCTGGCTTTGAAATCTGAGAGGTATAAGGCTAAACCCACCTCTACACAGCTAGGCAATAGTATATCGTTAGTCCCCAGCTATGAAATTGGGATAATAATGTCTGCATTGCTAGTCTTAGGGATTCAAGATTGTCTGCAAAATCCTGGAACACACAGGCTCTCCGTAAAAAAAGAAAAATAATTTTTTTGTTAGTCCCCAGCTATGAAATTGGGACAATAACGTCTGCATTGCTAGTTCTTAAGGATTCAAGGTTGTTCACAAAATCCTGGAATACACAGATTCTCAGTAAAAAAAGAAAAAAATTTTTCACTTAAAAATAAAAATATTTTTGTTTTTTTTCTTAAGATGAAATTTCCTTTTTTCTTAATAAATAAATTTAAAGTGGAAACCTCAACTCACCTGAACTTATTATATATGTATATATTTACGTGTGTGTCTATCTATATAATATATATTTATATGTATATATATGTGAAAATAAACATTATATATAGTATAATATATATTATACATACACACACACACACGATGACTGATTGGATTAATCTATCATCTACTTATATGTAAGACTTCTATGTTACATAGACAAAGAAGAGTCAACAGCAGACTCTGGTGGCTGGATAACCCAATACCAATCCCAATCCTTTTTTCCAATACCAGTCTCCAGTATAGAGGTGGTAGAATCTGAATATTTTTTAATGATAGAGGGCCACATGACATAGTTCTGGTCAACAGTATGTAAGTAGGAGCCTCTCAGGAAGCTATTGGGAAGGAATGTGATTTTAACTGAAAGAATAGATGCTGTTTGCAGTGCCCCTTCCTTCTTCTACCTTGCCTTGAGTACAGATGGGATGCCTGGAGCTGTGGCAAACATCTTGTATCCATGAGCGGAACCTTTTGCAACCTAAGGAGAAAAGGCCATCACACAGAAAGACAGAACCTAGGTCCACAATTGGTTGAGATGAACTGATTATTACAACCACCTACCTCTCATCTTCTTGTGATGTAAGAAAAAAATAATTGTATATAATAAATCCCCTGTAAATTGAGGTTTCTATTATGTATTCTGAAAACACTCTTAATTGATAGGAGTATAATTTTGAGAGACATTTCCAAGGGAGATAAAGTCTGGAATTACTAAAGTTTGTTAGTTCTATTTATATCTGGAGGTGAAAAAAAAGGTAACTAGTTTAATATAAGAGATGTTAAATTTATTGTCACTTTTATCAGTACTTGCCAACACATGCTATCTCATTTAATCCTTAGTCCAACCCTGGGAGCTCAGGAAGGAAATGGAGACTTTGCCTGAAGAGAAGGTCATCGGACTAGGGCAGTCACATTATGCTCACTCTAGTACATTCATTGCCCAGGAAAGTCTCACATGAGAAGGGGCCAAGGCCAGCAGTATTTAGCTTGTCTTGAACATAACAGAGAAATCAGGGAAGTGGGAGGATAGGCAAGAAAACCCATCATCATGGAGCCTCCAAGGGTACCATGAGGTGGCCATGAGGACATTGGTGACCTCAGAGAGAAGTTGCAGAGGGCTACAGGAGTGTCCAGATGCCCAGAATTGGGTGCATGTGCTGAGTGAGGGCTTCAATTCCCCAACCTGGGGCTCCTCTCTTACTCATTTTAACAAAAGCTGGATTTGATGCTCTTGAGGCACAGTTTGATTTTCACATTCTATGAGTCCATGCTCCTCCTGGACACAGAAGGTAGAGATCTCTGCTTCTAGATGCCTGGTGATGAGGAAGGACAGAGTATGAGAAAGGAAAGGAGGAATGAAAAGAGGCACACAGGAAGGAAGTGGTATTGGAATGGAAGAAAGAGTATGGCATTTGCTGTTTTGTACGGCAAAAGGTGACAAACGGAAACGTGGCAGCAGAGCTCCTGATGAGGCAGGAGGGTGGACACTGAGGTATTATCATTTCCTTGCTCAGCAGTCACTGCATGCTGTTTAGGGCATCTCGTGGTGGTCTGCTTTTTGGCTTGTATTCTTATTTGGGTTGGCTCTTACTTGTTTTCCAGCTAGAGTGTCAACCCTATACTCCTTAACTCCCTCTCAGCCTCCAGGATGGAGCCTTGAACACCATGAGCTGTTAACATGTTTACTGATTTCATTTGAGGAAAGTAGATTTGGGTTGAGGTCTTTGCCTGCTGCTTCAACTGTTGTCACCTTGCCCTTGTTAAGGCACACGACAGCTACACAAGAAGCAAATATCAATAGTTGGCATACCCATGACATCCAAATATATACCTCCAGTCCACTTTGCCCCATGTCTGCCCCCATATCCAGCTGCCCCTCTGTCCCCAGCTCCTACTTCTATGGCTCAAATACCTCACACACAACAAATCAAGGACTAAACTCATGGTCTCCCCACCCTCCCCCACAAACCTTCTTCCATTTCCCCAGATGGCACCAGCACTTCCTCTGGACACATCCCTTGCCCTTATGTCTTATATCCCATCCATTGCCAAAGCCCATTAACACCACCTAAATATCACTTCCTTTCATCTCCATCCCAAGCCTTTGCCTACCTACTGGCTTCCCTAACCAGACAACTCTAACACTTACTTCTCACTGATGCTTGCTCCCCACCATTATTTTTCTGTATTTGGAAGCCCAAGGTAGTTTTCCAAACAAAGAAATAAAAATTGAATCATATCTAATCATATCTCTCCTTTGCTTAAAACCATTCTTTGACCTGTTATTACTTTCCAAATAATGACTGAAATTGTGGCTATGGCCTTAAGGATATTTCTGGCCCTGGATCGTTGCTTCAGCCTCAACTCACTCTTTTCTGAGTTGTGCTTTCCAAGAAACAGACACTGTGTTCACATGAAGTCCCTCAAACACTTCCTGTGTACTCTTTTCTCAGGGTCTTCACACCTGTCTAGAGCACTCTCCTTCACCTTCATGAGTTCCTCCTTGAAGTTCACATTTCAGTTCAAAGTTACTTTCTTAGGGATGCTTTCCCTGTCCTCACACAGCCCAGGTGGACCATCTTATTATACTCTCCAATAGAAGAACAGTGTTTTTTCTTTGCAACACTTATCACAGTTATAACAGTATTTGTGCACTTTTAATTAGTGTCATCTTCACTGAAAACCTCATGAGCACAGGGGCTGGGTCTTTTTTTTGCTCCCAACTGAATCCTAGTAGTATCTAAAACACTGTGTGGCAAAGAGTAGGTGCTCAATAAACACCTTTTGAAAACTAAAGAGATGACTAGGTGGATGGACTAATGATCAATCATCAAAACTTTCTCTTTTTTTCTGTTGAAGGAAAATTCTGCCCCATTTTACATCCCCACCAGCACCTGTAATGTATGAGGGGTTCCAATTTCTCTACATCCTGCCAACACTTGCTACTTTATCTCCATCTTAGTGGATGTGAAGTGGTATTTTACGGTGACTTTAATTTGCATTTCCCTGATAACTAATGATAAGCATCTTCTCATGTGCTTATTGGCCATTTGTATACCTTCTTTGCAGGAATGTCCATTCAAATCCTTTGCTTATTTTTTAAATTGACTTGTTTATCATTTCATTGTTGAGTTGTAACAGACTGGACCCTTATCAGATACATGATTTGCAGATATTTTACGGAAGCCTTTATCTTTGCTCTCTGCTGAAACTCCCCTAAAATGACAGCAAAGAAATAAAATTAGATTCATTTTAGATAGAGAGAACAAGCAGCAAAAAATGTAGGCAAGAGATTTCAAAAATCTTTGGGAGCAAACAACATTTGGAGGCATGGTATCTGATTTTGCACATGGAGGCAGTCATAGCCCAAGTGCTGAGAAGAAATGAGCCCACTCTGCAAAATTCTGAAAAAGTCCAGGGCCCTAAAACACCAAACTACAAGAAGTTGGAGGACAAGCAGAGGTAAAAGCTTTGTCTATATACAGAGTGGATGGACCCTAGGTCTCACCCACTGTCACCTACAGGAAATGAGAGATTTCTTTTTTAGAAAAGAAGATTCCTTTCAGATATTTCAGATTCAGTGACTCATGGGAGGTGCCAGAGAGGTGTAGGGCTCACAGTGGCAGGTAGAATGAAAGTCTGCAACCTGAGCAGGTCCCTTTGTTGTTGCCTTATCTTGTCTCCAAATGTGGGCATGTGAGTACCTCTACTCCAGGCAGAAGACTGATAGATTCTTCTCTAGAGAATCTGCAGACCTTGAAGGAAAGCCTCTGGATCCTGGCATTGGGGGCAAGGCTGGGCCTGAATACAACCTGACAGTCCTTGGACACTGACCAATCTACAAGCCCTGCCTATCCTCAAAGTAGAGAAAGGCACCCCTCGACCCGGTCTCTCACCACATGAATGTACTCACTAAATTAATCCTCTTAAAAAAGAGAAGGAAGCATAGTTCAGCCAAAAAAAAAAAAAAAGACAGAATACCATTAAAAAGGAGCAACAGAGAATATGAAAGCAGCCTGGAAACTTTAAAATGTAACTAAAATTATAAAAAATTAAATAGCAAAGCTAGAAGATAAAGTATAGGAACTCTCCCAGAGAACAGAACAAAAAATCAAAAATATGAATGATAGGGCAGAGAAAATAAGAAAATTACATAAATGATCCAGAATTCCAGAAAGAGAAAAAAGGGAATTATTAAAGAAACATTATAGGGAGGCCTGGGTGGCTCAGTCGGTTAAGTGTCTGCCTTCAGCTCAGGTCATGATCCCAGGGTCCTGGGATCGAGTCCCACATCGGGCTCCCTGCTCAGCCGGAAGCCTGCTTCTCCCTCTGCCTGCCGCTCCCCCTGCTTGTGCTCTTTCTGTCTCTCTCTCTGACAAATAAATAAATAAAATCTTTTAAAAAAAATAAAGAAACATTATAAGAGAAAAATTTCTAGAACTTGAAAGGGCACAGTAATCAACCAGTTCAGAAGTGGAAAAAAGATCCACACCAAGGCACATCAGGAATAAAGAAAAATTCTGAAAGCTTCCAAGGAGGAGAAGAAATAGAACTTACACAAAAAATTGGGTTGCATAATGACACTGGTCTTCCCAGTAACATAATGGAAGGAATGAATTTAAAAGTATGAGAAGGAATAATTTTGAATCAAAGAATCTATATTTCCAAACTATCAATCAAATTTGAAAGCAAAAATTTTTAGATGGGTACAGCCTCAAGAAATTTGCATCTCTGAAATAAGTCAATCAGAGAAAGACAATTACCATATGATCTCACTAATATGTGGAATTTAAGAAACAAAACAGAGGATCATTGGGGAAGAGAGGAAAAAATAAAACAAGACAAAACCAGAGAGGGAGACAAACTGTAAGAGACTCTTAATCATAGGAAACAAACAGGGTTGCTGGAGGAGAGGAGGGTGGGAGGAAGGGGTAACTGGGTGATGGCCATTAAGGAGGGCACTTGATGGAATGAACACTGGGTGTTACATAAGACTGATGAATCACTGACCTCTATGTCTGAAACCAATAATACATTATATGTTAACTAACTGAATTTAAATTTAAAAAAATTAAAAGAAAGAAAGAAAAGAAAGAAGAAAGAAGAAAGAAAAAGAAAGAAAGAAAGAAAGAAAGAAAGAAAGAAAGAAAGAAAGA